>NW_027397092.1:12627892-12739343 GCF_003265705.2 Callorhinus ursinus | reverse complement strand
ATGGGTATTAAGGAGGGCACGTACTGCATGGAGCACTGGGTGTTATAAGAAAACGATGGATCGTGGATCACATAAAAAACTAATGATGTATTGTATGGTGACTAACATAATAAAATTAATATATATATATATTACATAAGGATAAAATTGTTAAAAGGGGTAACATGGAAATAGTATTTAAAAAGAAGGAATGACATAAAAACTTTAATTACTAAAGAAGAGGCAGTTCATGTATATGTGCATTGATATAGATACTTAAATTCACATGCAGGAAAATTCTCTTTGTAGTTTACAAGTCTATGGATTTCGGCAGATGTATCCACCACCACAGTCAAGAGGCAGAACATCTGCACCCACCCCCCAAATTCTCAAAGGCTGCCAACTTCGTAGTCTTTCTTACCCCCTGCCCCAACCCAACCATTGGTAACTGATGTATTCTCAATCCTTACAGTGTTATCTTTTTGAAAATGTCATATCAACAGCATCATTCAACCTTTGGGGTCTGGCTTCAGTCACTTTACTGTGCTCATCAATAATCCATTCCTCTCGCTGAGGAATATTACACTGTACGGTTATACCACAGTTTATCCATTGAGTTTATCCACTGAGTTGAAGGATATGTGAGTTGGTTCCAGCTTGGGGCCATTAGGAATAAAGCTGCGTGTGAGCATAGTTTTGCATCTCACTTGGGTAAATACCTTGAAGTACAATTGCTGAGTCAAGTGGAAAGTCCATGTTTAACAGACACCGCCAAATTATGCGCTGTACCATTTCCCCTGGCTCTCCCAGTCTACATCCTCAGCAGCGATGCATAAGACTTCCAGTTGTTTCCATCCTTGCCAGCACTTAGGATTGTCAGATTTGCGGGTGTTGTTTTTTTGTTTTCATCATTCTAATAGGTGTACAACGGCATCATGCGGTAGTTTTAATTTGCACTTCCTGAATGACACTGAGAATCTTTTCATGTGGTTACCAGTCATCTGTGTATCTATTTTTGCTGAACTATCCAAATATTTTAGCAAAATTTTATTTTTTATTCATTATAGGACTGTGAGAGATAATAGTCCTTTACCAGATACATGATTTACAAATATTTTCTCCCACTTAGTGGCTTGTCTTTTCAACCTCCTAATAGTGTCTTTCAAAGAACAAAACTTTTAGGTCTAATTTATCATTTTTTTCTTTTATGGATTGTGCTTTTGGTGTCACACCTAAAATCACTTTACCTAACCCAAGATTACAAACATCTTCTCCTAGAGGTTTTATACTTTCAATTTTTAATTTTAGGTCTATGATCATTTTGAGTTAATTCTGATATCAAATTGGAGTTTCCAATTTTTCACACAGACACCCAGTGGCACCAACCCCACTTGTTGAAACATATACTTTTTAAAGTCAATGATAGTAAGTGCCAATCACTTGTCTTTAAATTTTATTGGATACCTTTTAAAGAATAATAATGAGTAACAAAATGCTTTTCTCTTCAAATGTCAGTATTCCTAATATGCTGGATTAGATCCTTTGCGAATATTTGAAAGCATAAGGCATTTTAGAGGAAAGCATGGTAATGCATGGGGGCTACATAGTTTTTTCAAAATTATTTTAGGGGATATTTTAGCAACATTTAGCAAAAGAAGAGTCTGAAGACCACTCTTTAAGTGTCAGCAGAAAAAATAAACAAAAAGGAAAGGATTTCCTGAGAAGGATTTCAATGCTGAAGGCTTGACCACTTGGAACTAGCAGAAAGGAAGGTTAGAGAGAAAGAAATAAAAAATGACAATATGGTTTCTAACCTGGGGGGACATGTGTTTGGGTGGTATTGCCAATAACCAAGTTCAGAAATACAGGAAGAAGAGCAGACTAGAGCAGGAGAAAGGAAATGAGCTCAGTCAGTATGGGACACGTATTTAGGGTGCCTGTGGATAAAGCATGGAGAGAACCAGTTATTATTTTATGGGGTTTGAGGGGTTTTTTTGGTTTTTTTTTGTTTGTTTGTTTTGGTTTGGTTTGGTTTGGAATTGGGTGGAGTTTCTCCTTTCTGTCTTGTCTTCTCTTTGTGTATGTGTGCATACACTGAAAAGTTACTCCATGTTGGGTTATCTCTTTATATACAACATGATGTTTGACTCAGGCTGGTCGGAGAGAAGTGGGTGCCGTGTGATGGAAAAGCAAAGGCTTGAGAAGCAAACAGGCAGGCGTGGAGTGTGGAGTGCACCTGTGCAACCAAGAACTGTGTGACCCAGGGCGAGGTACCTCACTTCTCTGAACCTCACTTTCTTCCTGGGGAAAATGGTGATAATACACCTACTTAAAGCAGGATATTAAGTGGGACTTTTCCTCTCTTAGAATTGCAACCATGGACAAAGGGTGACAAAAGTACCTACCCACATTCTGTTAGGAGGAAATAGATCCAGATTGGCTTGTTTATGCTAGGGGAGTTATTAGATCAGGCAGATGGACTCGAATGATGGTCAAGTGTATTTTTCAAGAAATTCTAAGACAAAATACAAGATTACCCACACAGACTCACTGCCAAAACCCTGAGGATGAGAGAGGGAAGAACAGGGGAGTCTACCCAAGGCTGTGTCACACAGAGTGGAGAACAGCCCATGTATCAGCCTTGAGCTGTTCTGCCTGATTCCCAATGATGCCCACAGTCCTCCTATCATCACCCGGCTGCCACCAGCCCTCCACATGGCCTGACATGTCCAGGGCCTCCCGGCCTCCCTCTCCATGCAGGTCACCTTGTGCCTGCCCTCCCTGACAGCCATGGCCCCCAGGGGTTAAAGGCTCTCTCCTCCTCTCTTCTATGCCCTCATCAGAGGGCCCCCAAAACTTCTGGGTGCTCTCACAGCACTTGGAAGGGTGAGGCTGGGCCTGCTGGAGATTCCATGAACGTCCCCCAGTTCTAAGGGCCTCACAGAGCCCACGAGAGACAGGGAATTGCTTCCCAATGCTGAGCTCAGGTAATGGAGTCACAGGGTCACTTTGCTCTGGAACCATCAGACCCACTGGGGATATTACTGTTTCCTCCCCAGCTCTGGCCCAGGAAACACAGGGGTAAGCTCAGGTTCAGAGCCCTCCCTCCCCTTCAGCTACCACGTGCACAGTCAATTCTAACTCTTGCTCCCTTTCTTTCCTCAACAACCCCCTCCCCCAGCCAGGAGGACCTTTATCTAGTGGCGTGGGGGTCGGGGGGTGAGGTGGGTGCTCACTGTGGCTGATTGTCTCAAGCTCCTAAAACACCTGAACCCAAGGCTTGGCGATTAAAAGCTCCGACTCTGCTGTGTCAGTCCTCCAGCTCCCTCTGGACAGTCCTCCCTGGCCTCAGGGACAGTGCGAGGCTCTGGGACTCCGAGCCAATACTTCCTGTACTCCTGCCATGTGTATCCAACATACACTGCAGGTGTGATCTGCAGTGTTCCAGTTCTCATTAACAGCCGCCGGGCCTGGGGTCTGCCCACAGGGGGCAGTCATCTTCCAGCCCCGCCACAGACCTGCAGGCACGAGCTCATGTGAGCATATCAAGGCCCCTCAGGAGCCCCTGGGCACAGGCCACAAAGCCTGAGGCAAGCTGCTTGGCTCCCCGGGGAGTCTCAGACACCCAGGCCCGACTGCACAGCAGGGGAGCAGGTACAGCAAGCCGGAGTCTGGGAGGCTAGTGCCCTGTCCGCATCAGGGCAGAAACCCTGCCAGGATCAACAGTGACTTCTGCCAGCCTCCCTCCACATTGTGGTCACCAACGGCCTGTGTTTTCTCTGAGATGTGGATTGTGAAAGTAACCCCCCGAGGTCTGGCACACAACTGATTTCTTAGAGGAAAGAGAACAGGGAGTGACGCGTCTGTCCAAGGAGGCTGTGAACACTGGCTGTCAGCGCCTGGGAACCGCGCTGCAACAGCATCAGCCAACACCCAGGGTTCCCACTCACAGGACCATGCGCCACCCCGGAGATGCAACCCAGTCACAGAAATGCAAGCCCCGGAAGGACCTGGAGACCGCTGAGTCCAGATCTTTCATTTCACAGAGCCCGAAGCCAAAGCACAGCACTGGGCAGCGTTCAGCCTCCAGGAAGCCTCCCCTTCTGTTCCACCATTTCCTTCGTGTGTTTTGCCTTTTGCTGAGTTTTAAAAAGACACAAAGGGCAAGATTTGCCTTACTTTAGAAAATCGATACACCACTGACCTTCATAACTTACTGGCTTCAGATCTGGACTCGCCTAGATGGTCTCATGCAGCCAGCCTTGGAAAGGGGGCTCAGCCCATGAATTAGGTCAGCGGTGAGTCTCAAGTCTACCTCAACCACAGGCCAAGGGGCTAGTCAGCCTGGCCAAGGTGGATCTGAACACACACACACACTCACACACACACACTTATATATGACACATTATACATTTATATGTTGATACACACTCTCACACACAAACTTTATTTTGGTAGGATATAGAAGGTCCTAAAAATTTAAACAAGCTTATTTCCTCTGACTCCACAGACTTCTTTATTCCCCATTCCTGAAATCTATCTAAATTTTGAAGGTTCACTCTGAAAGCCATAAACTTGCCTTTATCTTGACTGGCTTTTAAAAAGAGAAAGAAATTCTTTTTATAGTTCAGGGAAGCCAGTAAAAAGTTAGACAGGCTTAAAACTGAATTCTGGCCAATCCAGTGACTAATTGTAAAACCTCAGGAAAAATCCTTAAACTTTCTGAAAGTCCACCTCATCTGTAAATGGGAGTAATAACACCAATCTTAACAGATTTTTCTGAGAATTACATAAGAATAGATGAGTACAATCCTTGGCACAGTGCCTGGCTCATAGCAAACGCTCAGTAAATGGTGGATATATTGTAATATTATGGCCATTTTTTTTTATTCTTAGTTCCTAAAATTTGCTATTGTGGAAGTGTATCAACTCTGCAATTTGTCAACCATTTCCTCCCAACAAATATCCTGAGTACCTTTTTCAAAACTGGTAGCTGGATAGATTTTTATCAGATGCTGACCGCCCCCTTTGATGAATTTACGAGGGGGTCAGAGCGAGTGGCCTGGGATTGCATAAATTCCTTCCCCACACCAACTACTTTGGTCACAGCTTGCAGTATAAAAACACAACCTCGACACTTCAGAAAGGTAGAAAAAGCTCATAAAAAGTTGAGGGAAAGTCTTTAGCTTCCGGTGGGATACAATAGGTACATTCCTAACACAACTGAAACATTTTAACCTCAGTTTGTAAAGTGCTTGCTTTAGTTCACCAGCTTCCATGCACCCCTCCCCCTCCAAAATAAGGGCAACATCGCCATCTACCGTTTCCATATCACAATCACCAAAGAGAAACTGCTCTTGACAGCTGTGAAAACTTTTCTAGCTTAGAAAACTAATTTAGTTGCTATTTCAGCTTCCAGAGTAAACTCTGTTTTACACAGGTCCACTGTTTGACAATCTCTTGTTGGAGACTGAGGTAGCTTGAGACTGAAGACAAGTCTTGGCTAAAATTAGTCAAATTTCTTCTTTTCCCAAATTTTGTACCGTGTGTATCTGTCCTCAAGCTCTCACTCTCAATTTAGTTATACAGTATTCTCCCTAAAGGATCCCCAAGGGATATGTTTCTAGATCTCCAGTGGATGCCTGAAACCACAGATAGGACCAAACCCCATATATACTATCTTTTTTCCTATACATACACACCTATGATAACAGCTTAATTTATAAATTAGGCACAGTAAGAGACTAACAACAATAAATAATCATAAAACAGAACTGCAATATACAGTTGACCCTTGAACAACATGGGTTTTAGCTACAAAGGTCCACGTATACAGATTTTTTCATATATAAGTACAGGACAGTACTGCAAATGCATTTTCTCTTCCTTATGACTTAACATTTTCTTTTCTCTAGCTTTCTTTCCTGGAAGTATACAGTATTGAATCCACAGAACATGCAAATAACGTGCTGCTCGTCTAAGTTAGCGGTAAGGCTTCCAGTCAACAGTAGGCTATTAGTCGTTAAGTTTGGGGTGACACAAAAGTTACACAAGGATTTTTCCCCCGGACTGGGGAATGGGGCTCCTAACGCCCATGTTCTTCAAGAGTCAACCGTGCTAGAAGTTATGTGAATGTGGCCACTCTCTCACGGTATCTTATTATTCTGTACCTTGTTAGATGATAAAACGTCTAGGCGGGAAGAGAGTTGGTGAATGACGCAGACGCTGGGACCTAGTCCTCTACTACTGACCTTCCGGTCAGATGTCATAAGGAGCAGCATCTGCTTCCCGATGGCGGTAATTAACACCAGGAAAGCAAAACTGCCAATTAGGAAGGATCACTATACTCAAAACTGACCTAATGAGTGGTCGTTTGTGTGTGGTTTGCTATCTCTGCCTTCTGAATCGGACAGACGGGGAGCACAGGGAGGTGGGGGAGGCCTGAAAAACGTTGAGAAGTCAGTCTTTGTGGTTACTGCTCAAAAAGGGGATATCCTTGCTTGACAGCCACATAAGACCCGGCAAGAGTGCAGTCCGTGATCTAGATCAGCACCAGCTGGTCAGCACTGCCCCTAGCACTGGATCATCAACCTGTACCCACCACAGAGTTGACAGCAGTGTCATCTCCTGGACGTAATTTTTTCCTCTGCTTCTGCCATGATTTATTACCACATACCGCCAAATGACTAATACAGAGCTTTCCATTAACTGTAAAGTGGTTTTGGAAACAGTGTGTATGAAAGGCGTTTTGCAAAAGCAAGCCCTACGTACTGTGTGAAGTTGGAGAAGAGGTGCCCTTTCTATATTTGTGTACATACTTGTCTGACTTTTTGTTTTTCCATCACCTCACCCGGCACTGGGAAACATCTTTCATCTCGGAATGGCTCTCTTCCACACTTAAGAGTTAGTTCAGTCTCTGGTGAACTGTGCTGGCCCCTGGCTATGTTCCTCAGATACTAAGTAAGATTGTAAGACTCCTGTGGAATAATTTGGGAGGTGACAGTTCATTTCGTACAGACAATAAAATAATATAAACTGCCTTTACCTCAAACCAGGATAAGCTGCATACCACCTCACAGAGAACAAGGACCACTTTTCACATCCTAGGCAGAAAGCAAAATGACTTAGAACAAGTGGCATTTTTCACATCTTTGGAAGTGTGTTTGTCTCCACCACAGGATGGGGTGTCAGCCCTGAGATTCCAGCTCCTTTCTGGGGCCATTCCCCTTTTGGAATCAGGATCAAAGTGGACACAGCCCGTGGGGAGCCCCGGCACACTCTTGGGGGAGGCAATTTGGTTCATTTGAGAGCAGAAAAAGAGACTTCGCAAAACCAAAGTTATTGGGAAAAGCAGGAAGGATCATGTTCGGAAAAATGCTAACACCTGATCCGCACGTTTTCCCCCCCCCCCCCATCTGCTGCTCAAAATCACTCACAGATGCTGAGATGTTTAGCAGCAGGCAACTTCAACTTCTAGAGTCCCCTAAGACACAAAGCCATGGAAGCTTCAGCTCAGCTGCTCTGTTTCTTGTTTGACTATAATTGTAAATTCAAATTAGGGGAAAGCTTTCTTTCTCATTTTTAACTTTTGACCCCCCCTTCACCTGTTTCTTCTTTGCCCCCTACCCTGCTGCCTCTGGTAACTACCAATCTGTTCTTTGTACCTGCGAGCTTGGGTTTGTTTGTTTGTTGTGTTTAGATTTCACATGCAAGAGAGATGGTACGGTATTGGTCTTTCTCTGTCTGATTTATTTCACTTAGCACAATGCCCTCAAAGTCCATCCATGTTTTTGCAAATGGCAAGATTTTCTTCCTTTTTATGGATGAATAGTATTTCATTGTGTGTGTATATATATATGTATATATATATATATACATATATATATACACCACTTTTTTTTTTAAAGATTTTATTGATTTATTTGACGGGGAGAGAGAAAGCACAAGCAGGGGGAGCAGCAGGCAGAGGGAGAGGCAGAGGGAGAAGCAGGCTTCCTGCCGAGCAGAGAGTCCAACTCAGGGCCTCGATCCCAGGACCCTGGGATCATGACCTGAGCCAAAGGCAGACACTTAACAACTGAGCCACCCAGGCGCCCCTATACCACATCTTTTTTATTCATTTATCTGTCTATGGACACCTCAGTTATTTCAATTTAGTGTTTTCCCTTTTTTTCACTTTCAGTACGGTATTCAGTAAATTACAGGACATATTCAACACTTTATTATAAAGTAGGCTTTGTGTTAGATGATTTTGCCGGCTGTAGGCTGATGTACGTGTTCTGAGTACATTTAAGGTAGGCTAAGCTAAGCCATGATGTTTGGTAGTTTAGGTGCTTTTCTTTTCCTCAGATTAATCCCCAGAAGTGGAATTGCTGGAGCATATGGTGTTTTCATTTTTCATTTTTTGAGGAACCTCCACAGGGTTTTCCACGGTGGCTGCACCACTGAACATTCCCACCAGCAGAGCACAAGGGCTCCCTTTCTCTCCGTCCTCACCAACACCTGTTATTTCTTGTTTATTTGATAAACAACCAGGCTAACAGGTGTTGGCGAGGAAAAATGTTTTAAAGACAAGACCAAGCGTACCCCCATCAGTATTCTCTTTTTTGCATGTTTCCTTGCCCTCTTTTTTGCTCTTTCTACCAATTACAGAGCGGTGTGTTAAAATTTGCTACTATGATTATGTATTTACCTATTTCTTCTGTGAAGTCTGCCGATTTTTACCTTGTATTATGAGAATATGTTATTAAATGTATGTAAAATTTAAATTTTTATATCTCCCTTGTAAGTTGAACATTTTTATCCTTTAAGAGGAACCAACTTTATTTTTAGTAATACGTTCTGCGGGCAACTTTTGTCTGATATCAACATGGCCACACTAGTCTTTTCTTCAGACTTCACCACATACACTTCTATTCTCTTCCTTTCAACTACTATTTATCCTTATGATTTAGACATATCTCTTGTTAAACAACATATGGTTGGGTTATGTGTATCCAACAGGCATTTTTCCCCCTCTTAACTAGAAGATGCAATTCATTTAGGTTTAGTGTAATTACATCTTTGGGTTTTCTATTTGTTCCTGCTATTCTAAGAAGACTTTCTTTTTCTATCCTTGCCTTGAGTATTTTTCATATTGTTTTTCACTCTTCCAATTTGGAAGCTATCCAAATTTTTATTTAAATTATTTATTTAAAATGTTTTTTTTAAAAAAAAAAACCTACACAAGATATTACTCCTTTTCTGGTCATTGCTTACTAAGATTTACCTATATATTAACCTTTTTCTTCTTTCTCCATTTATTCTTACACCTACGTGTTCTTCCTGGATTCACTTTATTTCCACCCAAAGTAACAACTTTTGGAATTTCCTCTTATGAGGATTGGTGGTAGAGAACTCAACTTTTGTTGTCTGCAAATGTCTTTACTTCACCCCATCTTTAGAATATATTTTACTGTAAAATATATATATTTTTTACTCTGTATGGAATTCTAGATTAGGGACTCCTGGGTGGCTCCATCAGTTAAGCATCCGACTCTTCATTTTGGCTCAGGTCATGGTCTCAGGGTCATGAGATGGAGGCCCGTGTCAGGATCTGAGCTCGGCATGGCGCCTCCTTGAGATTGTCCCCCTCTCCCCCCACTCATGCACGCTCTCTCTCTCAAATAAATATATAAAATCTCTTTTAAAAAGAACTCTAGGTTAGCACTTGTCTTTTCTTAGTACATTACATATATCATTCCATTATTTTCTGACTTGTATTGTTGCTGTTCAGAAGCTGGCTGTCAAGCTATCATTCCTTTCAAGATGATCAGTATTTCTTACTCCTTTTTACTTTTTTTAAAGATTTATTTTATTTATAGTTTAATTTATTGAATAAAAGACAACCTAGAAAATTTCTGCAGGGAACAGGAATAAGTCTGGGCATCTAATGTACAGCAGGGGGACCACACTTAACAATACTGTATTATATACTTAAAAGTTGCTAAGAGAGCACAGACCTTAAATGTTTTTACCTCAATAACAACAAAATGGTAATTAATTTATGAGATAACCTTATCATGGCAATCATTTCACAATATATACATGCATTAAATTATCACATTGTACACCTCAAACTTACATAATAAGGTGGTATGTCACCTATATCTCAAGAGAGGTGGGAAAAATTAAAAAGTTAAAAAGATTTTAAAAAGCTGTAAAAAGCGGCACCTGGGTGGCTCAGCGGGTTAAGCATCTACCTTCAGCTCAGGTGGTGATCCTGGGGTCCTGGGATCCAGTACCGCACGAGGCTCCCTGCTCAAAGGGGAGCCTGCTTCTCCCTCTCTCTCTCCCTCTGCTCTTCCCCCCCCACCCCACTTGTGCTCACTCTCTCAAGGGCTCTCTGTCTCTCTCAAATAAATAAATAAAATCTTTAAAAAAAATAAAACAGTAAAAAGCAGTAAGAAATACTTGAAGGGAGTGATAGCTTGACAGCCAGCTTCTGAATAGCAACAATAAAAGTCAGAAGATAATGGAATGATATATTTAACGTGTTAAGAAAAAATAAGTGCTAACCTAGAATTCTTTTTTTTTTTTTAAGATTTTACATATTTATTTGAGAGAGAGACTGTGTGCATGAGCGGGTAGGGGGAGGGTCAGAGGGAGAAGGAGACAATCTCAATACGACTCCATGCTGAGCTCCAGATCCCAACACGGGGCTCGATCTCATGACCCTGCGAACTTGACCTGAGCCAAAATCAAGAGTCAGACGCTTAACCGACTGAGCCAGCCAGGCACCTTCATAGTACACTTCAGTTTTATAGTGGAACTTTCTCTGCCCAACAGGAGATCCTAAATCCCTCCCCTGTCTTTACAAGCATAGTTTCACAGAGTTGTACACTGTGAATTCAGTGTGTCATATCCACCGCCCTCCCCCTCCTCCCACTGGCCAAAAATTCCCTCTTTGCCTCTGTTCAGGTCCAGGGCCTGTAATTTGCTGAATGGAGACAATGGGTGGTGAGGAGGAAGACTGAAAGGCTTTGGAACATGCTTGAATGGTTGATACTGAAAGGGCTCAGAGTGACTGGCAATAGAAAACAAATAAATAAATCTAGAAGCTAAGGAAGAATGAATGAAAAAATGACCTTGGAATCATGTTCAAGATGTGAAGGAAGGATGGCTAGTGGCTTCCTAGGGAGCTAACCTATTTGTGAAGCAGTAAGAATAAGAGATACAGAATGAGTCTGAAGAGGTTTTACTGTGCTTAAGAGTGGAGGAGCTCTTAATAAAGGTTTGAGAGCTTTCAGAAGAGATGGAGGTTGGTTTTCCAATAATTTATTGGATTTCATAGAGACACTTCTTTGAATGAGTCTCTCTATGGAGACTATGTTTAAAAACTGCCTCGCTTTATTTTGATTACACCATATGCCTCATATGCTCATTTTTAATCAATGAATAATTGCCGTTTAAAATTTAAATGGCATGATTTATCTAATCATTCCAAAATTTATTGAACATTTAGGATGTTTTTAACTGTTAAGTCGCTAGAGTGAATATCTTTTTACTATAAAAATATTTCTAGCACGTACCTACTTTGGTCAAATCTTAACTTTTTTTTTACTATATTGCTTTAGATCTTTTAAGAAAATAAAATTAAAAAGGAAAGAAAATTGAAAGATATGGGCGCCTGGGTGGCTCAGTTGTTTGAGTGACTGCCTTCGGCTCAGGTCATGATCCTGGAGTCCCGGGATCGAGTCCCACATCGGGCTCCCTGCTCAGCAGGGAGTCTGCTTCTCCCTCTTGACCCTCTTCCCTCTTGTGCTCTCTGTCTCTCATTCTCTCTCTCAAATAAATAAATAAAACTTAAAAAAAAAAAAAAGGAAGTGAAAATTGAAAGATATGGTAGAAAGCCCATTCTTAATAAAATACTGCCAGCCCCCTCCAAGAGGTAACCAGGAGTGTGAATTTGCTATTCTTCCTGGGCTGACTTTATACTTCTTCTATAGATGTATGATCAAAAAGCATTATGTAATATTATTTAGTATTTAAAACCTTTTCCTGAATGTCATCATACTGTGTGTACAATTTTGTGTGTGTGCTTACATCATATTTTTTGTTTAAGTCACATTTTCGAAATTTTGTCAGTTTGATACATGTACTGTAATTCACTTATTTTAGTTATTTATTATATTTATTACATTGCACCTATCATTTCAAGGTGTGTATTGTGGGAAGGTTTTCAGGGAATCAGGTCTGTCATATTACCAGCACTAGAAGTCTTCATCATCTACACATAGTTTTTAGCTTCTTTTGCATTATGTCCTGCAGGAAGAAAACAAACAAACCCCGGCCCCCAAAAAACAAAAACAAAACAAAACAAAACTCCATGAGCAGAGATTATGAGATAAACACTTTTAGGTGCAGAACCACCATTTACATAGTTGTGGTGTGGTCCCCAGGATCCTACTGGTAGATACTAACATTGTCATATTGCTTCCCAAGACAGCTGTAAAAATAAATTAGATTCACTACGAACACATTAGCATATTTGATTATCATTTGAAGATGTTTCCTAATTTAGTAGATGTAAATGGCGCTTCAAATTTGCTTTAATTTGTACTTTTTCAAGTTTGCACTGGAGATTTTTTTTTCCCCGGATAATTATTTGCATTTGCTTTCTTATAAATTGGCATTTAAAAAATTTTGAGGGAGGGGCGGCTGGGTGGCTCAATCTTTAAGCGTCTGCCTTCGGCTCACGTCATGGTCCCAGGGTCCAGGGATCAAGCCCCACATTGGGCTCCCTGCTCCGCGGGAAGCCTGCTTCTCCCTCTCCCACTCCCCCTGCTTGTGTTCACTCTCTCGCTGTGTCTCTCTCTGTCAAATAAATAAATAAAATCTTTAAAAAAAATTTTTTTTGAGGGATCTTTCTATTGGCTCAGCCTTTTGTGATCTCTCAAGGAAATGGCCACTCCAGTTTGAGCTGAGTATCTTTCAATGCCAAATGCACTTTAAATCCACACTCAGGGCCTCCATGAGAGCGGGCAAGAAATAACTTCCTCTGGATCAAAAACAGAGAGGTGGACTCTTTACGTGGAAAGGCATCACATAATTACCCTATGCTGTCACTGTTGTTGACCTAAAGTGAACAGAAGCACAGTGAGTAAGACTGATTGCAGATTTAATTCATTTTAACAAAATCCATGGAGAATCAGTTCTGTACAAGCAACTGTCCTAAGGCAATAGGGAGATAAGGAGCTTGTACTCTCTGGTATGTGCGGGAGAAAGAGGAGGCATACCTAAAGAAAAGAGGTTTCTTTCTTTCTGGTTCTTTTCCCAGCCCCCTAGGACAGAAAGAAGATGGAAAAAGTAAGAGAGAAGGTCACCTATCTGCTCTCAGGAGGCTGCTTGCCTCCCCAACACTGGTGAAGGAGGGAACTCCTCATTGGTGACAGTGGGGGTCCAAGGTTTCCCTGACCATCGGACCCGTGCTCCGAAGGTACCAGGGCTGTCCCCCGCAGACCTCCAGTTTGGGGACCCTCCTGGAAGCTTTTGACCCATTCAGTCGGCTGTCACAGTGACTTGACATAGTGACGAGGAGGCGTAATCACTCCATCTGCCAGCTCGTGGACTGAGCATGGCTGATCTCTTCTACCTCAGGCTTCTGCCCTGACCTCTGGACTTCCTTGCTGAGTGGATTGTCCCTCTGAGTGCTTGGCCTTCAACCTGGGTTTCATGTTTTATCTATGCCTTCTCTGCCATCATCACAGATGGTTTATACAGATGAAGAGATATGTGTTCATATTTCTAAATAATACAAAAAGCTTCCTTCTTTATAATCTTCATGGACAAAAAATGCACAGTCATAAACAGGATTTCTAGTTCTCGAATAGACATGGAGTCATTAGCAAATGCTAGTTGTAACTGGGGAGGACTCTAAGGAATGAGGAATTCCCTAGCCTCTCCATACTACAGATTATTATGAAATAGCCTACAGCCCTCCACCTCCTTTGGGCAAGGCACAGAGAGACTTGTATTCCAGTTGTGAACCAAGTAAGCCCTTAACAGGAGATGTGACAATCAAAACAGTAAGCTCTGCTTACTCACTCTCCATCTCTCTCTATCTGCCATGCACATAATAAATAAGAATTAAAATAAAATACACTTATTTAAGTGGAGCTCACCATTTGAATGTGACTAAAGAGTAAGATGGAGAATTTTGTAGCCATTCTTCCTTTTAAGTTAACAGACACTATTAATGCATGCAATTATATTTGTCATAGCCCTACTGAAGTCTGAAAACATGGTTGAAACCATTTTTAAATAAAAAAATGATGACCTTCAGCAGAGAGCAATTATAAAGAAACTTTTCAACATTCAAGCCAAGTAATGGACCTTCCTCCCTGGCCTTAACTCTAATGTTTAGATAGATGCCAAGTATAGCACAGACTCTTCTGAATTTCCTTTACTTCAACTTTCATTATAATTATGTTTATTACAAAAATGCAATGCCAAATTGGCCTCCTTAGCTATTGGCCTTGCAATTTAAGTGTTTGTATAGTTCCTAAGATGGTGTAAATTCTCTGCCACAAATATTGCGAACCATTTTGGGGTGGTGGGGTGAAGTTTCATTTTCTGTACATTTTAGAATTAAGACTTAAAAAGGTTCTGCAGTTGATAAGTAATCATATTTACTTAGGGTGGGTACTAGAATTTCATTTCTTGAGTTTCAACTCAGTCAGGAACCATTCTCTGAGGCCCTACTTTTAGGTCATTATGTGGGATAATGTCTCCTCGCTCAGCACTGGCTTCCCTGCACATCAGGGCAGTACATCTGTCGAGCCTGGTGAGCTTCTTAGGAAAACACTTCATCAAGGGCTTTGGACTGGGGGTCAGAAGACCTGGGTTCTAGTCCCAGATAGGCAATTTACTGAGCGAAGGCCCACGTTAATCATTTAGCCCCTGAAGCTTCAGTTTCCTGCACCTGAAAATGTAGGTAAAAATACCCACCTTGCACACCTCCCAAAATGAGTGGGGATCAAATAAGATCACGTGAAAGTTCTGTGTATACATCATTAAATATATTTTTACATCCCAACCTTTGGGGAAGTCAGTTACGGCACAGTGTAGAGAACAAGATTGGTTAGCATTCTTTCAGTTCCAAGTACCAAAAATACAACTGCAACTGTTTTAAGATCATCAAAAATATACTGGCTCAATATACAAAAATGAATTGTATTCCTATATATTTGTAATGAACTATCTGAACATAAAATTAAGAAAATAATTCCATTTACAATAGCATCAATAAGAATAAAATACTTAGGGGCGCCTGAGTGGCTCAGTCGGTTAAGCATCTGCTTTCTACTCAGGTCATGATCCCAGGGTCCTGCTCAGCGGGGAATCTGCTTCTCCCTCTCACTCCGCTCCTCCCCCCAGCTTGTACTCTCTTGATTTGCTGTCTCTCTCTCTCTCTCTCTCTTAAATAAATTAAATAAATAAATAATAAATAAATAAATAAATAAATAAATAAATAAATAAATAAATAAGAGGATTCATGGTTGCTTCACCATTTGCACTGATACCAAGGGTCTCTTCTACCCAGTTCTGTGAGTGCTGATTCTTAAGGGCTTCACATCTGTGTCTCCCCTTGTCTTCCCAGTGATCTGGCCTGCGATGCCAGGAGCACAGAGAGGTTTGCTGACTTGTCCTTGGTCACAGAGGAAACCTCAGCCCCACCCCAGCCTGGACACAGCCTCCCTGTCTTGTGGCCTTGCCCTGTGGGCTAGTCGTCACTTGCCTTCATCCTGCCCCTTTCCCTTGATGAGAGCTCATAATTTCCTTCTCTTCCTCCCTCATTTTGATGGAGCTGACCCATTCCTGGCTTCGGGGTTCATCATGGCCTGGCTAGTCAAAGTGATTGGTATAAAAACAAGCTCATGATCCCACAAGGGCCAATGGCAGCCAGCCAGCCGCAGGTTTTGCTGGACCTTCTGGGAGACAAGTGTGTTTTTTTGCCTGAATTTGCTAAAGTGATTGTTATGGACTGAATGTCTGCCCCCACCCCCGCCCCAGTTCATATATTGAGGCCCTAACTCCTAATATAACCTTAGGTATCACCTAACACCCTCATTTGAAAAAATTTTTAAAAACTAGTCTATAAAGGCAGATGTATGGCAACTTGATATGGGGATCAAATGGATTTCACATTGGGGCACCTGGCTGACTCAGCTGGTAGAGCAGGTGACTCTTGATCTTTAGGGATGTGAGTCCGAGCCCCACGTTGGGTGTAGAGATTACCTAAAAATAAAATCTTTTAAAAAAATGGATTTCACAGAACTAGATGGGGAAAACAATGCATTTGCTGTCATAATCTTCCTCAGCCTCACCGCATTTTATGGACTATCAATAATAACGACGATGATGATGATGACAAATGTATTAATTGGTTAGAAAAAAATTAATTGGTTGGAAGAATCTCTTCACATTGTAAAAGTATCTCAAATCATCACAATGTATACTTTAAACATCTTGTGATTTTAGTTGTCAACTATACCTCAATCAAGCTGAAATTCAGAAAATTATCTCATAGAATTGTTCTCAAGATTAAATATGAAAATGCAGCATCCCTGACCAATGCAGAGATCAGAAGTGACATCCTCACATAACAGATGAGTCATACAGATGTGAGGTTACTGGACTTGAAACACGAGGAAGTTTCTCTCGAGTGTGACATCTCTAGGGAGAGGGAATTAAGTAGCAAACTCTCCCCTCTTGTAGGAGTGCTCATTAGTGCAAAGTTCTGGAGTCGGTCAGGTTACAGTTTGAACCCTGGCTACGTCGTTTTTAGACCCTGGGCTTCTGAGAACCTCAATTTCCTCTTCCGTAAAATGGCACAATGCCTACTCAAGCTGGGATATTCTAAGATTAAATAATCATGTAAAATGCCTGGCACGTAGAATATTCAATTCACCTAGGTCTTACCCCTTTCCTTTACTGCATTTTGCATGGCAAGAGTAGCCCATTCTACCCCAAATTATTTCCCAGGCCGGAGTTTGGTTACTCGAAACTGGACGACCCGAAATTCCTCTGCCGGGGTCCATGTCAGCCTGAGAAAAGCTGGAAACTTTTTCTAATCTTAGGGAGGCAAAAATGTGCTAAAAAGAGAACAAGGGTGTCTCTCCTGCCAGTCCACGAGGGCCGGCCTTCCAATCTGAAAAGAGAACGAAGTAAATACTCAAGTCACAGAAGTTGCTCGCCCCTGGAGCCACACGGGGGAGCCCCTGTCGGGGTAAAAGCGGCTGGCGGGGTGGCATCGGCGGAGCGCGCAGCCCCGCCCGCGGGATCTCCCCAGCGCCCCGCCCCGCCCCCCGCCCCCATCCCCCACCCTGTCAGTCCTCCCTCCGCGGGTTGCTTTTAACAAAACTCCAGTCAGAACAAGGAAGGCAGTCTGTTTTTAAAAGTAGAAAATAGGGGCGCCTGGGTGGCTCAAGTCATAAAGCGTCTGCCTTCGGCTCAGGTCATGATCCCGGGGTCCTGGAATCCAGCCCCGCATCGGGCTCCCTGCTCAGCTTCTCCCTCTGCCTGCCGCTCCCCCTGCTTGTGCTCTCTCTCTACCTCTCTCTCTCAGACAAATAAAATAAAATCTTTCAAAAAAAGTGGAAAATATTTTCAAGTCACGTTCTTTTCTTCAAAACACTCCCCGCCCCCCATAAATAAAGGGTGAAACCTGAGAAATGTCAGACGACAGAAGGGAATGAATGAAGTCCGGACTAGAGTAGCTAGAAGGCAGGGCACAAGGAAGAAAGGGAGGGAGAGAGGAAAAGAGGAAATCAATCATCAAGATTCCTCCTGTGGGTCTGCACCCGAGTGGAGAGTGACCCGGTTAAGCAGGAATCCCCGCTCCTTTGAGGACCCCGAGATTATGTCAAACCTCAGAGTCACCTGTCTCGGAAAAGAACCTCTCAAAAGACTGGAGGTTTAATAATAAACAGGGATTTGCCTCCATTCGTGGACTTCCGGGTGCAAAGTTTTCTCAAGAGAGCAGACACCTGTGAGACCGCAATGGGACTGTGCAATCACCCTCAAATAACAAAAACCACCGAGGAGGAGCGTTTAAAGGGCATTTACGGTAACAGCCGGGACCGGGACTTGGCCGAGCAGGCGACTAATCCCTTAAGCAAACACCTAGACACCTAGCTAAACGCGGGCTCCCTCTCCTCCTGGACTTGGCCGCCGCACACCAGCGCCCCCACCCCCCTTTTTCTTCGCGCCGGCTTCCTGGCCCACGTCGCGTGGGAGGGGCTTTGAAAGATGACGTCAGGGAGGGCGCCCCCTGCCCAGCTCCCGAGCCCCAGCTCCCCTCCCCAGCTCTCCCCCAGGGATTCTTCCTCTTCCTCTGCCCACCAACTGTCCTTCCCCACCTACTCCCGCCCCCCCATCCTCCCCAGTTCTCCCCAGTGCTCCGATTGATCCCGCCCCCTCCTCCTCCCCATCCCTTACCCCCCCAACCCCACTGCTCTCTCCTCAGATCCTCTTCTTCACCCCACTCCTCCTCCGGGTCCCCTCCCCCACTTTCCACCTCCTTGCTGCCTTCCCCTCGGCACCCTTGCCTTCTCTTTCCCTCTCCTGCCTCCTTCACCTGCTCTAGACCAAGTCGCCCCTAAGGCTGCGCAGCAAGGGTCTCAAGGTTATGCTCCCCTCCCCGAGGCTCAGCCTCTCGGAACTACTTGACCTGGCCCATTTGGGTTTCAGTGTTGGGAACTCGAAGGCCCCTCTTGAAGGCTGGGTTTTTGGGCATGGGCTTGTGCCTTCTTCAGGTGATGTCTTCGGGCTTCCTCGTCTTATGTCACCTGCAGCACACCGCACCTGATTTTTCTCTGAGGTTGAAATAAGGGTCCTTGGCAAGGACATGGTCTAAGATCTGGAAGCCTGTTTGTCTTATGTAAAACGGGGATAATAATAAAACTAGCTTATTGGAGGTTTGGGGATTAAATGAGATGACACGTGGAAAAGCTGTTACTGTGAAGTCCTTCATGAGAGGGATCCATACCCCTGTGTTTCTTTGTAGTCAGCTAGATGGAAAAGGTATCAATGTGTAACTTTTAAGTCCCATAATAGCCAATAGTTGTGGCCTTTTTCTCCACCAAGTGTCTTTCTAGAGCATTTTTAGAAAAATGTGCTTCGTGCTCTTCTTGGATTTTGGCATTGCTTTGCAATGACTTATTTACAACAGGCATCTGTGAATTCCTCTAGGACAGGGACAGGGTCCTATTCACTTTTATGTCCCTGGAACATTACTTGGGACGGAGTAATTCAATAAATATTTGTATAATTAATTGTCTTTATAGAGGTCACTTATAATTGGAAATGGCTCAATAGTTTAGGAGCAGAATGAGGAGATGTAAAGGGAGTAGGAGAGGACCCCATTATACCGCTGTGACCAGGCATTGCTCCAACATTCTGTGCGCATCTTTCCCGGTCCAGTGAGGGGGGGGTGATCCATTATTACATTTTATACAAGTGATTGGCATACCTGGTGAAAATCAGGCCCTATTTTTAAACAAGTTGATTCCATTCGTTTGCTCCATAAATATTTACTGACAACCTACTACGTGCCACGCACTTGCTAAGTATTAGGGAGAAAACCACCAATAAGTATTCACTGAGTCAATAACCACTTATTACATGATGCTTTCTTCAAATAATGATATCCTAATGACTAGCATGAAGGAAACTAAATTAACAAACGGAAATAGTAGTTATTGTAAGTTAGGCCTCAAGAATTCAAGCACACATGGAACATTTTCCAGCAGGCAAATCATATTAGTGTGTGGTTGTTAGGACTGGAGAGCCCTGATCCAAGTCACTGATTCAGAAAGCTCCATTCCTAATAAGGCTCCATGCCTTAATTCCACGTATCCACTTCCCTGTCATCATCAGCCTTCTCCTTCAAATAATTTATTTTTTTCCTTTCTTCATTCATTTAAAAATCCTATATGGAAACCTACTGCCCCCAACTAAAATAAGCCACTGGAGATGCCAAAGTATTAAGGAAGTTACTCAATCTAATTGGGAAATCAAATAACAATGGGATAGCCTCAGAGAACAAGTAGGAGGGCTGCAGAAGGAATTTGGCAATGGGTAAAGCAGGAAACCAAGCAGGTTTGAGAAAAGGTGTGCATGTAGGATGAGGTGTTTAAATATGAATTAAACATAAGATACTGGGGTCTGGAAGTTGTGACAATTAGCTGTTGAACCAATGAAATAATTTACCAGTAAAATCATTGGGACCAGAACCTTCTTTGGAGACAGTACTTAAATTATGTTCAGTTCATTCCATGGTTACTGTTTACTTAAGTTTTCTATTTGTTGCGGTGTCGATTTTAATAATCCTTCATTAAATGTCAATTCCTATGCATTGAAATTTTTTTTAGCAATTAAGTAGAGCATGCTTGTATAATTTCAAGATTTATATACTTCATATATTCTTTTCCTTTTTTACATGTTTTCTCATTTCTTGATGGATTTGTTTCTGTTTCCTAGAAGAGACACATTTTTTGAATGTATTTATCACTTCCATTAACTTCCTCAGGTGTCATGGCTGAAGAAACAAATCCAGAAAAGCAATGCTCTTTGTTTTAATTCTCCCCCTCATTAGAAATGACCTAAATCATATGGAATTTTTTTCTCATAATCCTATAAAAGTATACTATAAGCTATCGACCTCTGGAGATACTCATTAATATCCAAAAGATACCACTATCTTGCAAATAGCAGTCTATAAAGGGAAAGTCATGTTCATACCTCTAACAAGCTTAAGTTGGATGAATTTGTACTAGAATAACTGACAAACAAGAGCAATCTCTTGAACTTTGAGGCTCAAACTCAACGACCCCAAGGTCAAGAGTTGCGTGCTCTACCAACTGAGCCAGCCAGGCGCCCCAATCTCTTAAACTTTTAATAAAAGTGACCTGGAAGAAAGTCATCAGTATAGTTCAGTGAAAGGAATATGATTTTCTGTTTACTACAGGAGACCATGTTTTTTCAGAGAAGTTAAGGAGGATAAAAGTACTGGAAGGCCCCTCTGTGAGAGGAAATGGAAGGGTGGAGGAGACTTTCCAGAAGCGGACCCAGGTTCCTGCCCTGATGCGGCTGCTGACTGTGATCACAGTTCCTCTAAGCCTTGCTCCTCAACTCTACCACGAGGAGAATACTCCCCACTCCAGAGGGGTCTGGTGAGAGTTAAATAAGTTAAAATAAGAAACCAGGTAGCATATGGGGAGTGTTCAGATGATGGGAATCCACTTTCCTCCCCCCATCTTTCCGGAATTATTAGGAAGAAGACAATACTCAACCCATCAAGGCACTGTGACTCCATCTTCGTGCTCAACACAGGACAACCCATCACTCAATCCTATTGATTCTTTTCTCCAAAGCATCTCAGATTTCTGCCTCTCTCCCACCTCAGTCTGGGGACTAATGAGTATCTTCTCACAAAGAAGTTAATCCTGCACCATGCTTCTTAGATTTGTTGGACTTGGTATTCAAGGGTAATAAGGGGAGCTGTTGAGATTTAATGGAACATAATAGAGAAAATTAACCAGGTTGTTCTCAGTTGTTTTAGAAAAAGTATGCTCTGTTTTAGCGAGGGAAGACTCTGCTATTACATTTCTGAATGGTGACTGCATTTCTAGATGCTGTGGGAAAAGCAAACACTTCTGTGATCGAGAGCCTACTAGCTGAGCTTTTCTGCATTTTCCTATCCATGAAGACTCATCACGAAGAGCTGGTTCTCATTCTAGGGCTGGGGAGATCCTGCCCCGTGGTGTGAGTGGGAGTTCCAGAGAGATACCACCCTAAGGAGAAAAGACGAAACAGGTGCCACAGATGGAGTTGCCACGGATGAGGGGGCCAGGAATGCTCTGCCAAGTGCCCTCTGAGCGCACACTTTGAGCTGGGCACGGCTGTGCGGCTGCTGGCCTGGGCTGGAGAGTGGGGAAGGAACGATATGAAGCGTTGAGCTGCAGAGCTTTGGGAACCTAGGAAAGGTGGTGGCAGCCTAGGTTTGGCCTGTAGTGCTGTCCACCTCGGAATCAACTGCTGGAGCCTGGGCAGCCAAGGCCCTGGAGCATCAGCCAGACGGGGCGGAACGAACATCTGAGGCCCTTCCCTCAGGTCCCGGGCCACACAAACCCCAGACTCTAAGGGCAAACCCAAGGCAGAGGGGATGGCCCCTGACCTACACGGGGTTACTCCCGCTGCCAACATATCTTCTTTCCACTACAGTTGCTGCCGAACTACTTGAGTGGTTCACCACTGAGCACTCTCCATGGTGACAGTCCACCTGAAGAGTCAAGTCAAGCCTAGAGAGGCAAACCGCAGAGAAGGAAAAGTCAAGAGACGGAGCCCTGAGGACGCTGCTCTGAGTCTCTGCTTTCAGAGTCCCTGACCTCAGCTGTCTTCCTGGCCTTCCCTTTCCTGTTGGCCGGCTCTGGGTTCCGTTCCTGCCACTGACAACCGTCTGATTAATGTACAAGGAAAAGCGTGAGGAACCTGGAGGGGAGCTCATTATTTGAGCGCACAGCCGGCCTGAGGGGAGATGGGTTTACGTGTGGTTGTGGAAGAAAGGCGGCGGGGCGTGCGTGAAGGACCGAGGCAGCCTTAGCGAAGGGAAGGTTATCCTGAGAAGCAGCGGACGTGAAGGGGACGAATTTCACTCAGAACAGAGATTCGGCAGGAGGGCGGTAGGGTTTAACAAGCTCTCCAGGCGATTCTGAAGCACACCACTGTTAGTGTTTCAATTCATAATACACCTGTGCTTCGTTACTATCAACTTTAGGAAAAAAGCCTGTGTGTGAAATTTATGTCAATAACATTGAACTCACAGGTGCATAGACGGTAAACAAGGGATTATCTTTACTGATGGGAAAGTCACAAAAGTCTGCCTCAAGGATGTAGGCTATACCCTTGAGATTGGTACCATGTAGCTCATAGATGCAGATTATGATCAAAGGACTCTAAAATTCAGAGAAAAAAATTAATTTCATTCTTCACCATCCACTGGTTCCCAGAAGGAAGTATGAGTGCAAGACTTTTAGCCATGAAGAGGCCAACCTTTCACAATCCTCGGATCTTTCTTGGAGCCTAACTTTCCACCCATCCCCACCCCCTTTCCCCAATTATCCCTGTCATCTTTTAAATTTCTTAGGAACCCAAAGGAGAGCTGCCTAGACTTAAGCAAAAATGCTGAGGGCTTAAAATAAAAATAATCTGTGGCTTATTGGTCATTCAGATAAACTCCTATAGCTCCTTTTTCAAACAACCTCCTTCAAAAATGGCTTAGTTGGGGGCTAAATGTATGTATAAAAGAGCAAGTAAAATCGTCTTTCACGGAAGTAGTTAATATGCCTTGATGTGTAACCGTACGTAAATCAAAAACACTGCTTAATTTTAAAACTTGTCTGGTTTATCTGTTATTAGAGATATAAGACATAAAATGGCCCTGTAAACTGCTTCCCATCAGACTGGCTAAGCAAACGCTTCCAGGACAGACTCTCCATGTTTCTCCTCCCAGCCCCAAAGCTTCAGCAGTCATCTAGTGAGATCCTGACCAGTACTGAGTCACGGGCCTCTATGTTTGCCTTCAGTGTCCACGGATCACTGATCCTATGCTGCGGATCAAAAAAGTACAGTTGATTTTCCTTTGCAGCTGTGGTCGGAACATCTTGGTAATTTGCATTCGTATCTGAGAAGAGTGGAACGAAGGGTATGTGTGGACACGACGCTAGTTTTGGGGGATGAGTTCCTGATCCAGGATTGGAGCCTACATGAGTAAGGCTGCACAATAGGGCGGGGCCGATTCAGAGGCCTTCACATCTTCCCTAAAACAGTACTTGCTCACTCTTGTCTAACACAAAATTCAAGGCTAGAGTCAAGAGGAGAAGATGGGCCTAAGTTCTTAATGCTCCATTCAATAGCCTACCTGAAATGCCTATCACGTGTGAAAGAGGTCTCTGCGCACTGCCTCCAGATTCCATTAAGAGCAACAGGACTTAGATCTTTAGGTATTTTAGTCGTCTACAAAAACAGGTATGTCAGGTTGGTTAACCCACCAACACATTCTGTGTATCTACTACCTCAACTAGCTCAACTAAACAGTATTTTCTGATGAATGTTTCCCAGGATTTGTGCCATCTTTACTCAAACAGTCAAGCATCAAATTACCACCTATTTGTTCTGAACCTACAAACATCCAGTTGATACGTAAAGAGAGAATTGTATCAGAGGCATTTATCTGTTCTTCCTGGTGAAGGAACCAAAAATACTGCTGGCTGGAAGGTGAACTCCATCCCTGTTTTGAAAACCACTGGATGCTCTGATACTAGGAAATGCCACATTCATAGCTGCCTTTGAATTCTCTTTTAACTCACCAAAGAAGTCACTAGCCTGAATAGTAGGATTATTGGAAAATAAGCAAGATGCAAAAAGCATGCAATGGACACTTACATTTCATTTCAGATCTATTAAGCCAGCCTGTAGCCAATCTATTTCTAATTGGAATTCGCATTACCTGAGCACACACTCACCAGCAATATTGGGTGACTAGTATGGAAATGGCCAGTCTATCCCAGCCCTGTCAGTTATGGATCAGGCAGCAGTGAGTGCGTAATAGAGATATCCCTGGGGATGAAAGATCTGGGCTCTGGGCCAACATTCTTCACTGATTTACCACAAGACCTCGGAAAATTCCCTACATTGCTCCAAGTTGCTTTCCCAAGAGTAAGAGAGAGAAAAGTAACTGTCCTGGATATATAACTGTCCTCACTTACTATAATGTTCAAATGAGAAAGTGAAAATGTTTTATAAAACTGTAAATCAGCTTAGCCAAAAATCTTCTGAAGAAAAGACAGAGACTATGGATCCATTTTAGTCTAGTATCCTCATTCCTAAATGCATGATTTGGCCCAAAAATAATTTAAAAAGAATTAGAAAAGTAAAATCACTCTTTAAAAAAAATCAAAACGAGCTGCATCTTCTATGGTTCAATCCACTGTCAAGTATCAATAGTGACTACTTCAAAGGCTTAGGGATAGTGCACAATTTCAAACAACTTTCTAAGGCATGAATATTAAAGGTAAAAGCCACTAAAAAACTCAGACATTCTGAAATAACAGTTATATAAACAAGGGTACATCACAAAGTTGCCACAGCTTTATAAAACAGATAAAATAGTAGACATTAAATAGTTTTAATGAATCCACTTCCTTTATTGCAGTAACCTCTGTACAAAGCAGCAACTGCAATACTCAACGTTAAAACATTAGAAAAGCATTTGTGTGACAGTTATAGTACAGTATTATCAAAATATTACATTTTCAAACTTAGTAGATAAACATCCACCAGAGCTCAAATCTTTAAATTATTTCCATAGTCTTTAAAAATATGTAATGTCAGAAAGCATATAAAAAGAATGTAAAAGGAAACCTAAAATACAAACGAAATAATGTAACAAATAAATATCTGATTTAATTAACCATTAATCATCAGCTTAACACCACCATTCTCTCCAAACCCAATGAGTATTTACCTATAGGAATAACGAACTGTCAAATGCCATTACATATTTATTTCCAAGTTATCACCAATGATTAGAACTCAAAAAAATAAATTTGGCATGAAAATAATCAAATTCAGCATAAACAAAATAAACTAGAATAGCTTCAACACTAGCTAGCATCTCTCAGAATTGCTGAAATTTATTAGAGTACTACAACAACCTTGAAAATTTTGACCTGGTGTCTAGTGTTAAGTGAAAGTAATGCATTTTTTTTAAGTGAAAAGCTTCTTACATTATTTCACAGACAATATTACCCTCCCCCCATTATGCATATTTAGATATACTTTATGTACTTTATACACATATGTATGATGCCTGACATTTGGTTCCTGCAGTACAGATCACAATGATGGTTTCCTGAATGGGAAAAATTAAAAAAAAAAAAAATAATAGTAAGTGTACCTGTGCACATTTCAAGATAGCAGCACTCAGTTCATGCCCTATTATCCATTTAAAAAGTTCAAACACGGTATTGTTTACTGAATAATATGACATTTCTACTGTCTTTCCCCCAAAACACTACAAAACCTGCAGTAAATGGAACAATGCTGTGAGTTACACTGTAGGAAAAAAAAAACAACCTGGAAAAACAATTACTTCATTTTAACGTTCTGAATTCAAAATTATTATCAAATCTCCACTTTTCTATTCATTTCGTTTATGCTCACGCAGCAAAAATACTGCACTATCGACAACAGTAGTGATATTAATGATACCTATCAAGATTCATGAATTCTGCATATATTCTTCACCACCAGAATGTATACCAATGAACTCACTGAACAGTACTGTAGAGGATGCGTTCTCCATTTCTCACTGAACAGTAACTGTGTGAAGTTACATGCCCTTCAAATGATCACCTTTGTTCTCCATGAAACCTGTATCTCTCAATCTAATTTTGAACTTATGTTTACTGAAATCAAAAAATGTTAATCGAATGAATCTTGATCACTTTAAAATGCAAAAAACCAGCAACATAAATGTCATTATATATACACATATGCATCTGTGTATGCATATACACATACATACACACATACAGATATGTAGACATATATCCCTTGAAATGTTTTTAGGAAATCGTTCCTTGAATAAAAAATGAAAAACTTCACATTAATAATTGTATATAAAGCTTTTAGTAACAGTACGTACGCACTGTCAAAATTTTACTAGTAGACTATGATGTCAAAACAGACATTCCAAAAGCACAAACTGGCAGTTTTTCTTAACACAAAAGTTTTAAAGTATTAAGAATGGATTAAATTTAAATGTTCAGAATAATCTGTTCAAACCTGAGTATATTAATTAAGACTAAGTGTACTTGACAATTGAATGAATTAAGCCTAAAAACATTTCACTAAGAAACCAGTGGTCCATTTAACCATTTGATGAAATGCTAAATATTTTAATGATTTATAAAGAATGTGTACAGTGGAATTCCACACATTGTTTATTGAAATATTCCACTTAATGACAGTGCTTTGTCTAATTTTCCTTGAGAAAAATCTTTTAGCATTTCTTAAAAGTCCCTCAAGATTTGAGGAAAACTAGAAATTAGGACAGATCGCTCTTCTAATAGATACAAATGATTTTGAGGACTTAGGTCTAAAGAATGACAACGGGATTTTTCAGCCTGGTATACAGAAGTACTGAATAAATCTTCAACCTTCCCTAAGATTTCAAATAAAAATACAAATAACAGCCAATTAGAGATTTAAAAAAAAGAAAGGTTTATTGGGTCTTTTTTCCCTACATCTACATTTTATATGTACCCATACAAACCTAACCTTGGGGTCACTTATTGGCTACCATTTTTTGTTCTGTTTTTTTTTTTTTTTTTTTTTTTGCATTTTTCATTAACTTGCCCTAATTCTCACCTTTAGTATCTAACAGA
The DNA here is from genome assembly GCF_003265705.2 of Callorhinus ursinus. Taxonomy (NCBI): domain Eukaryota; kingdom Metazoa; phylum Chordata; class Mammalia; order Carnivora; family Otariidae; genus Callorhinus; species Callorhinus ursinus. The sequence goes on along the minus strand of NW_027397092.1, from coordinate 12,711,873 downwards.
TACCTTTATAAAAGTAATAGAAAACATACAGTACTCAACACTAACTGGTCAATGGAAGAAGAAAAGCAGTGTCCATTTCATTTTAAGGTGGGAGAGACTAGGAACGAAAATGACAGCTGAAGGCAAAATTTGACATTCTATAGATTTATAAAAGAGGATATATGGATGAAATTTGGTTAATTTCAGAAGGCACCTCAAGGCTAAAGGCTTTTTGTACTCCTTTCATCAATCACAAAACAACACACTTTTATTGCTATTCAAGTAGCAAAGGAAAACTTTACTCTCGTGAGCTTCAGTCCAACAACAAGGAATCATCATCATTCATTAAGATTGAAATACAGAACTAAAACTCAAGTCTCCATACGCGTATCAGTGGAGCAACTTCCCTGTGTGCTTTCAAATTAATGAAAAGGTGAAAGAAAAGTCACATTTCGCCATTGTGATGTTAATGTGTCTTTGAAGATCTCAGTGACTTCACTAGGCACTCAAGTACCATCTGGAGGGCTGTCCACTGTACTGGGGCAGTTAGGAATAGAAGGTAAGGACACTCTGATGATTTCCACGGACTAGGAGAATTGGTGGTAGGTTTTTCGAGAGAGCTTCTAACCAGGCCATATAGAGAGCACTAGACACAGCACCTTTCCGGGCAACTGGAAGGCTCCTGGTATCAAAAAGAGAAAGGAAATTAGGCAATGCATTTAAGTTGAGAAAAATAAAACACAATAAAAATTATATATTGAGTCACTAATAACAATAACTAAAAAGTACCGTGGTTACACGTTATTTTGGAGGCAGACAAATTGTGAACATGGCGTCGCAAGGACTATACTCATCACTCTTCCCCCTTTCTCATGTTTGAACAAAAGATTTTTAAAATTTCATCTAATAACAGAAATGAATATTTCTATTATCTGTAACACATTTGGTCTCTAACATTAAACCTTCCATCCTCCCTTCTTCAATAAGGACAGAATTCTTCTAGGGGAAAGGGATGTTTCTACCTAAATTAAGAAAGCAGAAACCACACATGGATAAATGAGATTCAAACATAATTAATTCTATGTATTAATTTTAAACTTCTATCTCCTATCTTCTTTCATTTTTATCTGTACGTAGTGGTAGTATAACCAGCTGCTCTATAGAGTGTTTCTCTCTAGATTTCTAGGTTTTAACATCTTCCATTACAGATATTTGATCATCAGCAGCAAAACTTGAAATTTCCTGTATTGTTTTTTGTTAATCAAAATAACAATCCTTTGGTATTGCTTTATTTCATCATTTGTCATATTTTTGGAGGCCTGAGCTTTTTTTTTTTTTTTTTTTTTTTACCTATTTAAGGACTGCGGCTCCATGACGGAGAAAATTTGGGTTCAAGTAATATGTAGCTAATCTGACTTTAGTGAAAGGAAAGCCAGATAGCGTCTATATCCAGTGGAGGACAGAATGTCTGTCTGTCAAGTTTGTGTGTGGAAATACGGGGGTGCAGATTCTGACGGGAACCATTTTTTAAATTTAATCCCCAAGATAACTTGATGGTATTATTTCTATGAGGATGTTGCCCACAGTCCATATTTTCTTTTTTTAAGGTTTTATTTTTTATTATTTGAAGTACAATCTACCCCCCAATGTGGAGTTCGAACTCATGAACCCAAAATCAAGAGTCAAACGCTGTGACTGACTGAGCCAGCCAGGTGTCCCACACCTCACACCCCAGGCTCCAAATTTTAACTTGAGGCCCTCATACCCCACATAGGCTTAACAGCTATGCTGTAGTGTCCTTCAAGCCAAGGAATTTTTTTAAAAGGTGGGAAAAAAGATAAAGGAAAAATTCTAAAATAAACTATTAGGATAAAGAATTACTTAGATTCATATAAGCTTAAGATTTTTGTTTTTCTTTCCTCCTACCTTAAATGATTTCTCCATATGCTTAAAGCGAAATGTATTAACAGAAGTTTTGTTTTTTCTTCCTTATAACTAACTGTTAAGTCATTACTGGGGTTTATATAGGTTCGTACTTGGTATGGAAACCGATCCTAATTGCATCATCATAAAATGGATGCTCAAGAAAACCTCAGTGGATGCAGTACTTACATGACAATGATATTAGCTGTACTTGAATGTTCCTTCAATAATTCATTTAACCTGATCTGCCGGTAAGTCTGCAAAAGAACAGGACAAAGTCATTCCTGGACCATTTGGAAAGCGGAATTTAGTGCAGTTCATAGAAGTATAAGTAAACAAAAAGAAACCAGAAGAATTTTGCTATAATAAAAATATCTGTCCCTTAATTTAGAAAAGAATTAATGATTTATACACACTGTTCACATACAGACCCAACTTAGAGGAGACACACTGGTTCCTCCCGTAACAAATGACAGTTCTTGATACTTACGTCTTCCTTATCTTTTTAAAAAAAAATCAATGGAATGTTAAGGAAAAGCAGAAGAGACAGAATACCTTGGTCTTGTAGAGTTCAAGCTCATTGTCGGTTATTCGCCACGGCTCATCTTCTTTCATTTTATCTGCAATATCTTGCTCTTTGTCATCTTCATGAAGTCTGTATGGCTCAATCATTTCATCAAAAGCTACAATACTTGAAAACAAAACAAAACAAAACAAAAACCCAGAAAGAATACTGACCATTAACCTCAATTTGAATTCCTTAACACTAAGATCTCAAATGCTAAATTAGAACTTGAGATGTTAGTGTTTTCCATATATTATGCTCATCTTCATACCCTAATTTATAACCATCACTTCGGCAACCTATCCAGAAAACAGCAATCGCTAGTTTCTCAAACTGATAAGAAATTTAGAACTGTATTCACAATAATAAAATTGCAATTTCAAGGGCTCACACTCACCTCTCTGTATTTACCCCCTGCTCCTATGCCCACCCCCCTCAACCTACATAAATTTTCATCACAGTAGCTAACATGATCCTTTTGAGCAATATGTCAAATTGTATTGCTCCTTTACTCAAAATATTCAAGAGTGTTCCTAGTTCAAGTACCCATGAATAAAAAGAGTAGTAGTAGAAAAGGTACTAGAATATTCTGAAGAGAGGAGTGGGGAGATATTGAACATTTGAGAAGATGCAGAATTAATCTCTAGATCCAAAGATACTTAATAAAAGACAGTAAAAGAACATCAAAAATATTCTAATTCTCTATGAACGTGAAAAACATTTTTCAGTATCAAGTCTCATATAAAGTTCCTGGTATATATTATTTTATAAAAGGAAACAAATCCTTCCCTGGTCATAACCTTACAAAGCATACCTTATTATTTTCTATTTAAATCTTTGTATCAGCTTCATCATTTATTCACCATTTATTTGAGAATAATTAAAATTATGCCTGGTAGTGTAAATATGCACATAATTATAATATCCTCTATATACCATTTTCAGGTGGACTATTCCATAAGTATACTTTTCTTTGACTCTTGAGAATTCTGAATGCAAATATTATATAGGCAAATTCTTAGATTCTCCTATTTTAGTAATAAAGCAAAATAGTAAGAAGTAATACATAACATGGGGTAGGGATTGAGTAGTGGTAATGAAGATAGGCATGAAAAATCGAAATTTAAAGAACCATGTGGAATTTCTGTGGCATTAGGATTTTCAGAAATTACTTATACAACAGTAGTTGAATTCTCTGAAAACTGAAAGCCCTTTAGACTTACTTTGGTATCTGCTATAAGCATGCCAACCGTCAGTGCCAGATTAAAAAGAGTTGACTTCACATATAACTAACAGCAGGCAAAACCCCAGGTAATTAGTTTAGAATGATCTGTTACTAGAATATCTGAGTAGGTCACCCAGAAAAGGATCAGAAATCTGTGAAGAGTAATTTATCCAACAACTTACTTTTCTTTCTTTGGTTTAGTATTAATATCGCCTAAGACCATGATATCGGAGAAGTCTATCCGGAACTTGCTAAGCAAAGTAGCCATCCTAAAACAAAAGGAATAGCACTGAGATACACGAAAGCTGTATATAAGTATTTTTATTCTGTTTTGGGCTGAATCAGTATATCTGAAAAAGCATGATTTATAGGAAAACTGTCTCAGGTGCTAAACAAAGTCCATCTGAATTAATTCACATTGTATGTTCAACTAAGTAGACATCTAAATTCCCTGAGTAGAGACTCCTGTTACATTCTTTTACTTTCTCTGAATCTCATCTTAGTATCCAATAATGAATGGGTAGAGCAAGACATTAATAATGAAATCTGAATGGCAACTAGTTTTTAAATTTAATTTTTGTCACGGGGAGTGAGACAATCAGACCTCCAGTTCCAGAACGAACAAGCTGCGAGGCCGGAAGGTACAGCATGGGGCAGCGAGTCAATGGTATTTACTCGTGTTGTATGGTGACAGATGGCAGCTCCATCTGCAGGGAGCAGCATGACCCACAGAGGTAATGAATCTCCATGCCGTACATCCGCAACTAACAGAACACTGTGCATCAGCTCTACTTCAGTAAAGACTATTTTAGACAAATTACATTGGTAAGTATATGGATTTCAGCAAAAACGAGTAAACATTTGGAGGTTTAATTATTTTTGGATTACTCTTCCACCCATGAAGAATGCCTATCTCAAGGTCTAAATAGGACTTTTTGGGGCCGAACTAAAGCTGTAACTGATGGCAAATGAATTTCACAGAATTTCTGCGGGGGGGCGGGGGGGGGGGGAGCTGGGCTCCAGTAAGCCTCTGAGTTTTCAGGAAAGAAACACCTTTTTGGAGGCATAGCAGCTGGCTGTGAAGCCTTGGCAGCAACAACAGAAAAGTGGAAACATACATACAGGAAAAGCAGTTAGCAAAACAGGATTCTATCTTTAATAGAAAGAGTTTTCTAAATTAAGAAATTAGAAAACACACCAGCTACAGGTTTAACTTCTAAATCATTTCTAGTATTTCTTGCATACTTCTTGTTTGAGATAAATGGACACTCCGCTGAATTCCACTATAGATCTACTACGTGTCTATGTGTCAGGGCCCACAAAACTCAAATCTAAGAGATGAAAATAAATATAAAACAAGCTCCAGGACACAGTGAGTGGACCAAGAACCCTGTTATTCAGGAAGGACGGGTAACAACTATGAGGAGACAAGGGTAAAAGAAAAAATGAGGGAAGCTGTTATGAAGAAAGTGATAGCAATGCTGGACGTGAAAGGATGCAGTACTGCCACAGAGAAGGGAGGCAAGTGAAGAGCTATTTCTAGTAGAGAAATATATCAAATATGCACTGTACTATATCAAATATATACTGTACTATGCTGTAAGTAGGAAGAAGTATGAGTCTGAAACCACATGCTTATTTGGAGCAGGTGCAGAATTGTAAAATGAAGTATAAGGCAGAGTTGGGGGAACACGACAGACTTTCTGTGGTATATAACAGAGAGGAAATTAAAAGTATTTTGGGCAGAGGAATCATATGATCAGAGCTTTGGTTTTCAAATGTGAACTCAGGAGCAGTGTGTACAATATATGCTGAAAAGGTCAGAGACAAGAAACAGGGTACTTAGCGAAGCGCTGGAACCAGAACTAGAATGGTGACAGCAGAGCGGAAATAAAGACAGTGGGTGACAAATGGCATCCTGTGTTTCTGTTGTCTTCAAGTCTACAAAATGTATCTCACATATGAACATGTAATTTGGGGGCACATCCCCTGATTTTGTTTTAAAAAGGTGCTTAACATTCCAATGGTCCAAGTTTTTAATACTTCCTAAAATGTCAACAGAGGAAAAAATAATAGGTATCAGTAACACTAAGTACCCACAACTTAAATGTGAAGACTAAATTAAAGAGAATGCCGTTTTATCCGTTTAACTAGAATTTTTAGCTTTAGTATAGAACAGGGCAACATGACTGACATTTTCTGGATTGTCTGTTTTATCCTATCAAATATATCCTGTACCATACTGTAATAATGAAATATATACCGTAGTAAGACAAATGCTCTTCAATTTAAACAGACTTACGCTCTCCGGTCATGGTCTATTCGATTTATTTTCCCACCAATGAATACTCTGATCTTACAGTCTTTCCACTTTTTCTTGGTAGTCAGAAGATAAGGTATCAGTAAAGTCAAACCTGAATCATAAAAATATAAAAAATCATTTACTAGATGTTAATTTCTCAAGTAAGAACTTTTCATTCAATGTAATCTCTAAAAACATGTTTACTACAACTCAATATCCAACACAATTTTTCTTTCCATCCTTCCTTAAGAATTCAGTCAAAAAGCCATGAGGTAAGCCTGAACAAAGAGGACAGCCCAACAGAGCTGGGCTTTGTGAGGAAGGCGGTGAGATGGGGAGAGTGGTCCGGCAGAGTCAGGAGATCAGTCACATACAGGAGGAATGAGGGAATGAGAGAATTCACTGACCCTAACGGGGGCCAGGTTTCTCACTGAAGTGAGAAATACAAGAAGGGAGAAGCTGGACTGAAGCCCGCAGTGTTGAATTGGAACTGGTTTTCAATTTATACCTACACGTACAAACATACATGTGTATGTTTCTAAGACCCGTCCACTGAGAGAACCTGGGGGCGCAGGGACACCCTAGCAGCAAGCCTATTTAATGCCATGATCATTGTCCCTAAATACTATTCTCTACTAAAAGCAATCCGGGCTCCTTGGGTAGATGGTGATTCAATGGCTGGTGCAGGCAAAGTGCAAAAGTGAGCCTAGAACATCTCATTATATCAGAAAATAAAAAACGACTGGGAAATGACAAATGGACATACAAGTTAGCCTCCACAGGATCTCGCTGGCCAAATATGGGAACAATGTGAACATCAAAACAAATCATGAGAATGACAAATCATCTCCTACTGAATATAATGGGAATCAATGAATCTGCAAGGATAAAAATAAGGAGAAGGCTCTTCCTTACAATAAAATGCCAACTAATAAATGAGGAAGAATTAACAGGATTGGAAAATCATCATCTGACAACCACAAACATACCACACCAACAGTAAAACAAGAGGCAAAACTATCAATGGATGCTAAAGATGGTGGGTGATAGAAGTTGCAGTAACAATGGTCTATTTTACATAACCCCAAAGTACCTCCCCATCCCCTAATATGTGTAACTACACAAGGGGAAACGGTCACTTTTTATTCTCAAGATCTAGTGAAAACCACCTTACTGAGTGGACAGTTAACTTCACGAGTGATGAGGCAAATCAACATCATGTGACCCCTGATGAGATACAGACAGAAGAGCAAGGCATCACTTCTGTGAGATTTCTACCAAAATGACATAACTTGAACCAGTTATAATGAAAGCTCAAATGGCACTTCAAATCTAGTGACATTCTAAAAATGGTCAGTCATATTAAAAAAAAAAAATGTTAAGGTCATGAGCACACGGAATAACCAGTCAACTTCCAAAGTGAAGGACACTGAAGAGATAACATTTAAGCCTGACACCTGATTCTGTAACCAATCCTGTTGCTTTGGGGAATGTTGTCTAGGAGTGAAGCATACCTGCCATTTCTCAGTATTATTCTCACAACTTCAGTATTATGTAAAATTGCTAAAAAGCATATTAACAACCTTACCTCCATCATCAAAAAGCCACCAGACATCAATAGTATTCTTTCCTTGTTTTTTCTGAAACTGTGTACTAGCTTCAAGAAGCTTTTGGTCAGCTACATTTAAGGGCACAGTAGGGCCTTTGGATTCTAAAGGATTAAGCAGAAAAATAAGATGTAAGGGAGATAAATTTTCAAGTCCCTTTTGCTGAATTCCTATTGTTTCCTAACTTTTGTGTATTTAAATGTTTACAATGCAGATAGTTGTATACAGAGTCCATCATAAGCTTTCAGTTGTTTAAAATTTAAATGTACTTTAAAAAAATGGTTACAGATAAATATATCTTTACACGAGCTAAACTCATCCAAATTATCTTGCCTAATTTCTAATAATTTGAAGCATTGTGAATGAAAGAGGATCATAAATACCAATCAAGAAAATTATAACTGACTGCTAGATTTTAATTTTTGAGAAATCATTTTAGGCTAAGTGGACAAATTAAGTTTATGCCTATTCCATGAACATATTTCTTTTGTAATGTGGTTCCTCAATAATATGAAGATCAAAGAAATTTCTTACACATAATGTTGCTATTAGTAATATAAAAGACAGAAGGAAGTGGAAGACAAATGAATACAATCTAACGATTATCACAGTGAAACCTCCCAGTCTAAAGAAGGACACCCTCATCTTGACCTAACTTGTCCCCTCAGTATGCGATGCCCAAAGAAAAAGCCATATAATGACACATCTTTCTTTGAAGCACAGAAAGATGGTAGGAACTCCTTGGAAGGGCACCATCTGCTGCAGGTCTCAAGAACAAAATACCAAGGGAGTTCCCATTTATAGTCCCAGGAATTAAAAAATTAAAAAAAAAAAATCAGCACTGACTCTATGAGCAAGCAAATGACTATTATGAGACTCCTACACTAAATTTTTAAAAGCAGGAATCCACAGGAGGAAACCTGGTCACTTCGGCAGGATGTGTCATTCACTTCTCATGCTGCCATGATGCACGCAAACATAACGAATGATTTTGCATGATGACATAATATGGCTGCCAAACCACACTGCTCCGTAACTCTCACCTCTATCTCCTTCTCATAAAAGTCATGCACGGGGTCATGACTGTGTATCTCCCAAACGCAGCAGGGCTGTGAGAAATATTGTAATTTTTGAAATGAAAAATATATTAGTATCAAAATTAAGGGCTTGGCTGGGAACAACTGATGGTAAAGAATGCAAGTGACACTGGCAAAGACCCATTTCAGTGTCTCTGCTTTTCATCTGAACCATGCAGTTTAAATTAAAAAAAAGTAATATTGACATTCAGGGTTGGAGTATTTCAGAAATGCTATAATGATTTAAAATAATTTGCTTTTGATATAATACCTTTCCCTGGGATGATTTAATTTTTTTAGGTAAACTAAAGATGATTTTTTTTCTAATCTGCATTCAATAAATAACTGTAACATCACCTCGCCATGGAAATAAAAACTCAGGTAAAAAAAATAAAATAGCAGAGTTGGAGTTAAAGAGTTAACAGTATGAAAAAGGGGATTAAAATAAAATGATGAAAAATGCCTGCCTTTTTTCAACAGTGGTTGAGTTGGAGTCTTGCCATCCTCTTCCTCATCTAGATTATGTTTAAAAAACACAAAATATAAGTTAATTGCTTTTATATTAATAAAATAATGAAAATGTAAATAGAGCACATTTATAAACAAAGCACAGTATGAAGAGAGAGTCTGCGAAAAATAATCAAGACTGAAGATAGATATTTTCTACGCTGAGTGTTGAGGATTTTTAAAAAAGCAAACATATTTTTAGACCCTCTCCAAGAGGGCCACTGATTAACACTCACCCCTAAATTTTATTCCTATGAAATTGATAAAAACGTCAGCAGGGTTTTTAAACTTTTAAACTTTCATACTTGAAATCAGTTGAAGAGATTCTGACCTATGGCTTATAGAATAGAAATAGGACATTAAAGACTGACATTGCAGATAATACATAAATTTTAATCAGTGCCACTGCCTCGTGGTGCAAATGACTGAAAAGTAATTTTAGAAACATAATGGAATCTGGTATTTTTAAAAATTATTCACTTGAAATAATAAGGAATTTGATCAGAGACAGTCTTTCGCTTCATTTAAAACACCAGGTTATATAGGCCTACATAAATTTATATATATATATGTGTGTGTGTGTGTGTGTATATAAAATATAAGCATATATATGTGTGTATGCATGTACTGGACCATCTGTATTTCAGTATCTGTAAGTATTTTCTTGGAGTTAACAGTTTTCCTAATCTCCGTTTTTCTCTTCATATAAGCTTCTTCTAGTTGTGTGAGGCACATAGAATTCCCGACTTGGACAGGAAAGAGTTCACTGCTCTTAAGTCAGTGTTTCTCAGGATTCCAGTATTATTGCTTTTAACTCTTTTTCTGACTATGTGAGCTTGAACTAGTTAACTCCTCACCTTCCTTCTTAGGAAGAAGGATGAAGGATACCTACCTCTTCAGATCATTATGCTGCAAGCATGAAAGCACCCATCTCAGTGCCTAGCACAAAGTAAGCGTTCTGTGTGCCCCAATAACCGAGACAGACATACCAAACATCTAGGCTTATATAATAATTACACAGGAATGTTTATAATATTCTGGAGACTTCTCAAATTATATAAACTTTTCTACGGTTTCTATGCTAATTTTGAAAGTAACTGGCTAGAGAGAAAATAAACACAAAATAAAATGAATGCTATTTTTGAACACTAATTTCTTATGCCTGTGATGGAACAAGAAACATTTCAATGATCACATTTGATTTTTATAGCATTAAATATTACTGTTCTTATGAAGTAGGTATTTGATACTATCTGTCTTTGATGATAATAAAAATATATGGGCACACTGTGTATTCATTTCAAAGAGCTCAAAAAATGTCAAGGAAATCCCGACACTCAAAAATGACTTACACTAAGGCATTTAAAAGTATTAAAGGTATTTACATTTTTATAATAAAAAGGCAAGTAGTTTCCCACTCTGTAAAAATACTGACTTCACAAGACTGTGACACGCAGTCATGAGCCAACGTATGGATAATGCCCACTGCAATGTGGGAGGCACAGAGTAGATGCCTGATGATTACTAACTACTTCTTTCTTTCCCATCCTACTTTTACCTATCAATTCCTAACAGATTCTGTAAAGAAAGGATCTCCTTTAGGAAAAAGAAAATGGCAGTGCAAAAAAAAAGTAGGAGGAAATGAAAGCATGTATACCATAAACTAAAAATAAATGCAGGAATGTAAGAACAGTTATCAAATCTTTATTGTAGAGTTTTGAGATGAAAGAGGAAAAAAATGATAATCAATACAGCAAAGAACTTAAAGGGGAAATGGGTATCAACTAAAGCCTCAACTACCACTACTCTAAGCATACAAGGTAAGAAAGGAAAGCAATAAAAAGCAACAGCAACGCTTCTGCATAATCTGGAAAAGATCAATTTCAAAGAGACAGGATTTGTCCAAGGTAATCAATTTCAGAAAAAGAATGGTTAATTCTTTGACAGGAATCAAACAAGTATGATATGGTTTGATGATTTACAGTGCAGATTTTTCCTGTTGCGCGCCGGCTGGGGCTAGGACAGATGGAGATACTGGGCTGATCAGAGGTAGGAGAGTGAGGGTGGGAGAGTAAGATTTGGAAGTCATCCCTCTTTCCGTCTCATGAACATGACACAGGTAGATGGATGAAATTATCTGAAAACCTCATGAGATTTAGAAACCCGTGTGTGGCTTAAAACCAGGGGTAATATGTCTGCAATTACAGCCTAACAGTTCAGTAACCAAATACCAACAGCTCGTTCCTTCAAGAGACTAGAATGAGGAATAAAACTGCATTTGATTTTTTATTACATGGTTTTACTTCAACAACTCCAGGCAGTAGATGTAAAAAATATTCTGAATATCTTAACACATAAATAAAATCCCTGGTATTTAAATATCTTGATTTATAGAAAAATTAGGTAGATTATTTTTATCAATTTCATTCCTTTCAGGGTTATCTTATGCTCTATTGCATTACTCTCAAATTATCACATTTCTTTCCAAGTTCAGATTGAACCTATGCTTCAAGCGAAATTGCGCAAAGAATAAATAAAAACATACAAGAACATATGAGAGTGTAATTAATTGGCATGTTTTCTGTTCTACAATCTACTTTAATACCTGAAAAATAGCTAGTCATTTTGCAGCCATCCATTTTACCTTATCAACTAGAAATGAGCAGTACTATTCAGAGAAGGGGTTACTTATTAAGACATGTTATACAATAAAACCCATTTCTCCCAAAATTAAACATTACCATGAATAACATCTCGTCTGAATAAAAATTACCTTTGTGTGTAACAGCTTTCTCATCAGATGGTTTTGAAGTATCTAAATCCGATTTTTTACTATACTCCATACTTAGTACCACATCCTTGACACCAGGAGATTTCTCTTGTGATGACAATAATTCTTCTATGGACATGAAAAGTGATCAAGATGTTATCTAAATCTTGTTTTAACCATTAATGAAAACAACATGGTATAATATGAATTAAATGACAATTCACAACAAAGTTTATTATGAAATAGTAAGTTTACAAAAAATGATTTCTTATGTGAACATATGTGATCATCTGTTTTGAAAGGACTATTCACTCAAGTATCTTGAGCCATAGCTAAGCAGCAGACATTTGAATCAGGTGCTGGAGAATTCATAATGAGTGAGATTCAAGGAACTTAAGAATGTGGTAGACAAAAGAATGATGTATGAAATGTGAATGAACTCTACTCTCAAAGTCATTTACACATGTAAAAACTGTAAAATGTGACAAATGTTCACATACATGTAAGATGACAGACAACACTGAAAAATTATACTCCGGACTAGAGAGCTGAAGCCAGAGGATTAAGCTCATGGTAAAAGTACCATTTCTTCATTTTTATTTTTTTAAAAGATTTTATTTATTTATCTGACAGAGAGAGAGAGCACACAAGTAGGGGGAGTTGCAGAGGGAGCAGGAGAAGCAGGCTCCCTGCTGAGCGGGGAGCCTGATGCAGGGCTCAATCCCAGAACCCTGTGATCACAACCCAGGCCAAAGGCAGATACTTAACCGACTGACCCACCCAGGTGCCCCCATTTCTTCATTTTTAAAGTACTTTTCCTATTTTCTATCTTTTGGGAAGGAGTTAGTAAACAGTTAACTTCCACCATAAAAACATGCATCACAAAGACAAACACGTATGAAAATGGACCATGCACACATAATCCTCATCGCTGATTTGGGTGTATCATGAGAAAGATCAAGAGAAACAACATTACAAGAAGTACCAACACTATGCTAAGAACCTCACAAGCTGTGTCTTTACAACAACCCTTATGAAGTCAGTATAGTTTGTTTTTGTTTTTTTTTTAAGTTTTATTTAAGTAATCTCTACACCCAATGTGGGGCTCGAACTCATGACCACAAGATCAAGAGTCGCATGCTCTTCTGACTGAGCCAGCCAGGTGCCCCAGTGATCATGTCTGAAGAGATGAGGAAACAGAGGCTTGGAAGTCGACAGATACGCCCAGGCTGAAAGACTACCGTACTAAGAGAAAAAGGTGGGATTTTCAAAGGAGATCTGACTCCAAAGCCTCTGCTCTTAATCCTGTGCTGAACCAAATTCCTGTCTCCAAATCCTGATGATGAATAATAAGACCTCCAAAACAACTGTCATAATGATTATAAACACATGAAAACACTTTCTTAAAGTTCCGGTCACATTCAAATCTCAATAAATTACAGAACTATATATATAATTTATTAGTCAAACTGTGAAACTTTTGAGAGTGAAAGGGAATGCTACTAATTATGCAGTCTTAAGAGGTACCCTAAACCTCAGTCACTGGTAGTGCAAGAGAGAACTGAAACAGTGTTTTGCAAGGCCTACTCCAGAGGAAGAAAATGCATTTTCAGCAAGCCATACTTTTGTGTTACATGGATAAAGACTTCAAAGCGTTCCTTTCAAAACTGCACAATACCCTTAAAATGGTGGGAGGGGGAGGATTACAACTGTTTAAATACATAAACAGATGACAAAAGTTCATGATGTGCCACTCAGCTATTTAGGCTTAGCTATTTTTGATGATTTAGTTAATTAATTGATAAGTGTAAAATATTAGGTATGCAATTTTCTTCAGCTTATAATATTTGTTAAACTACTAGAAAATCATTAGAGGGTATGGAATTTTCCACAGTTTTTATTAAGGTGGGCAAAAGTAAACAGTACACCTTAATTAGATTTTAAGCTTCATCTAAAAACATTTTTTTTAAATGCTTTAAAAATTACAAAGTTGGAGAAGAGATTAGTGTCAGGGATTAATGATGGCGGAAAGACAAAGAGCCTCTGGGGGCTTAAAGGGGTAGCACAAGGGAGATCTTTGTGGTGATCGAACAGTTCTGTATATTAAATGTGGTGGTTACATGAATCAACCACATGTGTTACGTGGCAGAGAACTCTACACATGTTCATGCACACATGCACACACAAGTGTAAGTAATACTACTGGAATCTGAATAAGGTAGGTAAATTGTCCCAATGTCAATTTCCTGGTTATGACGTAGAACGATAGATATGCAAGATGTTATCATTGGGAGAAATAGATGAAGGGTACATAAGACCTGTCTACTATTTCTAACGTCTTATGAATCTATAATTATTTCAAAATGAAAAAGTTAAAAAAAATGATTCATAATTCATAGGGTCTTATCTCTAGACAGAGTAAATGCTATCACCAAGTTTAGTGTTTCATTATTAGTACAACTCTGTGTAAAGAAGCATGACCTTCGTGAACATGAAAATGATGATTTAGCAGTCATTAACATTTTATCCTCTATTTTATTTATCATGTGTTTTTACAAATTTGGCCAATCTAAAACCAAAACTAATGCTTGTTTCTCTTAAGCTTTAGATGATTTAGACTGAATTTTATTCTCTGTTAGTAATCACCAGCCATCATCCAGGTTGGTACAAACTGGTGGAGCCAAACAGATCTGATCTTCGTGTGCCACACAGTAAGGACATGACTGAACTGATGGTGAATGTTAAAGTTATTGAAGAATATGTGAGAATGACATGTAATTTTCTAATAAAGTCACTTCTATTTTTAAACTAAAAAACTTATTCAAGCAAGATTTACCTTGTCCTTGAAGATGAGATATATCCAGACCCTCCTTTAGGCGGATAACCACTACTCCATATTGTATGTCAAAGGCGTCACTATAAGAGGGAGAAAAAAGTTAAAAAAAAAAAAAAAATCACAAAAATGTTTGTGTCTTCCTCTATAAAATGAAGGCATAAGAGATGATTTCTCTTTCAGCTTTACATGTCTGATTTTTAAAATATGCTTTTAAAAATACAGTGAGGCCTATATGATGTCGGTTTCAAATCCTGTATCATTCCCTTACCTTTTTTCTATAATACTCTTAAAAACCTCCTAAATGTATATCTTTGTAGTATTGATACTCTACCTACACCAGCCATTTAAAAACAGTGCCTGTACTAATATCACACCCTATCAGAAACAAACTAAAATTATAGAAAAATAATGTCAGTTTCCCACCATACTTTATTTAGGCTTATACCCTTAAAGTCAAGATAAATACATGAAAACAAAGAAAAGACATTCTACTGAGAATGCGAACAGGTTGGACAGTATAAAGGGATCACTTCTGAAAGGAGTCAGTGCAATTTTTTTTTAATTCTTGAGCCAGTGTATTTTAAAGCAATTCTTACATTTTACAGAAACGGTTTAATAAGTAGTCCAAAGATTTTATATGCATTTGTAGGCATTATTCATATATCCTTTTTCAAGTTTTTTAAACACACATGGGACATCCTATAACACACAAAAAATACATTAAAACCCCCAAAGACAACTCTAAAACCACACTTCAGTGCTGGAAACTTTGTTGAAACCATGAATCATGTAGATCCAAGATCTTCTCAAATCTACTGCAAGAATTACAAATTCCTAAACTTCAGGTTGTTCCCCAGAGTGTAACAGGCTTAACTTTTATCTTTCATTATTATTTTTACTTGTTCTAGCAACGAATATTCATTATATACAAAAAAGTGATATATTATCTATAGTTATATGTAACAAAAAGAAAATGCTAAAAGCTGGAAAAAAAATCAAATTTTGGTTCCTACTGACACACAGAAAAACATGTATCATTGTAATAGGTCTTTTATTGGTGTTTTGGTGTTTTGTTTTTTTTAAATCATGGGGAGACAATTTTGGCCTCATTCCTATAATGAATTAACTAAGGTCTAAAGAGATTCATTGGAAAAAGAAATTAATGGACATATTAACCTACCCCGCTGTATAGTGAAAGACCTAACACTAGCGAGGAGTAACTACAAGTATTTAAAAAATAGTTAATAAATCACAAGTGAATTAAAATCGATTTGATTCAAGAAAAGCCAGGGAATACAGATTCCTGAGTTTACTTTGGATTAAAATTGGTAAATGCTTTTGCTATCAACTATAGGGATTTCTATAAGCTATTTAATTTCTCTAAGCTATAAAAAGTGATTTGGAGTTTCAGACCTTCCATGCTATCACTAGGCACAGTAAATAAAGTAAACCTCAATTGCTCAAAATATTTATAATCACAACCAAAACTAAAGTGTTACAAGATAAAAGGATAAGCAATATCATTGTTTTAAAACTGCCATCAATCTCCAACGGCCCTGGAAACCCAAGAGCATTATTTTACCTATCATTTAATTGCTGCCTGCTGTACAATACTGAGAGTAACACTTGACTCTCAAACATGCACGTCAGTTCCTACAAGGTCAGAGTCAGAAAGAACCCTTTCTTCCAGTGTTTCCCTATGAGCAACTACAACTAATAGTGTAAAAATTATTTGCAAAAATGTCGCTTTTTCTATTTTCTATGGTAATTATTCCATCTCACTGGTCTTTCATCTTGAGAAAGAAAAAGCATAGCCCGTGGAGGATGGCCCACATGACTTAATCTTTCTTCTACACTGTCCTTCCTTTCCAAATCCCCAAATATACAAAGTACACAGGTCAGATTAGAAAAGCAGGACGAAATCATGCTTACAAAAAAGAAATAACCCCAAAGCCAAAGAGCAGTTGCAGCACCTGAAGAACCAGCAGAGCCTTAATTTTACTAAAAGCATTTTAAGAATTAACTTGGGAAAACTTATACATTGTACACTTTACTAATCAATATAAAGAGATGTTTTAAAAAGGACAGTATGACATCTGGTTACTCCTTCAAAGTCATTTCAAGGTAGCTATGAAAACAAAACTATCCTATGTGATACAGGTAAGTAATTATGGTTCCAACGAGAGTTCCAGTAAGGGAAATAACTCTTGTGAGTTAAGGGTAATCAGGTCAAACTTCAGAGAAATTAAGATTTGAATCTGGTCATAAGAGCTACTTTGCCAAACACAATTTTTTTTTTTTTTTAAAAAGGACAATTGTTTGTACATAAAGGAATACTTTGTAAGAACGAATAAACTGTTCTGCTTTACCAGCAGCTGTAATAAGAAAAAACTATTCTTCAATCAAGAATGGTAGTGTGGGGCACCTGGCTGGCTCAGTGGGTAGAGCATGTGACTCTTGATCTCCAGGCTGTGAGTTCGAGCCCCACGCTGGGTGGAGAGGTAACTTAAAAAAAGAATGGTGGTATGATGGACTCTTAGCTATTGAGAATAGAGGGTTACCAGAGGGGAGTCGCGAGGGGGAATGGGAGAAAGAGGGGATGGGGATGAAGGAGTACCTTATCACGATGAGCACTGAGTGATGTAGAGAACTGTTGAATTTACTATATGGTACACCTGAAACTAATATAACACTGTATGTTAACTATATTGGAATTAAAAAACGTAAGCATTTGTGGATTAAACAGATACGTTCATAAAAAATCAACTGTAACATAAACAGACTAAAATCAGAAAGAGAAATAAAAAGACAAAGTAACAAAAAGAATAAAAAGAATGCATTAGACAATCCATACAAAGGCAGCTGAAGGCATGTAAAACAAAACTATGCTCTCTGATAAATAGCATTCATTTGAAATACCGCTAAGAAGTGAATAGCAGACTCAGAACTTACACTCAAGAGGGTAGAAAAGCAAAGCATGTAAGCACAATAAAAAAAAGAAATGTAGATGAGCTAATGCATATATCAAACAATTAACTGCAAAATCAGTTTCCAAGGACAGCAAACCAAAACCTCTGAGGGTGATATCAGTGATATGCTTTTCTCAGCTCCAGATACTATAACGATGTAACAGAAGGCGAGAGGTCTGACAACGCTGGGGAAATCCACTCAGCAATAGCTATAAGGATACGAGAGAGCTTCCTAACTTAAATGGGAAGCCAGCTGATTCTTTTTCATTCTTATGCTTCTACTAGAAGAGACTAATATGAGAAACAGCCTTTACAAACCAGTGAAGGCTTCAAAAAACCAGTTCAAGTTTTCATTTTCTGAGCCAAGTTACTGTGTTAAAAGGATACTTACTGAAATATGTTTATGTACATATCCACATCCCTCACATCTGCTTGCAACCAATCTTTCTTAAATCCGAGGACGAGTGTGTTTGGCTTCATACGCCCAAGACCAGCAGCCTAAAATACAGGAAAAACACAACTTTGAAGATATACTATCCAGCAAAATATTTTTTAAAGGATCAAATCCTCCAAATGGACAGGCTATAAACATTTTTAAACTGTACACCCTTAATAAACTATATAGATTACATTGATCACATATTACTTATGCTTAACCATATACAAAAACTGAAGATAAATGCTTTAAAAATTCTAAATGGAGATTTTCATACTCGTATGATTTGCCAAAATTTCTGTATTTTTAGTAAGAAAAAGATAATAGAATATATCTAATCTTTCATAAAAATCATAATGATACAGTGGTATTCTTAAGTAGCTATTTTGATAGCCATTAACACCCAGAAGCAAAAGTCCCAATAGAAGAGAAGCATTACTGGTTGCAGTTGTGAATCACAACAACACTGAATTTTGACTTCTACCAATTATGCCCAACTTTCTCCTGAGAAGTGGCTAATTTTCTTCCTCAACTCTTCCATCAAAATATTTTTTGTGCAACTTCATCAAGAGTTGCAATTCAATATGCTTAACATATCCCCTAATCCCATGAATCTCTTCTTTTGTAAGATAGTAAAACACACTGATTTTTGAACTCCAGTATCTATTTGCAAAGCCCTCTCGGAGCCCCAAACAAAAATTCTCTAACCATAAAAGAAGTAATTACCTATTTCTTGCCTCCCTCCAGGTCCTGGTAACATCTAATATACTTCTGTCACTTGAATTTGCTTATCCTCAATGTTTCATGTAAGTGTAATCATACAGTGTTTGTCCCTTGTGACTGGTTTATTTAGCACCATGTCTTCCAGGTTCATCCACGTTACAGTATCTATCAGAACCACATTCTTTTCTGTGGCTGAATGATATTCCACTGTTTGCGAGTAGCACATTTTGTTCATCCATTCATCTGTTGATGGACGCTCACATTGTTTCCACCTTTTGGCTACCGTGAGAAATGCTATCAACACTGGCATACAAAAATAACAATCTCTTTGGCCCCCTGCTCCAATTTCTTTGGGTGTATGTCAAGGTGTAGAATTGCAGGTCATACGCAGATTCCACACTGTGCTGAGGAACCACTGAACTGTTTCTCACAGCAGCTACAGCATGCTATGAGCCCACCAGCAAGGCACGCATTTCAATTTCTCCACATCCTTGGCAACCCCTGTGATTTCTGGTGGGGCGGTGGGGGCAAGGTGGGGTGTTTTAAATTATAGATATCCTGGGAGTGTAATGTTATCTCATTGTGATTTTGATATGCATTTCCCTAATGACTAAGGATACTGAGCATCTCTTCATGAGCTTATTAGCTATCTTCAGATCTTCCTTGGAGAAACATTTACTCAGATCCTTAGTAGATTTTTAACTGGGTTGTCAGTCTTTTTCTTCCTGTTTTAGGAGTTCTTGTATTCTGCATATTAAACTTCATCAGATGTAAGATTTACAAGTATTTTCTTCCATTCTGTGTCTTTCACTTTCTTGATAATGTCCTTTGATGCATGAAAATTTTTAATTTTGACGATGTCCAATTTATCTACTTTTTTCTTTTGTTGCTCATGCTTCTGGTGTCATATCTAAAAATACACTGCCAAATCCAAGGTCATGAAAAATTACCTCTACATTTTCTTCTAAGAGTTTTATGGCTTTAGCTCCTATATCGCTGATGTATTTTGAGTCAATTTTTGTGCATGATGTGAGGTCACATTTACTTTTTTTATTTTTTAAGGAAACTCTACTTCTAATGTGGGGCTCAAACTCATGAACCAGAGATCAAGAGCCACATGTTCTACCAGCTGAGTCAGCCAGGCACCCCCACACTCAAGTTTTTAAACATGACATACTTAAATCATGTTTTGCAAAGATTAAATTAATCCCAGTATATATTAAGTGGGTCAGACACTGTCCTAAGGACCTGGGATAATTAGAAATATTCTTAACCACATAAAACTTAAATTCATTCTCAAAACATTCGCTCCATGCACAGGTTTCTTCCAAAAAATAAGATTATTTTCCCACTCAATATTAAAACCACCCACAGATAAAAAAAATAATCATTACTGTTTTTTATAACTGTCTGTTAGGTACGAAGATAGCCACTAACCACAAAGTTTTGTTTTTGTTTGTTTGTCTGGTAAAAGAAAAACAAGAAACATCTTTAAGTTTTAGAGTTTTTTTTTTTTTTTTTAAAGAACTAAGCCACAAGATAACCGGTAACTTTTTGATGGCACAAAATATTATTATTCTCTTTTTATTTTCTTTTTCATCACAAACTTTTGTCACAATCTTATTATAATTAAAATGTTTTATTTTTATAAAATTAACAATAACATCCTGCAGCACTCTGTGCTCGTTTCAACTTCATTATTTCAATCACTTTCCCTTGAATGACTGAGCAAAGAAATTTCAAATGTATCACTCATCCCTAAATCCTTTGTAAATTCTAATCAAAGTAGCTATTCAGTCAGAAGTAATGTTTTCAGTTTCCATAAAACATCATGTGTTTTAAAGAATAATTTATTCCTGAAAATATGTCTTCTCTGGAACAGACTTATTGGTTCATAAAAAATCAGTTTTTCATGGAATTCCATAAATGAAACCAATTAGGCAGAATGCAGTCCTTTGAAGCTCATCTCTAGTTTCAAACATTACTGTGTTATTTGTTTCTTTGACTCTGTAGCAATGTTTTCTGTGCACCTTCCACCACAACTTGCTGATGAGAAATGTGTTTAGTTTGTTATCATATTTTTCTGGACATTATCATAACCATTCTTTTTTTTTTGAGGGAGGGATAGAGCACAGAGGGAGAAGCTGACTCCCAGCTGAGTAAGGAGCTCGATGTGGGATTTGATCCCAGGACCCTGAGATCATGACCTGAGCCGAAGGCAGACACTTAACCGACTGAGCCACCCAGGCGCCCCTATTACTAACCGGTCTTACTGCAGCAGAAAGAACCACTTACATCCACAATGGCACATGGCTTTTATTTTTACATTTCACTATTAAGTAACAACATTTCCAAACATTACGCTTATCTATTTAAATGTAGTTAAGTACTGCTGTGAGATTTGTATTACTTCAAAAATCAGTGAAAAAGAAAACTTGTAGAGTTTGGCTCCATGTCCTGGATGGTTAAAATGTTCAGCTAATAGTGATGGCTTTAAATTATCATTAGTAATATTTCATGGCTCCACACAGATTTAGGATGTGGCTATAGAATCTGGACATAATTTATATTTCAAATATTCTTATTGGCAATGTGACATTATTTTGGTCTACTTATTTTAGAATAATTTAAAAGAAATTACTGTTTACCTCAAAATGTGGCTGATGAAGGGGAAGGTGCCAGAAACACTCAGCATATATTACAGAGTATACCTCTAGGCTATTTTTGTCCCGGAAAAAGGTAGTTATGTCTTTAATGAGACTCTGAATGAGATCCACTTGATTTAAAGGGCATTCATATTCTGTAATCTGATTTTTAAGTAAGAACAATAGGTTTTTGCTCTTTGAAATGAAGGTTTAAAATTGGATTGACAGTTTAGTGGTTCCTGCCATTAAAAACAGAAGAAAAAAAAAAAAAAGAAATGAAAAATCCAAATACATAAAAGAGTCAGCAGCAGTGCTAATGTGTCACTGCCAAAGGGCTCCTTAAGCAAGCTACTGGTAAGACTGCCTCTTTTTAAAAAAGTGAATCTCAAGTTTTAATGTGGAAGTTGGATACTTAAATGCTAATTTAAAGATAAATAAATGCTTATCATTAGTAACTAGATAAATGAGGGACATAGAAATGAAAAGTTAGAGAGGAAGGTATAGTAAAACCTATGAAAACCATCTAAAAACAGCATCTCCAAGATTATAACATAAGCCTGAAGAAACAAATCAACATACAAAAAACTATTTTGACAAAGATTATAAACCTCTAACAGACATACAGGCATTCGCGGTTTTATGTAACAGATTTCCAGAAGGTACGAAGGAAAGAGAAATACTGCCAGTGACAATTTACACCAAGATGTCAGTGATTAATTCTCCTATCTGTAAGTTTATTTTACACAGACAGCTCTGCTACTAGAATAAAGTCAAGCTCTTGGGCATCTCTGTCAAGTGCTTGTATATGCCAGGTTTATAGGACAGTCTCAGAATACCACTGTTCGATGCATCCCACCTTTGCTCCATACTGCTCAAAGACCCACTGGGTTGAGCATGTTAGCTTGAGAGTGATGGGGATAATGGACCCTAGCTCTCAACAACAGTGTCATTTTAACTGCAGACACCCTTAAAGACAGAGGTCCTCGAAATGTAGGACCTGGACTGTCTGAGGAGCACCTGTCAAGTTACAGAACGGCAAACTCTCTGGACTAATTGCAGACCTACTAAATCATTCCAAAGGTGGGGCCCAGCAGTCTGTTCTAAGAAGTCCACCAGGTGATTCTGATGCACGCTCAAGTTTAGGAACCACTGCTCTAAGAAAGTAATTTCCTTCATTTCCAACATAACATTTATTAAATACTAATAAAGAAATGTTATAGAAATGTTCCTATAAATTGTACAAAAGCAAGTAAGATTTACCCACTAGAAACAACCCTATGACCAGAGGTAGGATTTTACTTGAAAAAATAAAAATTTTGCATAGAAAAGTGAATAATCAATCACGTACCCACTACCTAAAGAAAATAAATATGACAAACACACTTCAAACACCGTATGTTTCCGGGTGCCTGGGTGGCTCAGTCGGTTAAGCGACTGCCTTCAGCTCAGGTCATGATCCTGGAGTCCCGGGATCGAGTCCCACATCGGGCTCCCTGCTCGGCGGGGAGTCTGCTTCTCCCTCTGACCCTCTTCCCTCTCGTGCTATCTCTCATTCTCTCTCTCTCAAATAAATAAATAAAATCTTTAAAAAAAAAAAACCGTTATGTTTCCTTCTCATGCCCTCTTTGTATTTTTACTATGTATTCCATTATTTAGGCATACATACATATACATTTTTAATTTATATAGATTTATAATTTTATAGCATCTCCGTATCATTCCTTTTAGCTTGCTATTCTCCTTAAGGCTTTTTGTTTTTGAGGTTTATCCCTGTTGCTATGTGGAATTCCACTGCATGATTATACCATTATCTTTAAAACTGTGACTGATGGTTGTTGAAGTTACTTCCAGTTCTTTGTCATTACTACAAACAGTACTGCTCCGCAGTTTCATATAACCTTCTTTACGCGTGTAAAACTTTCTCTAAGGTACACATGTAAGAACAGCATCTCCTAGGATGCCCACAGTTTCCAATTTGCAGGACACTGCCAGGCTGCTGACCAAAATGGTTGATCCATCTACGTTATTACAGCAGTGCAGAGATTTCCAAGTGCTCTCATTGCTCCCAGCACTTGGAAGTGGCAGACCAAACTCTGGTCAGTCTAGTGAGTATGGAGTACACGTGTATTGTGGTTTTGATTTTTACTTCTGCTGTTTATGTCTCCTCTTCTTTTGCTCCTTTTATTCCCCCCTCTTACCGATTGACACTATTTCTTTACATAATCTGGGCCATATTCATTTGCTAGTAACATGTTGTCTCTCTGGCCTGTGGCTTCCTTTTTTGTTTTCATGGTTTTTGTTTTTGTTTTTTTTAAGAAGCACAAAGTTCTAAATTTTAACTAAAGAATAACTTATCTCTTCTTCATAGTTCAACTTTCTCTGTCTCATTTTAAAATATCCTTCCCTAGTCCAAGTCATAAAAGTATTCTGTATCTTCTTCTAGTAGCCTAAAAATTTGCCTTTCATATTCCTTAATCCATCTGGAAATAGTTTTTGTGCAGTCTTTGGAAGGATCTGTTACATTATTTTTTTACACAGATAACTGTCCCAGACCATCCTGGATTTAATGCTACCTCAGTCATGTATTAAATTTCCTATACGAGTGGCTCTATTTCTCCTGTTTTGTTTCGTTAATCTAATTATCACTACTTCAATACCACTATGTCTTAATTATGGTAGTTTATGATAAGGCTTTATATCTGCCAAAGAAAGCCCACTTCCATCCCTTATTATTCTTGAGGATCACCTAAGACATTCTTACCCTTGTGCTTGTCAAGTGTGAGAAATGTGAAACATTCAAACAGAAGGGGCACAGATGACAGTACTCTGAGCCTCCCACCTCTGCTTTAACAAAGCAACTCCACAATTAGCACAGTGAATGGGCTTCTAGTTAAGCTTGCCTTGCAAGAAAGGGGTTCGTACAAAAATAGGATGGCAAGGGGTGCCTGGGTGGCTCAGTCGTTAAGTGTCTGCCTTCGGCTCAGGTTATGATCCCAGGGTCCTGGGACCGAGCCCCGCATTGGGCTCCCTGCTCAGCGGGAAGCCTGCTTCTCCCTCTCCCACTCCCCCTGCTTGTGTTCCCTCTCTCGCTGTGTCTCTCTCTGTCAAATAAATAAATAAAATCTTAAAAAAAAATAGGATGGCAAATACTATCTCAGTCCATTTATTTCTTCCCACAACCTTTAGGGCTGATTGAGGAAATTAAGTTTCGGAGAAGTTGAGTAACTTGCTCAGCAAAAATTCGTAATAAGGAAGTGGCAGTGCTAGCATTTAAATCCAGGACTAATTCCAAATCCCATGTAACTACTGTATCACACACAAAACTGAAAGTGAAGTCTATGTTTAGTAAAGAAATAGTGAGAAATACGGTAAGGAACTAGAATTTTTAAAAAATTACATAAGGACTGCCATTACTTAACACTTAAAACAACAACAACAACAACAAACCCAGTGAGGTATAGCAGCAGAAAATGAGGGGGAAATACCTTAGGGAAATAGGCTAAGATAATTTCCAGACAGGTTTTCCCCTGTCAGCCAACAGCACATTATCTCTATAGTTCCTTAAGTGCTCAGATTACACAAATCTTAGTAGTAATAAAGATATTTGAAAAGATATACCATTTTTATTAATATGAAGAATGACACCTAGAAGACAAAAGGTTTTAAAGCTTACCCAAAACTCAAATTTTGTTATTTGAGAGGCGTAACGTATTTACCTGCATCAAATACTGTGCACCTTCTCTCAAATCATCTGCATGTACTGGAGCATAAAAAGCCTTCATCTTGTTTTTGATAAGCCACCGCTGATATCTGGCTTGATCAACGCACATCTCTTTCATGGCTTGTCTTCGAGGGCCCTTTGGAGAAGAATATTAATAATGCCTTTAACTGAAAGATAATGCAGTCCACACTTAAGAAAATCACCATTACACTAGCTTAAACAAGGTGCCTAAACCTTGGGGATGGGAAAGAAGTAGGACAACAACATTTTCTTTTCTTTTTTTTTTTTAACATTTTATTTTCATGTCAATGAATTCTTTCTGTAGATTATGACAAGGTACGGTTGATGGAACAGTTAAGGCACAGGAGGCAGCGTGAAAAGGGAGAAGAGAAGATGAAGAAATACATACTGAAATATAAATAGGAAGTTTTCAATACACTAAGTAAATAAGCAAAATTAGAAATTATTGAAAATGGAGAAGAGATCACATGGAGAAAAATAAGAGCCTTCTGTTTTTCTACAAAAAGTTTCCCAGCTTATTTTTCATTTGTCCCCGATGTCTGAGTTATTAATTCTCAGGAACCTGAAAATGCAAGTTTGCTGTAAAATATAAATGCATTTTTTTCTTCATACTTCTGTTAAATGATGAAGAACAGAATTAAGGAAATGAGATTTTCAACTTGCAATTCTATTTTGATCCTTGCAAGCAACACATAAAATGTGTTATATGCAAATGTATATAAAGCAAAAATCTAAAACTAGGTTTAAAAGTACGCCTTAATTGTTCATGAAAAAGTAAAGGACAAATACAATTTGTTTTTCCTGGTAGGAAAATTGCCCCATTTGTAATTTCCTGCGGTCAAAACCCCAACCTGAACTGATCAACTTGGAAACAAACTGAAAAACTCTACCAGTCCTATGGGGGACCTGGGGCCAGTGTGTCCATGTTCTCGGCCAGACGCGACTTTGACTTTGTGACTATACAAGCAGAAGATCAACCCTAGCAGGAGCTGAGACATGGGGCATCCAACACACATTTCTAATGAGATAAACAAAACAGTTTGGGACAAAAGCTGATCTGACAAATACTCCAATTTCTCATGCAGAACAGGTGAACCATCATCTAGCAATTCTTTTCAAGAGCCAAGATGCCAAAAATAGAAAACTACTTTTGGGTGAAATGTTTACCACTACTTTTCTTTAAAGATTTTATTTATTTATTTGACAGAGAGACACAGCGAGAGAGGGAACACAAGCAGGGGGAGTGGGAGAGGGAGAAGCAGGCTTCCTGCAGAGCAGGGAGCCCGATGCGGGGCTCCATCCTAGGACCCCGAGATCATGACCTGAGCCGAAGGCAGACGCTTAACGACTGAGCCACCCAGGCGCCCTACCATTATTTTTAGTAATGTTAGTACTCATGATTAAAACACAAATGAACAGGCAATTAACAGTGTTCAAACTTGGAAATTCAGCATTCACTCTGCTCTTCTTATGTACTGGAATGCTAGATATTTACCACCATTCATCTACCTCCTCGAACCTCTTTTTTCTTTGGGTAGTAAATGTTCCCAGTGTTCTCAGAACACTATGAGAAATATTAGTAAGAAAATACACATATTGTATTTCATTTAGATTCCTTAGTTATCAAGAAGCTACTTTTCTTAGCCAAACCATTCTATAAGAGAAATATAGTTTGGTAAAATCTCATAATAAATAAGAGAAAGAACAAAGATTTAAAATTCTAAAATCTTTTCTAAAATGAGGTTTTGAGACAGTAATAGAGGCAATAATATTTTGAAGAAAATAACTAACTTCAAAAAAACCCCAAACTCAACAGATTTATCTTGTCAAATCGTTTCATACCTAGAAAGCCCCACAAATTACAAATTATATACACAGAGCAAAAAATGTTTTAATATAAAAAAAAAACAATACAAACACTTACCATATGTACATGACTACAGATCATCAAACCAACATTTTTTGTGAAATCATGAACAAGATGAAGTAAAGCTGGGCGTGAGTTTGGAGCACCTGTCATAACAAGACACTGTGGCCTAATTTAAGATTAAAAAATAAAACAAAATTAGAGAAGTTTAGATTTTTGAGAACATGGACGTTTTTAAGTTACTTCTCTTAAGAATGTATTATTACACTAGAATCTCCTTTATGCAACTGTCCTCAGGACGTAGGCCACAGGATGCTCAAAAGAAGAGGACTTTTAACCAGGGTTTCTTAGTATATGAGAAATGCAGAAACAAAAACTTCTTGGACCTAACATCATGCAAAATGTCCTTCTAAAATAATTGGTAATGTTATACATCAAGATTCTGGTAGGTATTATAGGAAGACACACAATAGTTAAAATATATTAAATATATGTAAACAACTTTTCATCTTCTAAAGGTAGTAAGTATTCCAGTTCTTTCAGAGTTCACAAAACTTCCTAAGAGCATTGCCTTCCCTTCATGTACAAACAGGTCACCTTCCTTCTTGGCTTGATCACATTATAGTGATTTCTACTTCATAATATCAGCTCTCTCTAATCTAGCTTAATTTCAATGGCAACTGTCATATCAGTAAAATCACTACAGTTGATGTGAAGGTTTCTATTTGAAGTAAAAGTTTTAATTCTAATTAATTATGGTGAAAATCAAAACTAAATTCAATTGCCTTTGTAGACACAAGATAGTGGCATGACTTTCACATATTCTTAACTCTTGATTTAGCTAACTAGAAACGGAGATCAATGTTATTTTCTGAAAAAATATTCAAGTATCCATTTTATAAGTTCAAACATTACCATAAATTCTTTAAAACAAGACTTCATATAATTAAAATAAACTTTCACAAAAAGTAAACTAAAATTTCTGACTTAACCACTAAATTAAATGTTAGGGTAGTTCCTAACATCATAAAATAAGCATGAAAACTTGAATAAAGATCATAAAAAAACAGAACAAAACAAAAACTAACCTATTCAGAATTTTAGCAAGCTATCTGAAAAACCAGTCCTGTCTGGGAGAATGGCTTTGGGGGAATCCAACAGGACATCATCCTCTATGGCCCAGACTGCTCACCTCCCCATCTAAGCTTTAGCAGGTTAAATAGCTCCCCACATAGAAATTACATAATTCCTAGCCTGCCTGGTAGCTTACAACTGACCCTCTGAGTGACTTACAGCCCATTTCCTCTAAAAAGGAAGCTGGCTACCCTCCACACTTTGTTTCCCTTTCCTGTAAGCTACGCCATGGATGTGGTGATGATTTTGACCACACTGACAAAAACACCTGCTAGGAAATGGCAGACTGACAAGATACAGGGAATGTGGGACCTGAATGAGCAAATGCAGCAAATCCGCCCACCATAAACCATCCACACGTAACAGTGATGTCCGTCTTGTAGAGCCACTGCATAATTCAGCTTTTTTTTAATGGTAGTTTAACGTACACTTTAACATAACCTATACTACAATTAAATAACTGGTAGTCCCTATCTTTACTAAATGGTAAAAACACCACAAAGGCTTAATTTGGTATAGTTGTATCATGCCAAAAAAGTATGGTATGAAATATATTAGAGATGACAACGAGTAACAATGACAGAGTGTAAACATCTGTTTCATTTTAACTCCCTCCTCAAAAAATGCCATCATATAATGGGATTTTTAAGGCATAAAACCCACAAAAATATGAACAGGAGAAAACACAGTAGTATGGAAATACTGAAAGCCAGAGATCAGATGGAAGACAAATCAGGAAGTGGCTAAATCCTAAAGCCTATGAGAAAGCTGTGAAGCTACCTGATTTTATGCCTTAAAAAAAAAAAAAAATCACCAAAATGCCTATAAGTTAGAGGTAATAGGTGCCTCTGGAAGAGGAAGGGGCTATGTATTAAAGAGACCAAAGTAAGAAACAGTGGTTTAAACTCTGCACAAGAAACCACTAGATAGAACCAAATCATTTCCATCACTATGATGAACAAGTATCTCTGTCCTTCCCCAACTGTGTTAGGCTAGGGCTTATTTGCCAGAAAGGGCCTCAAAACCACAATGAGGTATCACCTCATAATACTCAGAATGGCTAGTACCAAAAAGACAAAAAGTAAGTGAGGATGTGGAGCAAAGGGAGCCCTCATGCACTGGTGTTTGGGGAATGTAAATTGATGCTGCCACTATGGAAAACAGTATGGAGGTTCCTCAAAACATTCTTAAAGAGAGAAGTACCATAGGATCCAGTAATTTCACCATTGGGTATTTACGTGAGGAAAATGCAAACACTGATTGGGAAAGATAAATGCACCCATATGTTTATTGCAATGTTGTTTACAATAGTCAAGATATGGAAGAAACCTAAGTATTCAGTGATAGATAAATGAATGGAAAATATGTGGTGTGTATATATATGTACATATATATACACACAACAGAATATTACTTGTTCATAAAAAATAATGAAATCTTGCCATTTGCAACAACATGAATGAACCTAGAGGGTATTATACTGAGGAAGATAAGCCAAAGACAAATACCGTATGATTTCACTTACATGGGAGTCTAAAAAATAGAAAACAAACAGCAACAAAGGGAGAAACAGACTCATGGAGAACAAACTAGTACAACAACAAAAAGAGAAACAGATGCATAAATATAAACAAACTGATGGTCACCAAAGGGAAGGGGATTGGGGAGATGAGCAAAATGTATGAAAGGGATTAAGAGGTACAAACTTCCAGTTATGATGGTAAGTCTTGGGGATGGAAAGTATAGCACCGGGAATAGTTGATAATACTATAATACACTTCTCATGGTGAGCATTTCATCATGTATATAATGGTTAAATCACTATGTTGTATACCTTAAGCTAATTTAGATTTTTAAAATTTTAAAAAAAATTATTATTTTTTTAAGTAAACTCTATGCCCAACATGGGGCTTGAACTCATGACCCTGAGATCATGCTCTACCCATTAAGCCAGCCAGGTGACTCTAAAGCTAATTCAGTATTATATTAATTAAAAGCATTTTTTTTAATTAAAAAAAAAAAAGGCGGTTTCTGGTCTGTGAGACACCAGCAACACCTAAGGGCAAAAACAGCTACTTTCATCAGGGGAGAGTGAGAAAACATTTATTTACATACTGAATCCAGAGATTCCCGACCTCCCTTCCCACCTGACTAAGAACTCTGGTAGCCAGGACTTTTATCAACAAGAGATTAAAATATTCTTTTCTGGGCAATCTAATCATATCAAAAAAAAGAAAGTCTTCAAGATGACTTAAATTTCTCAAAGAACCAGTAAAGCCATATTAATCTACATTAAGGGCATCACTGACAAGCCCCACCTACCAATGCAGAGTTTCCCTGGCTATGGACCACAATTACTTCAGACAAGGCTAAATCTAAGAACCCAAGTTAAAGAAACAGGAAACAGTGAGAAAGACACTTCAAAGAAACAGAAACTACGAAGCTCAGAAAACAACATATTTTGTTAAGTTTGGTGAAGGATGAGATGGTAATATATATTAAGTTGAAAGAAAGAAAGGAAAGAAAGAAAGGAAAGAAAGGAAAGAAAAAGAAAGAAAGAAAGAAAGAAAGAAAGAAAGAAAGAGAAAGAAAGAAAGAAAGAAAGAAAAAATGGCTCCAGAGGAAACAAGAAGGCTGTACAGGAAAGAGAAAGCAATCATAATTTACGACATGGCTCAGCTGGGAATCATTTTAAAACGTTATAAAAACATAAATATGAAGTACGGCCTAATCAAAATAGTGACATAAAAGATACTGTGAGGATGGGATGAAGGGAAGAGTGCATGCGTGAGCCACCGCATGTGAATGAAGGAAAAACATCAACAGATAAGGCCTAAAACATCCAAAGTAGAGCAAAACCACCATGATGTTTGGGAATATCAAGTAATTACTAAATGAATCAGTGAAGAGTTCGAAGTGGTTGCCTGTGGTATGTCACAAAGAGGGACACAAAAAGTTGGGCAATTACAGATTTTCATGACGAACCCAAGTTTTTCCTCTCTCAACTATGTTTATGTGTAATTCTGATAAAGATTTAAAAAGGTATTTTGGAATAAAATACATCTTTTCAATGTTCCCATTCCTATAACAAAGCAAAGGAAAAGGTTTTTACTGATGGCAAATTAACTTTGGCTCTACTTAGTAGGTATACAATACTTACAGAACTTCGATGGCCACAGTGGGAAGAAACTGTTCACTTTATGAGAGCTGACACTTAAAAGCCTTCAAATGGGAGACTTCGAATACTTTCTCTCTCATAACATTTTGGTAAGTTAGATAATTCACCTCTTTGTCAACTTCTGATAAGAAATCTCACCCTTATTTTTGAATAAACTGCCCAACCAAAGTCCAACCAAAACAAAAAACAATAATCTATGCTTTCAGGAAACTTCTCATGAAATAGCAGCATACAAAAATGTTACTGAATGGTAAGTAAAGAACTGACTGCCACCTACGACCAACGATTCTATGTTACCTTACTGCTCACCTAAAGTTTTTCACATGGTCTTCCACTCCTGAAAGACGAATCGAATGCTGTAGTGCATTCAGGTAAGTCAAAGCTTGTGTAGAGGATCCCCAGTTCACATCTGTGGGAAGACAGTGTTCATGCAGCAAAACACCAATATTCACCAACAATCAATAACCAATTTGAGACACAGAGATGTAAACAGTGCTTTCATATTTAAAAAATCAAGTGCTAAAATAAACCAATGTACTCAGAACTTTCAATAGTTCAAGTCCATAGCATGACACTACGAAAATGCTCATCTGAACTGTAATTGCTTTTAAAGCAAAATGTACAAAAAATGAAGGTGACAGGGCAAGAAAGTTCCACAAATAATTTTAAAATTATTGTTTATATAGGCAGAGGTCTAAGGGGAAAGAGGCAGCTCTCTGACTGAAAGATTTCAAAACTCTGGAAGTACCATTTATAGTGCTTAACGGTTAAGTTATCTGAACAGGCAAATTTCACTCTGTATTGAATAAACAGCCTGGGCACGAAATATGATTTTAGACATTTGTTATTTTAGAGAAATAATTGTTTCTAAGATGGTTAAAACATTACCTCCTTTGTCCATTTCATTTCTAAGGCCAGCACTCTTATCCAAAACCTCATTGTGTCATATCTGGATTACAAAATGTTTCCTCACAGTTTCACATGACTACACTGCAACCACTCTTGTAATTTCTTCCTAAACTCTTCTTTTGGGGCCCAAAATTCTTAAACCTTTTTCACTGGTTCTTCCCTCAGAGTTAGAGGTCACCATACTATACTGGATCAACCCCAACATACCCGAGTATCATTGTCTTATGTGGAGATACACCCAACAGTTATCAGTGTGACACCTTCTGGGTAATCTTTAACTATTTCCCAGTTAAAAATACCTTTGTCAAATTAGGGAAGACACTATGTCTTTCTAATATACCATAAATTCTGTGGTACTTACTATACAGCAGGTACTAAGACTACAGTAGTAATACATGTTTATTAGGCTAACAGCTACTACAGGAGCTATTTCACTAAGTCTAACCCTTTCAAAGAAAATTTTAAAGTATATTGAGGGCCACCAACATGTTAATAATACAAATTTGTCATTTTTCTTTAAGTAGGATTAGTTAAATCTAATTTATAGGTAAGCAGGAGTTCCAGAGAATAAAGCCCTGTGGTAATTATTTTCACTAAAACTACATGTATTTGGAAATGAAGTATTTTAGGTTTTACAAAGCACCTTTCAAGTACACAAAAGATGATGTTTAGATATGAAAAGCCACAAAGAACTTCTAGATATTTTCTAGCTTGAATATACATAATAAATGTAAAAAACTACTGACCTGGTTTTTTGTAGGTAACATAAATATACAGCCCAAGGACTATTACATATGTTAGCAATGCAGCCCACCAGTTAATAACGAACATCACTATGCAACAAAGAATCGCTCCAAGAAGTGATATCCACATGTTGTAGTATTTGAATGCAGGACGCCACCCTAACAATCACAAATAAAATAGAGACATCAAAGTCACTCAAATACCTTATCTGCTTTAGACAATGGTACATATGTATGCACAAAATAACTTTCTTTGTGGTTGCTTTAAACAAGAAGTATAAGGCTAACGTATGACAGTAAAGTCATAGAGCATTATTGAGCACAATTTTTGAAGGCCACAATGAGAGCCCATCTATTTACTTCTGTTTTATTCTATGTTACTAGTTTCTGTATTCAATAAACTCTTCATCAAAAAAAAAAAATGTTTAAATCAACGTATCTTAATGAATGGTTAAAAACTACAAAAGATTGAAAGTTTTCAAATCCAGCCCTTAGTAGTGTGGTTTTATGTTCTGGATTTTTAGCATAAGACATACCCATATTCTAATGAATATACAGAAGAGTTCGAACAGAATGTTCTTGAAAATTGTTAAAAGTTGATCAACCTGCTAGAAAAATTAACAGTTGAGTATAGAAAGTTACCTTCGGTGAAGTATTTAAGAATTAAGCTCACTCTAAAAAAAATGCTGAAGACCATGTTTTAAATTTTTCATTCCATAGCCAAAAAATATTTTTAAATCATAATTTAATATATTTTATATTCTTTTTTTTTTAATTAAATTTCACACAAAGTTATGAGAAAGAATTCAGAGAAATTCTGGGGACCTTTTACCTAATTTCCCTCAATGGTAACATCGTGCAAAATGATACTATAATATCACAACCAGGATACTGCTATTAATACAGCCAAGATAAAGAAGAGGCCAGTATAAGCACCCCTTGTGCTGCCCTTCATAGCCACAAAGACACCTCTAAAATTTATATCCTTAAAAGTTCTGAGAGGCTTTTAGGCCCTTAGAAGGAAAAGTGCTTTTTGTTCCTTCAATTCTTTCCCTGATGTCCAACCGTTATGATTAATAACAAAAAGCCCTCAATAAAAGTATATGAGGCACTTTTTCAGTTGCAAGAGAGCCTTTATAATAGAACTCCGCAAACTTATTGTGTTGAAAATATTCCTCTGGGCAGGTTAGGTACACCAAAATAGTGTTGAATAGAACTTGAAACAGAAAGCAGCTAAATAAATAAAAACAGGGAAAGAAAAGCACAATAATTCTTTCAAAGTGTTAGTCAGAATTTGAGATTAACACTCTTACACGAGTTCTAAGACAAGAAACAGTACATTACTGGGAAACATCATGATAAAGAGATCTTTGAAAACTCAGCGAATTTGACTGAACTGTAAGGGCTGACTGAGCATTAATGGGCTATACACTCACAATACCATCTTTTAAAACATGTTAAAGTCTTATTTTCTCTAAAATCAAAGACATTAGTGCATTTACAAAATTTTTTAAAAATGGAAAATCACCTGGAGATTTTGCAAGTGATGCATGGAACACCGAAAAATTGATCAATGCATATGATGCAAGGAAGAAGTTAGAGATAATTGGAGCAATAACATTCAGCTCAGCTGCAAAAGAAACATGAGGTATATTTACTGACACATTACTTTTTGACTTTTTAAAAAATGAAATTATTTTAAACCTTTAGATGACAGCCTTAGGAATATCCCCAAATCCACCATTCAGACTTAATGAATACTTACACTTTGTCAGATATAGTTTGTATACTTTACTTTTCAGGAATCAAACCTTAGGTCCATAGTTGAAACCCTTTATACCTCATCCTTACAAAGTTGGTGTATTTTTCCAATGATATCATATGGTTTTACACATATATAGTCCACAAACATTATTAGGTAGTCCCATTTTGGTATTTTAAAAGTTAGACAAATAATATCACACTATATTTATTATTCTGCAATTTGATTTGATACATTTATTATATTGGAGATTCATTCATATTGATCTATGAAAATCAATTTTAATCATTGTTTTTACTCCTGAGTATTATTCTGCAGTTTCATTCTTCTGTTAGTAGGTATTCAGGTTGCTTCTATTTTTCACTATTGTAATTAATGACACTAAAGACATCCCTGCATATGGCTCTTTGGTTATATATTCAAGTTTCTTTAGGGTAAATACTCCTAAAGAGAATTGCTGGATTGTGAGAAACCTTATGTAACACTGCTAATTTGTTCTCCCAAGGTAGCCTTACCAAACAGATACCTAGCAGCATTACATGGGAGCTTCCACACATGGTGGTATCATCAGACATTTATTAAAAGCCCACTGTCATCTTTAGCAGCGGAAGACTGATTAGCTCACTTGCGATCAGAGGCAAAACTGCCAAACAAAAAGTAGCTCAGTGAAGGCCGTACCTTCAGGAGGGGGCACTGAAATCCTTTCCCTTATGCTATTATCTCATTGGTTTCAGGGACAAGAACCTAGGAGTTCCCTCTCATGAGGATTTAATGACAGTAGTAATTTCAGCAAATATGCACTGAGCACTATTATTTGCAGTATTTTCTATATACTCTTTAAATTGACCACAAAGAAACTAACTTTGTTTACTAGGCAAAGTAAGGTTTTGTTTATAATTTAAAAATTCAATGTTTAGAGCTAATACTGTAAATACTCCAATATCTGTATTAGCACACCATTTATACGACTAACCAATTAAGATGAATCCAAGGGCAATTAAGAATGTTAAGATGTAGCCACGAAGAGGTTCATTATTTTTCCCATAACCTTTAGCAAACATCTGGAAAGCTGGGTAGATGTTGTCCTTACAAAGAGCCTAGGGAAGAAACGTAAATACTAGAAGGAAATGTTAACACAGTTAGACATACAGATTTCCTTACAGTTTTAATAGGTTACTCAGGAATAGAACACAAGTTTCTAACTCTTGTTCTTTCTTCCCCCATATGATACTGCTTTACCTACAATCCATAAAGGAGACCAAACATTTCAAGCATCAAAAGGTAGTTGCTGGGGCGCCTGGGTGGCTCAGTCGGTTAAGCGGCTGCCTCCGGCTCAGGTCATGATCCCAGGGTCCTGGGATCGAGCCCCGTGTCGGGCTCCCTGCTCAGCGGGGAGCCTGCTTCTCCCTCTCCCTCTGCCTGCCTCTCTGCCTACTTGTTCTCTCTCTGTATCTCTCTGCCAAATAAATAAATAAAATCTTTAAAAAAAGAAAAAGGTAGTTGGTTCAGAATACCACTGAAGTTTTTAATCTGCTTAACCCCACACTCATATTGAAATTCTTTCAGGAAAATAAAAAAGTCAGAGAAGCAGATACATGAATAAAAGAAATGTGAAAACTTGGTAAATATGACATAAGTATGACCTATATTAAGAAAAAGTTCTGAATCCTAGATTTAAAGCAGATAAAAATCCTAATTATAAACTTCACCACTTTTCTTAAAGCTTTACTAAAAATTGTTTTTTAAGAAATATATTCTACATTTACTGTACTCACTGCCTACAACTATAATATTAAGAACAAGGATGCAGAATCAACGTTTCATTTTTGGACTCAGTAATAAAAAGTATTTCCCATTCAGTATCTGCTGTTTATTGAATGCTCATTAAAGGGAGATAATGTCTACCTTATTCATCTTTCTACCCTAAGTAGTTAACACAACGTGTGACATATGGTAGGCATTCAAATATTTGTAAAGTAAAACATAAAGACTGACATCATGCTAAGAGGGACAAGATCCTTTAATTCTTCTGATTTATGCTTGGAATGCATTCCTTATTCTTGATAAGACATTAGAAAAATTTGAACAACGAGAATATGTCAAAAAAAGCAAAAATTCATCACCACTTCCAGAAAGACAACTCAAGGACTACACCCTGACAGTAGGTAAATGCACTAGAGTTTATATAAACAGAAACATTCACATTCAAACACACAAAGTTAAACATATCTGGCTTGAGATACATGTGTATAAATCATAAACACCTATGAGGTAAACAAATAATCTGAAAAAATTAATCTCAAAATGAAATGTATTACCATAAATTCCCCTTCAATAAAGCCTGTAATGTGAAAATACCTACCTGAAATATTTTGGGAGCACTCACAAGGGATGCTAATGCAGAAGAAAGAGTGGCTGAAAAGATACCAGCAGAAATTAATGGTGCAAATCCTGACACCATGCTCATTACCTTAAAAAGGGACAAAAATGGAAAATTAAGTCTTACAAACCACTCAAAAAACTCACATCTTTATTATGCTAATGAAGGAGACTAATACCAGGGAAATATGATAATAATGAACAGGAATAATAATTCTATGCATTAAAAATTTCTGAAACAGATTTACCATGAACCCTCACCTTCAATCTTTTTATTTGGTAAAATTTCAAAGACATACAATGGCAGAGAATAGCATAATGAACCATTCCCCACATCATTGAGTCAAACCCCAGATATCAATGCATAAAAGTTTCAGTATGCACCTCTAATGCATAAGCACTTTAAAAAATCCTAACTGCAAAGCCACTATCACAGTTTGAAAAGTAACTCCTTAACATCACCAAATATCCTATCAGCATTCAAATTCCCCTAAGCTGTCCATCTTTTCTTGCCTTTTAAAATAGTTTAAATCAGGATCCACAAAGGGACTCCACATTAAATTTGGTTCATATGTCTCTTAAGTCTTTTTCAATCCACAGGTTCACTGTTTCCTTTATATTTTATTATTTTTAGGTCATTGTCCTATAGAAGCCTCACACTCTGGATTTTGCTGACTGCACCTCCAACTTCTGTTATTTAACCTGCTGCTCTCACTTCTGTATTTCTAGTCGACTCATAGACCTAGACAGGTCATCAGACTGAAGCACAAGTTTTCTGGCAGGAATATTTCAAGATGGTACAATACACTTCTGTCAGGTAGGTTCTTTCTTTCTGGTTTTTTGTTTTTGTTTTTTGACGTTAAGGTAGTAGATTTGTACTGTGGTTATGTTTTTCTTTTTAAAAAGAGACCTTAAATATTAGAGCTAACTGTGGAAGTATTTCTACCTGAAGGGATCTATGTCTATGATTGGTCTTCAAATAATCTGGGAAGTAGGAAGTTATAAATAAAGTAACGTCAGCCAAGCACTGGTGATTGGTAAAGCTGGAAAATGTATGCTAGATACATTACACTGCTTTTCAATCTTTGCACATGTTCAAACATTTCCCTAATGAAGTTTTAAAAAAATGAATTGATCACTTAGATCATGAGAAGACAACCAGCTAAATCCAAACTGAGGGGCAAAATGCAAAGTAACTTGCCTGGACTCTTTAAAATATCAATGTCCTGGAAGATTAAAACAGGCAGGCTACAAAGCCCTAGATTAAAGGATTTTAAAATAATAACTAAATGCCATGCATGACCTAGATTGTATCTTGGATCTAAGAAAAATAGCTGAAAGGGACATTACCGAAACAAGTGGGGAAAGATGAAGATAGAATATACATTTCGATAACAGTATTCTGTCAACATTAAATTGCTTAAGTGAGATAAGAATATATATATATACACACAAAGATAAAGCAATGGGGTAAAATATAAACAAGTAATAAATATAAGTGAAGGGGTAGGTATACAGGTATTCACTGCACTGTCCCTTCACATTTTTGAAAATTGTGAAAAAATAAAATTGAGGTGGAAAATATGTCTGGTGGACTCAGGTACTGTCAACTTGACCCATCCAATTATAAATTTCACCAGTAGTGAACGGTGACCATCACCTAAATTCATTCCTTCCTTAGGAGATTTACTTCATATATACATATATATATATAAAATTCATAAATATATATATAGTATTTATAAATATATTTTATACATATATTTTAAGATTACTTATTAGAGAGAGAGAGAGAGAGAGAGAGAGCATGTGCGTGCCCAAGTGGGGAGAGCAGGAGAGGGAGAAAGAGAATCTTAAGCAGGCTCCATCTTAAGCCAGCTCCATCTCACGACTCTGAGATCATGACCTGAGCCAAAATCAAGAGTTGGAAACTTAACCGACCAAGCTACCCAGGCATCCCTACTTTTCATTTATATTGACCAAGACCATGTGCCAACTGACACCAAGGAGATAAAGGAGATATGGTTTTAAGGTGTTAGTGACTATTACACACTTGACTGTAATTTTATACTTTAAACCAGATGTAAAGTTAACTACAGGCACAATCCCTGGCCATAGTGCAACAATCTGGTTACAAGTGTACATAATTCCACCTTGTTTCATTTAAGTATCTCCCCCTGTATCTTTCAAAAGACCCAGTGTTAAAAATACACTAAAGTGTTTTAATGAACCTTAGTATTACCCTCTCTGAGCATTTCAAGGAGCAAAAAAATCTTGAAAAGATCATTTTCTATTCAGCCCTTTAGTAACAATTTGGCTAGGTATATGCCATGTATTTTTCACAATCACTGTATTACACAGCTTTTAATACTAGATCAGCACTGCCAATCCTGTCTTTAGGGAAGGAGATTATAAAAGACATATAAGATGGACCAAGATAAAAAAGTAGCAGACTTGATTTCTGCTATATATACTTATGAAACACAAAATTCTGTGCCTGTCTATAATGACCTCAAAGACAAATGCAAAGACAGGAGATAAATGAAGAGAGAAAGCAAGGAACAGAAAATATGATACACTGCTGGATTAAGGCAAAACATATACCACATATACCATTTCAAATTTAGCACTATATATAACTGACTTTTCATCTGTCATGTTTTGGGGAAAAATTCCATTTTCTCTTCTTCCATTATATCATCTCTTCTTCCACGAACTGAGGTAAATAATGCTCCATGCTTAGCATCTCAAAATACTCTGCTTCTAGAATTTGCCAAGTTTCCTGTTTTCTAGTTATATATTTACCCTACTTGGTAACCTCTGCATTTTCCACCATTTAATGATAAAATATGAGTAGTAAGGACAATGATAATGAATGTAAATAATGGTAACACCAGTGTTGTCCAGAATACAAAGTACAAACAAAGATAACAAAAACACAGGTCTTCTCTCTAGTAAGGGGGGAAAAAAGACAAAAGTCCGATAAAAGGTAGAAAAGTGGCAAGTAAAATGAATGGTAAGATTCTGTACGGTGTGTGTGTGTGTGTGTGTGTGTGTGTGTGTGTGTGTGTATGTGTGTGTGTGTGTTTTGATGACCTGTAGTTTAGAAAATCTTCATGGAACTGGGTCTCCTTGAAAGCAGGCAGATTTGGACAAATGTAAAGAAAAAAGCAGGTGCATTCCCAGAAGAGTGAAGCAACAAAACTAAACAACCCCAAGAGAGTAGGGTAAGCATGTATGCATGTGTATGTGTACAAACATCCAACCACTGGAGTTCAGTATGGATATAAGGCTGTGGGATATAAGTCTGGGTATCAAGGGTTTTGACTGACAGAGCAAAGAAGCTCACACTTTGTTTAGTAAGCAACAGTGAGTCAAAGGTTTCAGAGGACATGAAAATATAGAACTACATTCAGAAACATTAGGACTATATATGTAAAATTAAAAATTTAAGACAAGTAAGGCAACCCAAATCACTTTTCCTCCTGAAGTATGAAATGTCAATTACATGCAAAACAGTGTGATCAAGTGTGGCTTTGTATAGACTTCATGATCATATTCCAACTTATAGGCCCCTCGCATATGTTCTATGCATCATTCTTCATTCTCCAAATGACAAGCAATTTGCATTTTTCAGGATTTTTTTTCTATTTAGTTCCACTTTACAAGGCATTTAAAAATTGTTTTAAAAAATTTTTTTGTTGTATTAGAAAAGCTGCTTTACATAAACCAAACTCCTCTTTGCTTTAATGAGTCCATACTAGACTTGACAAAGACAACACACTTTTGTATTTTAAGGTAACAACACAGAAATCTGATTGGCATTTTCAGTCACCGGGCAGAGATCAACATTTGTGCTTTTCATACACAATATCAATGTCAGAACTGGCCTGAATCATTAGCTGGATATGAATACTTTCTTTCATTCCTACGACTATGCCTAGGTCTTGTGACTAGAACAAACAAACTTCTATTACATAA
This sequence comes from Callorhinus ursinus, assembly GCF_003265705.2. Taxonomy (NCBI): domain Eukaryota; kingdom Metazoa; phylum Chordata; class Mammalia; order Carnivora; family Otariidae; genus Callorhinus; species Callorhinus ursinus. The sequence goes on along the minus strand of NW_027397092.1, from coordinate 12,670,615 downwards.
TTGGATTCAATATTTATAACCAATGAAAATGCAGTCAATTGCTTAAAACACAAAATAAAAAAAAACATTAAAAATTAAGTGACAAATTTATTACAAAATTTAAGTATTCTACATAAAATATATATTGTTCTAAAATACAGTGAACTCTCAATGATTATGTTTACACTAAACTGTAAAAACACTAGAATCAAAATTTTTAATTTTCACTTTGAGTTAGTATAATCTTCTCTGTAAAAGCCCATAAATGTTACAAAAATTTCATTTTGCTTTTGGAACCTTATAGAGGTAATAACAAAAAGGAAAAGGAATGATATTCTCTAAATTCTAGACAAGTAGTGTTATAGTTCATATGTTCTGAAAGGTCACAAACCTTCAAGCATCCATTAAGAATTTAATTCTACTGTTCAATGGGAGTTTACCACAGCATGACTACATGGGCCTTATCTAATAACACTATTGATACCAACACTTTTTTAAAAGGGAAGTTAAAATATAAAGCAATTATGAAGACACCTCAAATTAGAAAACTGAACTCATTTCACTGAGTACAGAACTCATTTAAAATACTTATGGGGTGGCCTGGCTGGCTCAGTCGGTGAAATATGCAACTCTTGCTCTCAGGGTTGTGAGTTCAAGTCCCACACTGGGGGACTTTTAAAGATTTTAAAGAAAATCTTTAAAAAAATAATAAAATACTCAAAATAAGAATGAAATACTTAGGTATAACAAAACACGTCGAGTACTTGTATTCTGAAAACTACACAATGCTGATGAAAGAAACCAAAGATCTGAACAAATGAAGAGACATACTGTGTTCATGGATTGGAACACTCAATATAGGGACACATGCCAATCCTCCCCAAATTGATACACAAGTTCAATACGTTCCTATCAAAATCCTAGCAAGACTTTTTGTAGATAAACATTATTCTAAAATTTGTATGAAAAAGCAAAAGGAACTAAGCCTAAAACAATTCTGAAAAACAATAAAGTGGGAGGAATCAATCTACTTGACTTCAAGACTTATCATGTAACTACTCTAAACAAGAATGTATGGTACTGGTGGACTCATAGATGGAAACACCAAAGAACAGATCAGAGAATCCAGAAATAGACCCAACAAATATGAGCATATGTGAGATGCTTCCTTGCTTTCTGAAGCTATACACTACATATATATATACTATATATTATACACGATCATAAAAGCATTACCCTCGGGAGCCCTTTTGCTCTTGAACAGCTTCAGATTTTACCCTTTCAGTATTTATCTGTTTGCCCAATTATTTATCTACAGACTTTTCAAACAGCTATCTGGGTAAAAAGTAACAATGGTCCTACAATGGTCCTCCCTTCTAACCGACTGCTGTACTCTGAATGCTCAGGTTTGATAGCAGTCTGACCTCTATATATACAATGTCAGCATAACATAAATATGAGGCTCACCTGGAAATTGTTCATTAGGCCATAGTAACAAGGACTGCTTTCACAAGATGAAAAGTCAAAGTTTAATTTGCAGGCTGCAGAAGTACAGTTTGTTAGCTCTGTTACAATAGTGTCATTAACATTCCCAGTGGCATCTCGAACAACACAAGAACCTGAAGGGCAAGGGACAATAACAACAAGTAATAAAACTGAAATTTATATTCATTTCAAAATTACATATATCCATAAAGGAATTTATGGTACTGACTGAATATATACTAGTTAACAGTACTTACATTTTCAGCATTTACATATAGCATTTACAGTTTAAATAGATTTACCTCAAACAGAATTGGAAAAGCATCATGGTCCCCAATATTTAAGTAGTGAAACAAAATCTTACAGAGACGAATATTTCACACATGCACACTTAAAAAACCCCATACATATAGTTGTGGAAAATGGTAATGAGCAAAACTATTTGGTTAAGCAATTATGAAAACTCTGTTGGAAGAGTTCCAAATGGTAGAAATGTTTTCCTGCACTCCGAAGTGTTTTATATGTGAAACATGCCAAAGATCAGACTTCAGGTAGTATCAATCTTCTGTGAAGGGAAACAATTTGAACATTAATGAATTATAATTCTATTTAAACCTTTGGCTCAAGTAAGTCTATCCGGATAAGACAGCACGTGATACCTGAGATTTGCTTAAAAATAACCCCTGGGGCAGAAGGAATGGGCACAGGTGAAACAAGATTAACCATATACTGTTACTTCTTGGTAACTTTGTTGAAAGTAGGTGATGGTTCATTAGAAAAAACACTCTACTTTTGTGCAAAACTGAAAACTTCCATACTATGACATTTAAAAACTTTTCTTGGAAAAAAGCACTTCATTATTTGGAACAACATATGATGTGTAACTATTAGTAATTACCATTCCTTAGACTTTCGAAGCACTTTAACACTCCTGTCTCATCACATAGTAAAAATTATAAACACTGCAGCCAAAAGTGAACAACACACAGAAAATTAAGTTTGAAAGGGAGAATATTTTAATCAAGTTCTTCCTAAATTTCTTCATCTAACTCTCGGAGCAGTGTTTGCAAAACCATGTTTCCTTAAAGGTACTTGTGAAACCATGTGGGGTGAGGAGAGAAAAGAGCCCTGTCTACCTTACAGCAGCTATGATTTTATGTTTCATACTCTGCTGTTCTACATCGCAGGTGACGGGGGCGGGGGGAAGGTTCCCTTACTCTGAACCAGTTATACATCCACTCTTGTAGAAACTGGCCCCACTCCTGAGTGTCAGGGAGGAAGGGCTACTCCTACTGCTCCAAGGGCTAGTATGGACAGAATGAAGTAAGTATGACGGCTCACATCAGAGAGACAGATACAAACAGAAAACATTTGTTTGGTGTAACTAATTATTTTCCAATTTGAAACACAATCAGTTATATCATTCTTTAAATTAAAACTAAATTTTCTTGACCCAGGAACTTTTAGGGGAACACAAAAATATTTTTGCTAAGCTTTTATTTATATATATATATACATATATATATATAAAATTATTGTTTCTAAATGAATTTCAGAAATCTACATATGGACTGTAAGAATAAACAGGAGCGCCTGCGTGGCTCAGTCAGCTAGGTGTCTGCCTTCGGCTCCAGTCATGATCTCAGGGTCCTGGGATCCAGTCCCTGCTCAGTGGGGAGTCAGCTTCTCCCTCTGCCTGCCCCTCCCCCTGCTTGTGCTCTCTCTCTCTCTCTCACACATTCTCTAAAATAAATGTTTTAAAAAAATTTTAACTATCCATCAGTGCATGTCAATTATATATAAATCAATACTTACTTTTTTGGGGGAACGTTTCAGCTAAAGAAACTAAGAGTCTTTAAAGAATTCACTAAAAAACAAAATAAAATCTCTCTTTGCCAGGAAACAATTCTTTAAATCAAGTGTCACTTATCTTTGGTAGGAAATCTCTAAGCTTTCATTCCTTCATGTGTACAACAGTGATTTAGAGACTGGTTGACCACTTAAGTCCTTTCCAGTTCATTTAAAATGCTATGATTTCATGAATGTAATAAAAGGTTGAAAACCAGGTTCATTCAATTTAATAAGACTTCATTCAATAAAGAATGTCCTATCTACCAAAATCAGTTTTTTTGGTAAAAAATGCCAAGCATTGCTTAAATGTCTTCAAACAATCTTCATATGTAGTAAGATTAACATGCAAATATAAAATAACCACCATAAAAAATATTAAGAATTTTATAATGATCACAGAGTAAAATGCATTTACTTCTACTATGTGAATTGTATTTTCTATAAAATATAGCTAAGTCAAATTTAAGAGTTTGCAAAGAGGACTTTACATAATTTTTAATTTACTTTAATTCATAAAGATCCTAGAGAAAAAAACAAGAGGGCATCTGGGCATTTAGATAGTATCTGTAAAATCACTACTAGTTTACTTAAAACTCTTTCTGAATTAAAATACGCAACTCTTCATCTTTTTATTGAAGTATTTCTGAAATTAGAAGTTAAAAATATAATACCATGGAAATAAATATTTAAAGTATGTATATCATGAAATTTCTGAAAGAGAAATATAAGGCTATTTACCTACAGATACTGCAATTCCTATGTAAACCACCGTAGTAATTAAAATGGCTAAGAGTGTTCCTTTGGGTATGGCTGACTGAGGATCCTAGAGGACAAGAAAAAAATTTTGAGTCTACCTTTAAAAATAAATATATGTATACCATTTTTTACACAAAATCAATACAGTACTTTGTAATACTTACTGCAAGATCACCTGAGATATTTGCTCCAGCAAGAATACCAGTTGCAGCAGGAAAAAAGATGGCAAATACAGAAAAGAAAGTCTCTTCCTCTCGAAAATCTGGTCCAAAGTTCTCATTAAATATTTCAGCTGTGGAGAACAAAATATCTTTGGCAATTAATGGACAGCAGATTAGACCATTATAATTTAGGTCAAGTGTAAGTGTTATGTATGTATGTATGTAGCTTTTCTTCAGTTCAGTTAACTGGTAAATTCTTGACTAGTAAAAGCATGGCATTGCCTGTTTTCTTGCATGAGGAAAGAGTTTATAATCACAATGATGATTTGACCTGGGCCATGCCTACTATTTTGTATACCTTACTAATTATGTTTCAAGCACCTCTAACTTGATTGTTATCTCTAGTACAAATGTCAATCAAAGCGTGGATAAACTTCTCAATGTCTGGGGTCAGTCAAGGAAATAAGAAAGGAGGTAGGAAAATAAAAAAACATCATACTAATCTGGACCCATTTTTTTTTCTTACATCCAACTTATATACTATCTGTACAGTTCTCTACTTCCTTGTGGTGACCTGTGTAATTTTTGATGCTGAATTATTCATCAGGCTTCCATATAATTTTAGCTAAGGCAAACTAGGTAAAGTCCCTTTCCATTTTAACAATAATGAAAGCTTCAACTAGTCCTACTGTTTCCATCTATTCTGATGGGCCCTGACATTGAAACAACTACTTAACTATCATCCATCCATCCATCCATCCATCATCTGAGTAACTACCATGCACCAGGTTTTCCTACTGGAGCCATTAAGTATCTCACTACCTTAGTAAAATGAATGAGAAGGCAGCAAAGCAGTATCAACCACCAAAAAAGAAAAGTCACATTCTGAAGTATATTTAGATTTATTTACTTCAGACTGAGATAAACCCAGATACACTACTTATACAATATTTATTACTATACTAGATAACAATGCAATACTTTTATAAGGTGCCAAGGATCTGAAAAAAAAAAATGGAAATGAAAAATGTGGTTTAGCAGATATTGGCAGCTATTTTTAAATCAACTAAAGTCACAAACAGAAAATATATAATTACTAGGTATATTTTTAGAAATAATCATTTCCTATAATTTTTAACACTTCTTTTAGAAGTAAGGTTGCAAAAAGAAATGTTCAGAAAAATTCATAACATAAAAAAATCACTTCTAAGGACAAGAAATGTCACAAATATAATTTATGAAAGCATAAAATGTAAAAAAATATCTACCTAAGTGATGGTTTTAATTTTCACTTCTGGCATGCCTAGTAAACACCTCTTCCCCCAATCTAGAAAATCAGGAATTTAAAGCCCAGTTTAGACGTAGACACGAGCATTAGTAATAAGAACAGATATCCCACTATCAACCCAGGACCAGCAGGCACAAATAATGGGTGAATGTCACTGGTTAAGGTATAAACCTTGAAACAATTCCTATCAGAAAACTACCCACGCAACTAAGTCAGTGTCTGAGAGAAGCCAAACCAGTGCTACTCACAAATGATCAAGGACTATATGTTGTTACTGTGATCAAAAAGATTAGTAAGCTTACACCAGAATGTAAACGAACTAGGTCTCTAGGATCCACAGTTTGTGTCAGCTGATTTTTTTTTCCCCCAGTAAGACTTTGTGAAGGAAGAAGGGCACTGCTGTACATTCTGTATCTTTTCACAGATCTGTATGAATAGCTCTGGGCTGAACTGGGGAGTACCGCAGCTAGGCCTCTCCCTCTAGGGTTTCAAAACAGGGAGTTTCTTGAGGAGTTTTTGTCAACTGAAGACACATCTATTACCCTAAACGGTAACCCTCTCTGACGCTAATCCAAGTGTTCTTTCCTGCTCCATTTCACCCTGTGCAGATGCAGGTGCAGAGTGGCTCCATTTGGTGGGGAGCGGCGGATGGTGATGGGGTGGGAAATACAGATAGAGACTTAAGGAAATAACAAATGACAAGTAAATTTCACCAGCAGGGACAATTAGAAGCAGAATGAAAAGGGTCACAAAGATGAAAACTGTGGAAAATCCTCACAAGGTATAATGTAAAAGGGTAGAAAAACTGAAGTTGCCATTATACAATGAGTATTTTCTTCATAGGTGTAGGTACGTTTAGACTGTTGTGTTGAAATACAACTTAAAGAATGAAAAAGCCATGTGAGCATAAAAGTCACCATTTCAGTTACAAATTCCCAAAATGACAGAGAACAAAGGCAACTTTCCTCAGGAGCACTGATTTTTCTACCTTCTATCATCTTTTGATGCTAAGAATGACAACCAGAAGATGTAAATAAAAGTGGTATTTTACTCTGATCGTAACATACATAATGGAGGCAACACTAAATTGGATTGTCAATTAGTGTGAGTCACTCCACCAAAATCAATTACATTACAAATTACCTACAGTGAACTTTGTTTACTAATAGATAATGCTATAACATGCACCTTTAAAAAGAGAGTCTGTCTTTTTTACTTACACTTATAACCAAAGAAACCTTTGGGCTTCTTGCTGTCCAATGGGATAAATGTTCCTATGACGAAATCAGCAATAGCAAGTAGTAGAATCACCAAAAGAACAATCTGAGCCTGGAATTTTAAACATGAAAAATCAAAATCAAATCTCTCATGTCTCTCCACTGATTTAGTTTCACTCTCGGATAACTTCTGTGACTGAAGAGACTTGTCTTGTTTTCCCAGTGCCTCAAAAAGCTTTTTGAGGTGCTCAATAAACTTATACTACATAAGCAATCTTTAAAGAACTATCCTAAAATGTTCAGTATACTAGTGAAAAAATGGATCGCATAAGTAGGATCATGCCAAATATTTCTGAAATGAATTAAAGGTGTGCATGTCATCCCACAAATCATAAAGCCCCATACATTCCACAACACTGCAGGCTTTTCATCCTTTATCATTATTTACTGCCCCCTCCGATGGAAGTACAGTCTTGACACGGGGAACAGATGTGCCACAAACACAAGTTTTACACCGAGTCCAAACACAATGTTGAATGTCTGACAGCCCCAGGAAAAGAAGTGTAATTTATTTAGTGCAAAAAGTGGATGGAGTGGGAAGCAAAAGTAAGTAATAAACTCACTGTACAAAAAGAGGAAGACAATTTGCAGGAGGAGGACTGAATTAGTAATGGGACAGGAAGGAACATCTATGAGAACTGCCATCCCTCCTCCCGCACGCTTCTTGTTTTGCTCGTGAGATATAACAGACATGTAACAATCTATCAGTTTCTGGGGTAGCACATAACAATTCAATATCCACACACATGCAATTGTAAAGTGATCGCCACAGTAAGTCTAGTTAATATCCGTGACCATACATAGTTTAAAATTTTTTTCTTGTGATGAGAACTTTTAAGATCTACTCTTTTAAAAAAGCAACTTTCAAATACGCAATACAGTCTTAGCGACAGTGACCACGCTGTGCATTGTATCGCCATGACATTTACTTGATAACTGCAATCTTACACATTTGACTCCCTTCACTATCTCGCCCCCGCCCCCCCGGCCTCTCCTTCTCCACTCTTCACCTCCCAGTAAAGTTAGGCAGATATTCATGAAAACCTGTGTCATCCATGAGAATAAAAACTGCTTAAATGCTAATCCGGTCCCAGGTAGGATGAAATTCTATTCTTTTCAGTTAAGTCAAATGGTTAAAAGTATAAGTAAATGATTTAATTATATGCTAATTATATACTAACGACTTAAACAACTTTGGGAAAATTATTCTTTCCAACTTGCCTAATTTTTGACCTGATAAATATTATCATGGCTCACATACAGCAGAAATATAGGATCTTACACAATTTATAAAAGGAAACATGACGACACCTAGAGGGGACTTGGAGATCCTCAGCAGGATCTTTGTGGATATGCTTTAGTCAGGAAAGCAGAGCTGTACTGAGGAATATTCTCTCAAAGGTGGAGAAATAATGCCAGGTGCTCTGCCTACAAGTTAACATGTGATTTCAGCAACCCTTCCCAGACACAGTGGTCCTGGCTTTGGTAGCCATGATTTCTGAGACTTCAACAGCAAGGAGCAAGATGAGCTTCTCTAATCTCTTATGGGCACTAACTTGAAGTTTACTGCCCCTGTATTTATTTTTGAAATTGAACTGTTAAATAAATTACAAAGCCAAAACTTTAATCTGGGCTACCTAACATACTGACCTGAGTGATTCTAAATAACTTGAATCAAGATTAAGGGAGCAGAGGGGAAAGGAATGGGGGGGGAGAGGGGGCAGGAATCCAAAGTTAAAAAGTACTGGGGTTTTTTTTACAGAGAGAGAGAGAGAGAGAGAGAGAGAGCACAAGCAGGGGGAGCAGCAGAGGGACAGAGAGAAGCAGGCTCTCCTCTGAGCAGCGAGCCCGATGTGGGGCTCCATCCCAGGACCCTGGGATCATGACCTGAGCTGAAGGCAGATGCTTAACTGACTGTGCACCCAGGCGCCCCGAAAGTACTGTGTTTAAGTGGATGCTAGACTGACTGCTATCTGTAAACATTCCTTGCCTTGTCAGATAGAAAATAACCTGATACACAAACTTCTCTGAAAATGGCCACTGAAGCAATCTTCGAAATCTAAAAATATCACCGCACTTTAGAGTGGTCCCTAAACAAACACTCTAAAAGTTCGTATGTTAAATATGTACAGATATTCCAGTGAGTTTATTACTTACTTTTGCTTCCCACTCCATTCCAGCCACTGAGATACCTAAAAGGATCACCACGGTAATGGCTCCAATAATTCGAATATCATTGATTTCATCGATCATAAGTACGGAATGTTCCTAGAAAAAGAGAATTATAAACGTAATGAGCAATTTCAGTTATTCAGATAAGCTCTTTAATTCTTTTGGAAACATTTCAGAGACATCAGAATCTCTTACATGAAGAAGTGGAATAAATACCTATGTAAGGAATGAAGAGGAAGGCCTAAGAAAAAGGAATAACTAACTATGTACTACTGAGGCACCATTCAAAAAACTCAAGACATCAAAAATAGGATCAAATTAATAAAGGCTATATTTAATACAGAATCAATAAATCAAAAATGAAATTGTTAACAAGCAAATACATCATAATATGCCTAAGCAGGACTCACAGTATTTTTTAAAGAAATATATTTTGTATTACTGTGATTAGCAAACTCATGCTCTTAGTGGTCTTTAATGTTCTGTAAGAAAAAGAGATGAATACATGTTCATGCAGTTGTCCAAAAACACACACTGTTCCCACGCTAACAAGCAAAACTATTTGTGGTTTAATATCAATGACATTAAAAACATGCTAAATTAAATAACAAAAGAATAGTAACCATTAATAGTTATACTGCTTGCTTTCTTACAGCCCTTGCTTTTCCCCATCCCTTAGGCCTATACAGCTAAGGGCAACGCCAACATAAGTGTCAGTCCCCCTCAGATCTTACACTTCCTAATGGACGGCATCCGAACACAGACGAACAGAGTTACAACCTAACCTAACATGAACCACTATAGGTGTCTCTCAAGGTTGCTCTCAGTTAATAATGCTGAATCCTATTTCACTTCTACTGCTTTAACTACACACATCCCAATGACTCTTTTCAAACAAATCCTCCTCTGAATTCCAGAGCAGTATTATCAACTACTTCCTGGCCAGCTCTACTTGGATATACCTCTGGTTCTTCCAATCAGACATCCCAAACTACACTGTCTGTGCGGCCATTACCCTCCATTTAAACCTCCAACTCAGAAATCTATTTATCATATATATATATATTCAGGTGTGTGTGTGTGTATATATGTGTGTATATATATATATATACCTGAAATCCTCCTTTCTCTTTCTCTAATTTCCCATATCCCAGTAATCATCAAGTCCACTCATTTAACATTTTAAAAATCTCTCCAGTTCACCCATACGTCTCCAGCTACACTGGTCATTGTTTGAATGTACACCACCATCCCTTTTCCCAGGATAGCTACAACGTTCTAAGTGATCTCCCTCTCCACCTGTGAGCCCACAGATCCATGCTCTATATTCTTCTTCAAGCCCCAATCTGATCATGTCCCAGCCCCTAACTCCAACTGAGATTAAGACCCCAATTTAACAGCAAACAATACCTTTCCTGATTCGACCCTTTTTTCCCTCTCTAGTCTTAAATCTCTGTTTTGTGCTACAATCAGACAGAAATATTTGCAGAATTTTTTTTAGAAAACACACCGTACTCTACCCCTTCCAGGCCTTTGTTTCCTTTTCTCCCATATTCCCCCTTCATGGTACCCCCCACCTCTCCTACCTGCCTGCTAACACCTAGACTCCCTTCCCTGGAAAACGCTTACTCACATTCCTTTGTGACCCGCTTTCCTGGGTGGTAGTAAGTTAAGTGATTCCCCTTTGTGTTGCCAAGGTCTTCTATAACTACCCACTTCTGACAATGTATCACCATCACTTTATCTCTTACACTAAACTTCTTGAAGGACACGTTTTGTGTGCATCACTGCTTTCATAGGATCCAATATGGGGAGTGGCACATAAACCCTCAATAAAGATTTGGGAAACCAATGTCCAGAAGCAGAAATTACCTTAAGCAACTCCACCACAGTTTCTGCAAATCCAACCACGTACATAGCAACTGCAACAGCATTGGCAAAAGCGAAGATCAGTCCAATTGCACCACCAAATTCTGGTCCTAGACTTCTGGATATTAAATAATATGCTCCTCCTAAAGGAAAGGAAGAAAAAAAAAACCAAAATACTCAAGTTAGGAATTTAAATGTCAAACAATCCTTTTAATAACACAAAAGAGTTCAGAAAGCACATGCCTCCAGTAAGCACAACTGTTATATTAATAAGCAAGTGGGTGAGCATATTTTCAGGAAGAAACATCCCAAAAGAATTCTTTACAATCCACTTCATTCATTAGCAGTTCTCAAAACCCAGAGAATTCTGCCTGTATCAAATATAAAATCATCTGGCTTTTTAAATCCCTATTCTCTCTTCTAAAGCTTAGACTAGAATGGACAAAAGCCTCCTACTCATATTCATAGATACCAATATCATCTCCTAATGATTTTCTCAGTAATGTTTTAATCTTAATGTAACTTTTAAAATCACAGTTGAGATGATTTCAATAACCTATACTGGTATGGTAATTTGTTGGTAAGATGACTACTAAGACTCAAAAAAATTTCCCAAGAAATTGCAAAGAACAGCAAGCATAAGGTGGTATCCTAAATAGATACAATTTATATTTTAATAAATCCTACCTAAATGTAATAGTCAACAAGGACATTAAATGAACTATCATGAAACAAGTATTTTTCTAACTTAAATATTAATCAGTATTATGATTTTGAGTCAATTCTAATGCTTAGTTGAAATCTCTAAGAATTCTTCTAAAATTCTACTTTATTTCTGGTCTCTAGGTAATAATCAAACTTAGTTTTAGTAATAGTAAAGTTACATGAAGTTATATACATTTTTTTAGATACTGATGAACTGTTTCTTTTTTTTTTTAAGATTTTATTTGTTTATTTGACAGAGAGAGAGAGAGACAGACAGTGAGAGGGGGAACACAAGCAGGGGGAGTGGGAGAGGGAGAAGCAGGCTCCCCGCTGAGCAGGAACCCAATGTGGGGCTCCATCCCGGGACCCTGGGATCATGACCTGAGCCAAAGGCAGAGGCTTAATGACTGAGCCACCCAGGCGCCCTGAACTGTTTAATTCTCAAGACCATAAGATGAGGGATGCCTGAGTGTCTCAGTCAGTTAAGCATCTGCCTTTGGCTCAGGGCATGATCCCAGGGTCCTGGGATGGAGCCCCATACTGGGCTCCCTGCTCAGCGGAGAGCCTGCTTCTCCTTCTGCCTGCCACTCCCCCTCCTTGTGTTTCTTCTCTGTCTCTGACAAACAAATAAAATCATAAAAAAAAGACCATATGATGAAATGCCACTTAACAGCTGAGTATTTCTTCTGTTCTCCCAGTATAATCAAGACAAATACAATAAAAAATTCTATAGTTCAATAAAGTACTAAGTATGCAAACTTCATTTTGGAAATATCTGTAACATTTTTGTAGTTAATTCTATCAATTCTCTCAAAATATTCTATACTTTAAATCCATCCACCCAAAATTTCCTCAGTTACTTATTTTACCAATTAATAATTTCAACTACCTTGGAAATCCTCAAGAAAAAAATGCAACCCGATCATTTGTAATGATTGGTCTTATGGTTTTTAATCAGATAAAATTACTTAGGAATTTCCCAGAAATATTTCTGAACACTAAGAAATTCTAATGGACTTATATAAGGACAAATGTTTTTTATATCAAATAAAGATCTTAGTTTAAGACATTAACTCCATTATAACTAATCACAAGGAAAATCCCTGGGATACTCTAATTAATCAAGACTGTATTTAATGTATATGTTCACAAAATTGATTTAAACTATTTTATTTAATTCCAATACCAACAATGAATTATTTATCCTGACTTCACAGATGAGAAATTTAGGTCACCATGAAAGGTTAAGTGAAATCCGGGATCTAGCCTGGCATCTGGCTCTCTGCTCAGCGGGGAGTTTGCTTCTCTGCTTCTCCCTCTGACCCTCCCCCTCTGCCCCTGCACTCTCCTGCTTTCTCTCTCTCTCAAATAAATAAATAATCTTAAAAAAAAATAAAGAAATCTTTCAATGACTCATGTGTTTTAACAATTGACAATATAAACTTGAGAATGAGGGGAGCCTGCGTGACTCAGTGGATTAAGCGTCTGACTTTGGCTCAGGTCATGATCTCAGGGTCCTGGGATCCAGCCCAAGTTAGGCTCCCTGCTCAGCAGGGAGTCTGCTTCGCCCTCTCCCCTGCCCCTCCCCCCCACTTGTGCTTGCTTGCTTGCTCTCTCAAATAAATAAAATCTTAAAAAAAAACAAAAAAAAACTTGAGAATGAGCAACATCACCAATAGGACCTATAAAAACAAAGAATTCATTCATGATATACTTTATAGTTTGATTTCAAGTCTTTTTATTACTAAGAAGAAAAAATATATATCTTAAGGTACATTTAATATGGCAAAACATAATGGGAAGGGGAAATTCACCTTGGAAATGATGAATATATGTAGGCAAATTCTGGCATTTCAGAACTATTTTTAAATCTTCTACAATTTAAAATATCTAAACCTCAAAGCCTCACACCTAGTTTTGTTAATTTTTTAAAAGATTTGTATTTTTTTCCAAGAAAATAAAGAGGGCATGGATAATAAAGAATAAGAGTATCTGCTAATCTGATGAAAAGCATTCTCTGCCCTGTTTCTTTCACTTCTATTTCTGCTTCCTAGAGACAACCAGTTTTAAAAGCAGTTTTCCTTTGTTTTTGGTTTTCATCAAAATCAAAAGATAGTATTAAAGACCTACCACCTGGAAACACTGGTCTGGTATTTTTACCAGCATAAAGTAGGTATTTATCTTGAATAGAAAACTTCTATTTTGTTAAAAATTACATTTTACTTACTTCTAGCTAAATACTATTATCGTTCCCATTTTACATATGAGAAAATGAAGGCTTAGAGAGGTTAAGTAAGTTGACCAAGGTCATACAAGCAGCCAGGGAAGAATTGGGCTTAAACTCAGGTCTGGCTCGAGTCCTTATCATACAATATGCATGACAAAAATCAGGCTTTTTGTTATTACTGAAAATGGCAACTAGAAGGATGAAGAATTATGAGTGATTAAAAGGCATCAATAGACAACAGTAACTACTTTCTTTCAAAAAAATCTATTTGTCAAACACAGATGTTAATGTTGAAAAAAAAATTCTTCATGGGGTTTCATAATATGGCCATAAACTACCCCAACTTCTGAGTGTAGAGGACAAAAATGAGTCAGATACTAAAGTACTGAGTAATGATACTACATACACTGGGTTCCATTTTTATTACATATTGATTTGGGGATATATGTCCCTATAGCTCTTGCTAAATTTCACATCAATAACCAAAACCCTGACTAGGGTAATCAAGAGCCTAAGACTAAAAATGGATTATTGGCCATAAAATAAGTGTCAGTAACTTTTAAAGATCTGAAATGATACAGTGAATATCACTGACCACGAAATAATTAAATCAAATGTATGGAAGATCCCTAATATCTGTAAATTAAGCAACATACTTTTAAGTAACCCATTGGTTAAAGAATAAGCCACAGGGAAGTTAAAAAGTATTTTTAATGAATGATAATGAAAATACAACATATCAAAATTAGTGGGATATAGCTAAAGCAGAAATTCTAGAGGGACTCATTCAAATGTTTGTATTAAAAGGACATAAAATCAATGATCTAATAAGAAGCTAGAAAAAAAGAGTAAATAAAACCTAAAAGAGAAACAAAGTAATAAAGAACAGAAACCACTAATACAGAAAACAATAAAGGAAAATCAACAAAGCCAAAAGTTGTTTTCAAAAACATTAATTGAACTGGTAGACAATGAACAAGAATAAAAAAGAAAACATAAACGAAGTCACTAATGAAAAAAGGGATATACAATGATAAATCCCACAGTCATTAAGAAGTTAAAAGATAATATAATAAATTTATTGCAATGAATATGCAACTCAGATGAAACAGATGCCCAAACTGAGGTAAGAGGAGGAAACTGATATAATCCTATAGCTAAGAAATTAAACTTGTAATAAAAACTTCCACAAACACACAAACACACATTCAAAAAAACTACAGGCCTAGATACCTTCACTGAAGAAGAGAAGAAAAGATCAATTTTACACAAATTCTTTCAGAAAACAAAGGAAAAGGAAATGCTGGCCAACATCCCTTTTAAGATGAGCATAATCCTGACACCAAAATCTGACAAAGGTTATTAGAAAGAAAGAAAGATTTCAGATGAATATTCCTCATGATCATAGACTCAAAAATTCTTAACAAAATGTTAGCAAATAAAATGTTGCAGAAAGCATATCATCTCTAAGCAAGTGGGGTTTATCCCACAAATGCTAGATTAAGATTCAAAAAACCATATAATTTGTGAAAGTACAGAATAAGGGAGGAAAACCATATAACCATTTCAGAAGATGTGGGAAAAGCATGGCAAAATTGAATATCCATTCATGATAAATATTCTCCACAATTTAGAATGATAACTTCCTCAATCTGACAAACGACATCTGTCTTCAAAAACCCCACAGATAACATCTTCTTAGTTGTGATATATTGACCTTATTCTACCTAAGAAAGAGAACAAGGCAAGGATATCTATTCTCATCACTTCTATTCACCACTGTACTGGAAATACTAATTCAACAAATGAGAAAGAAAGAAAAAAAAAATCCTAAAAATGGGCAAGAAAAAGTATAAGCCACGTCTATTCACAGATGACATGTCTGTTTATGTTTATCAAGATCACAGAGCAATGGTGTCAAAATACAAAAGTCTATTTTACTTCTCTATGTGAGAAACAAAAACATGGAAAATAAAATTTACAAATACCATTTATAACCAAAGAACATGAAAAACTTAAGGGTAAATTTAACAAAATATAGGCAAAACAGCTATACTGAAAAATGTAAAACACTACTGTAAGAAACAAAAGATCTAAATAAATGGTAACCATTCTTCCCAAAAAGATTTTTAAGACTGAAATACCAAACCCCATTAAGATTTTATGGGGTTTTTTGTTTGTTTTTAAGCAGAAATTGGTACACCTAATTCAAAAATTTAGGTAGAAATGCAAAGGACCTAGAAGAGCCAAAACAATCTTGAAAAAGAACAAAGTTGGAAGACTTAGAAATTACAAAGGCAAGCAATCAATAGTAACTGGCATAATTACTCCCATAATTCTCCCTAAGTGGGAGAAACAAACTTATCAATGGAACAGCATACAGTCCAGACAATACTCAGACAATTGATTTTTCAACAATGGCACCAAAGTCAATGCAAAAGAGAAAAGAAAGCCATTTTAAAAAATGGTGCTAGAGCAAGTGGATACCTGTGCAGGGAGGTGGGAGGGGAGAGAACCACAATCTGTTTCACTAATTAGCAAAAATTAATTTGAAACTATTGACAGCCAAAAACCTAAGCTAAAACTATAAAGAGTCTAGACAAAACAAAAAAGAATTATCTTCATAACCCTGAGATAAGCAAGAGATTTCAGGTCAGTACAATAAAAGCCCTAGCCATAAAAGAATACCCAAGAATCTGGATGTCATCAAAATGGTAAACTTCTGCACTCTGAAAGATAAGATTAAGAAAATTATAAAAATGATGAGGCAAGTCAAAAACTGGGAAAAAAATACATACATTAGACAAATCAATTGTATTCAGAATATACTAAAAGAAACCCTCCTACAAATAAATAAAAGATAATACAATTTAAATATCAGCAAAAGATTTGAATATATTACAAAAGAAGATATACGAGTGGTCATAAGCACATGTAAAGATGCTTACCATAATTAATCATCCACAAGAATAGCTATAATTAAAAATACATAACAAGTGTTGGTAACAACGTAGAAAAACTGGAAGTCTCATATATTGCTGATGGTAGTATAAAAATGGTACAACCACTATGGAAAACCATTTGGCAATTTCTTATAAATGAGACATACAAGTGCCTCACAAATCAACAAATCCACTCATAGGTTATCTCCCAACATGAGTAAAAACATATAACCACAAAGACTTATACAAGAATGTTCCTCTCAGCTTATTCATAATAGCCTCACACTAAAAATAATCCCAATGTCCTGCAATAGGTACTAAGTAATCTATTGTTACTACAAGAATACAGTCATAAAATAGAGTAATATATAGTAATGCTAATCTACAACAAACTACTAATATATAGAAAAACATGGGTGAATCCCCAAAACACTATATTATGGTGAGACACAAAAAGAGTACCTTCTATAGAGCATCCTGGGCTAGAGGTGAGGGAATGATTATAAAGGAACTTTCCAGTATGATGAATTGTTTGAGCTCGGTTTATATACTTATCAAAACTCATTGAACTGTAAACCTAAAATAAGTGCATTTCACTACATGTGAATTTTACTTTAATAATATGATCTAATGAACTATAAATCTATTGTCAACTAGCATTTTAAAACTTAAGAACTGTACAAAATGATATAGCAAAAAAATTCATGTGCTAGACTTCAAGAGAAGATTAAAAAGGTCTCAAGCAAGTTCATCAACTCACTGCTTATAACGAAAGGAGACAAAAGTTATTTCTAAGGTAGACTGTGTTAAATCAAAGTTTTTCTTTTTCTTTTTTTTTGAAGTTTTTCTTAAAAGGCAATTAAATTGGGGCACCTAGGTGGCTCAGTAGATTAAGCATCCAACTTTTGATTTTGGCTGAGGTCATGATCTCAGGGCCATGAGATGGAGGCCTGTGGTGGGCTCCATGCTCAGCCGAGTGTCTGCTCAAGATTCTCTCTCTCCTTCTGCCCCTACCCTCTGTGAGCATACTCTCTCCCTCTCTCTCAAATAAAAAATCTTTAAAAAAATAAAAGGGCAATTAAACCCATAAATCCATCTACATGGGTTTTTTTTGTAAAAACAAACAACCCAACCCAAGTTCAGGATTAGTATTGAACATCTGCAAAATGAAGAGAGTTGTCACCCAGATTCTTCATCACCACCTAGCACCCTCCCTCCTCTCTATTCACTTCTGTGGTTCTTAGGTGTAACCTCACAGAATCCTAGTACTATAAGGCAATTCACTGGTCATCAGGCCAAACTCCTCATTTTACATGAGGACACAGAGATTCAGATTAGTGACTTAAAGCAACAGGTGATAGATAAAGCCATGAAAAGACTAAAGTGATGTGCTGATTAGTCCCCAAGTAAAATCAACACTAAAATGACTGCCTCCTCTATCTCTTACTGTTCTAAGAATTAATTTAAAACTCCTTGGGAAAAATAAGGCCCTATTACAATTCTATTGCAAAAAATACTAAAAATCTTTTTCCTTGGCTGCTACCTAAAACATAGAATTTCATGAATTTCATGAATGGTGTATAGAGGTAACAAAGGTTTCTGCAAAGTAGACAACATTTTAGTAAAAAAAAAAAAAAATCGACTTTATCCTGTTTCTTTTTTTAAACAGGAGTCAGTAGATTTGAAACCTCTTTCCAGTGAGCTCCATCTTGCCAATTTTTGTTATAAAGCATTAATCAATGATTACCTTAGTTTTTTCTGATAAGAACCATAAAAATGAAAAACCCATTGTTAACCATTGTGAATGTGCATGGTCAGGAGCAATTTTTGATTAGGAGTACATTTACTAATCAATCTTTGTAGAAAATGGGATTATCAGATACAGCTATTATGAACATTTAGAACAAATGAACTGAACTCAAATGGCACCTTCAAAATAAAATACACAAAGACAAGAACCCCCACGCAACTAGGCAGGAAGGAAGGAGTAGTACTTACTATCTTTTGAACACGCACTCTGGACGTCTACCAATTATGCCACAAAAGAGACATTTCTTAAACCACACAGGGCTCTTAAAGGTTCTCATTACAAGGGAAATAACATGTTTTTCTTCTTTTTTCCTTATATCTATATGAGATGATGGATGTTAACTAAACTTATGTGGCAACTTAGCCACAATATATGTAAGTCCAGTCATTATGCTGTAATACCGTATTCAGTGCCATATTTTTATTACATCTCAATAAAATTCTAAGGAAAAAAAACTACACATGCTTCTATTTAGACTTGTTCTTTTTATCTGCTAACATGGACTAAATGTTGCATATTAATGTGAAAAATTTTTTAATCTTTAGAAACACCAACAAACCTGTCCAAGTCAAAGTTAATTTCCTTTGAACTATGTCACCTTCTTTTAACTCTTGCTCATCCTTGATAAAAACTGCACAAGAAATCTTACTGTCCAATATGACGTTGAAAAATCACAGTCAACATGTGATCCAGTGCATCCTCAGTGCCTCAGGTATGGGTAAAAAAGTCTGAACAAAATCAAATTTTGACACGTTTTCTACCAAAATGAACTTCCTCCAAAGAGTAGTTTGAAAGTAATTCAATTTAAAATACAAACAAATACAACTATGTGGTAGAAAAACACATGTAAAAGAAGATAAAATTTGAAGGGTAATGGACTCCAGTTAAAATAAAAGTTAATTTGGGGCACCTGGTGGCTCAGTCGGTTAAGTGTCAGCCTTCAGCTCAGGTCTTGATCCTGGGGTGCTGAGCTGGAGCCCCACGTCAGGCTCCCTGCTCAGCAGGGAGCTGCTTCTCCCTCTGCCTCTCCCCTCTGCTCATTCTCTTTTTCTCTCAAATAAATAAATAAAAATCTTAAAAAATAAAAGCTTAGCAAGGTGCCACAGGGAGGGGATAATTTTACGTGTCCACTTGCTTGGACGTGGTGCTCAGATACGTGGTTTCCGTGAGGGTGTTTGCAGATGAGATTTACATTGAACTGATGGAATAAGAGTAAAGCAGATTGCCCACTGTAATGTGGGTGGGACTCATCCAATCAGCTCAAGTCCTGAACAGAAAAAAAAAAACAAACCTCTCCCTAGCAAGCGGTAAGAGGTAGATAGTTCTGCAGCAGACGGCCTTTAGATTTGAACTGCAGCATCACCTGTCCTCTGGGTCTCCAGACTGCTGACGTGCCCTGCAGATTTTGGACTTGCCAGCCTCCATTCCATTATCATCTAAATCAACTCCTTCAAATAAATCTTTCCTTATATATACATACACAACCTATTGATTCTGTTTCTCTGGACAACCCTAATATGAAAATGTTATAAATCCATCATATTTCCATTTAACAGCAACAAATAGTAAGAAACTAGAATTTTAAATAGTAACCTTACAATAGCACCAAAAACCAGTTAATACTTTAAGTATAAATCTAAAAAATATCTGCAAGATCTGTGTACTGACAAACTGAAGAACTAAAGAGAGATAAACAATTATTTATGTAATGGAAGTCCTAATAGTTGTTAATTCTCCCCAAGCTGATCTCTATATTCAACACAATTTCAATCTAAATTCCAGCAAGACAGTTTGCAGAAATTGACAAGGTAATTCTAAAATTTATATGGAAAGCCAAGAGAACTAGAATAGCCGAGACAATTTTGAAAAAGAACAAAGTTGAAGGAGCCATACTACCCAACTTCAAGAATTCCTATAAAGCCACAGTAACAAGATAGTATGGTATTAGATTAAGGACAGATCTTCAGATAATGTACCACTAGAGTGTCCAGAAATAGACCTACACATGCAGGGTCAATTCATTTTTTTCCAGCTTTACTGAGATATAACTGATGTATGATATTGTATAAGATACTGTGAGGTTTTGACACATGTACATGTTGCAAAATGTTTACCAAAATAAGGTTAATATATCCTTGACCACAGAGAATTTCCATTTTTGTTGTTGTTTTATGGTAAGAACATTTAAGATCTACTACCAGGAAGTTTCAAGTATATAATACTAATTATAGTCTGCATGCTCTATGTTAGATTCCCATAATTTCTTCTTATAACTGGAAGTCTGACCAACATCTCAACATTTCCCTTACCCATCAACCCCTCGTAACCACTTTTCTGCAGTCTGTTTCTAGGAGTTTGACTTTGAGATTCCTCATACAAGTGAGATTATATAGTATTTGCCTTTCTCTAACTTATTTCACTTAGCATAATGCCCTCAAGGTTCATCTATGTTGTTGCAAATGGCAACATCTCCTTTTATATGGCTAGATAATATTCCATTGTGTGTGTGTGTGTGTGTGTGTGTGTGTGTGTGTGTGTGTGTGTGATTTTATTTATTCACCTATCAATGAACACTTAGGTTGTTTCCATGTCTTAGCCACTTTGAGTAATGCTGCAATTAACATGGGGGTGCAAACATCTGTAACAAATAGTAATTTGATTTCCTCTAAATAAATACCAAGGAAGTGGGACTGTACAATCATATGGTAGTTCTATTTTTTGAGGAACCTCCATACTGTTTTCCACAGTGGCTTAACCAATTTTCATTCGGAAAAGTGCACAAGGGTTCTCTTTTCTCCACATCCTCACCAACATTTATCATCTCTTATATTTTTGATAATAACCATTCTAACAGGTACGAGGTGATAACTCATTGTGATTTTGATTTGCATTTCCATGATGATTAGTGATGTTGCATCTTTTCATGAACTTGTCTTCTCTGGAGAAATGTCCATCCAGGTCCTCTGTCTTTTAAATTAGATTATTTGGTTTGTTGCTATTGAGTTATAGAAGTTCCTTCTCTATTTTGGATATGAACCCCTTATCAGATAGGTGATTTGCAAATATTTTCTCTCATTCTGTAGGCTGTCTTTTCATTTTGTTGATTGTTTCTTGTACAGTGCGGAAGACTATAGTTTGATATAGTTCCATTTGTTGATTTTTGCTTTTGTTCTTGTGCTTTTGGCGTCATATCCAAAAAATTCACTAGCAAGACCAATGTCAAAGGGCTTTTTCCCTATGCTTTGTTCCAGGAATTTCATGGTTCTAGGTCTTAGATTTAAGCACTTAATCTATTTTGAATAAATTTTTATGAGTGGTATAAGATAGAGGTCCAATTTCTTTTGCATGTGAATATCCACTTTTCCCAACACCATTTAAGAGACTATCCCTTTCACATCGAGTATTCTTAGCTCCCTTGTCAAATATTAGATGAGTGTACATGTGTAAGTTTATTTCTGGGCTCTCGATTCTATTCCACATGTCTACGCATCTTTTTATGCCATTACCATACCATTTTGATTACTACAGCTTTAAAATATAGTTTAAAATCAGGAAGTGTGATGCCTCCAGCTTTGTTCTTTCTCAAGACTGTTTGACAATGTGGAGTCTTTTATGGTTCCATGATAATTTTTCCTATTTCTGTTAAAAATGCCCTTGGAATTTTGATAGGGATTACATTGAATTGATATGGAAGGGACTTAAGTGTCCATCAGTAGACAAATGGATAAGGAAGGGGTGTGAGTGTGTGAGTGTGTGTGAGTGTGTGTGTGTGTGTGTGTGTGTGTGTGGTAGATATTACACAGCCATAAAAAAGAATGAGATTGTGTCATTTCAGACAACATGGATGGACCTAGGCAGCATTATGCTAAGTGAAATAAGTCACAATGAGAAAGACAAAAAACTCATAAAAGGAATCTGAAAAAAAAACAAACAAACACAAAAAACCTCTAAACCCCCAGGTGAATAAACAAACAAAAAGCAGAATCAGACCTATAAATACAGAGAACAAGCTGATGGTTGCCAAAATGGAGGAGAGTAGGAAGGTGGGCAAAGTGGGTGAAGGGGAGGAGATACAGGCTTCCAGTTATGGAAAGAATAAGTCACAGGAATAAAAGGCCCAGCATAAGGAATACAGTCAATGATACTGTAATAGGGATGTAATGGGACAGATGGAAGCTACACTTGTGAACAGAGCATAATGTATCAACTTGGCAAATCACTAAGTTGTAGATCTGAAACTAATGGTAACATTGTGGGTCAGCTACAATAAAAAAAATTCAAAATTTCTAATAAAAAGCTTCAGAAAGTTGTTACCCACGAAACAGGGGAAAATGAAAAGTTTGCGACAGACATCCTTTATCTCCCGTGGAGAAATGATCAATATAAATGAATCATCTATGTATTTTACAGTATCAACGAAAATTGTGTAAAATAAAGGTTTTATTGGTGTATTGAGGAAAAAACAAATCTAAAGGTGAAAATAACAAAAACATAAAATTATTAATGCCAAAGTCAACTATTTGACAATTATTGCTCAGAGTTCGTCTATTATGATTAGAAAATACACCAGAATTCTCACAGTACTAAAACACCTACTTCTATACACTCACTAAACAGTTTATCCAAAGCCCCCTTTTGTAAAATTCCAAGGAACCATTTTGAGAATACAACAGAGTTCTAAGGGATCCAAATGGATCCAATATCCATTTTGGTTATCAATTCTAGGAAATACATTCTAATACCCTGGTCTACCAATATACAATAGTCTGCATCTTAACACTGTACAAGTTTCCTCTGCTCTGTTGCCATTCTTAAGTCAAGTAGAGAAAAATGTGCTAACCAACATGAAATCTTCAGACTAGGACTGGGGGCTGTATTATCATTGTGACTGATCACTTGAATAAGTTATACTTGAAGAGTCAGGACATACTGCCCTAATTATGCAGCAGACAATTTCAGAACAAGGTGAAGTATTTTTAATCATTAAAGACTGGCAAAATTGAAATGCCACCAAATGAGTCAAAGAGAAAACCCAAGTCAAAAATTATTTACAACTATTTGCCAGATTCACATTCATACTATTTGTGGTTTATAAATAGTGTTTTACTAAACTGAAAACACAATGTTAAGCTTAAGTCTAATAAAATCTCAAAATACAACTGTTAGAGAACTGCTTGTTACAGCTTCTTCAAACATTTCACTGATCTGGAAAGCTGTAATCTGAAAGAAATTACCAATAAAAGGAAAGAACTATGGAGCTTAATTCTAAGTTACAACTCCTTGCTTGGTGATGACAGGAATGAATAGGTATATAATGGACTAAACAAAAAATTTGACAATCGATGTTCATCTGATTTTACCAATATAGAAGGCACTTTGTGTCACTTACAATCCATGCAAAAAATGTTACTATTCCTTCCAATGTTTAATTTTACCTATATAGAGAATGAAGAGGTCTTCAATTATTTCAGAGAAATGAAAAAGATAGCGGAGAATAAAAAGACAATTCTGACATAATGCAGACACTTAAAAAAGATTCGCTAGTAAAATCTGGATGAAATTTAAATTTGTTGAAAAAATGAGTATAATTGTTTCATTTCTACTCTCTTCATCCATACAAATTATACATGTGACTAACAACAATGCTGCATTAAATCCAATGGATAATGTATGTCAAGACTACATTATCATGCCTAGCAGTTACGTTTCGTGTATCATGCCTAGCAGTTAGGTTTCAAAAAATAATTGCCACTATTATCTGATTACAGCTCCAAGAAAACAGGATATTCTCTGACCTTCATTGTTACAAACCCAGTGTCTGTCACAAAGAGCTCAACAATTATCTGTTGAATGACTGATGTACAAGTAATATAAAATTTCATCTTAGTCATGGAATAGACAGGTTTATATTAATTTTACATTTTCAGAACTACCTGTCTGAATTTGATGTAACCTGGCTTTTTATCTGAAAGTACACTGAACTCTGCTTTCAACTTAAGGCTCAGCACTATAATACAACATGATTCAAAAACTAGTATTTACTATTTCACAAATGAGACCATATTCACAGATTAATTATTTGAGGATGGAAGAACTCCGGTCTGAGACATCTAGAAAATGCAGATCTAAGTCAAAGTGACTGCTGGCCAGCACCCTCTTAGAGAACCTGCTGCACGTGGCCCAAGTAAGTTCAGTAAAACCCAGCTTTCAGAAACACCGATAAGGATTTGCACAATGGTAAAGAGCTCTGGGCTCGGAGTAGGCCACAATCATCTGTAGACTATATTTGTCTGTTAGGCCAGGCACTGAGGCAGAGATGAAGGTGAGGAGTACCTGCCAAACTTACTTGGCACTGCTATCTTATTCTGTGCAGGCAGAGAACTGAGGACATGATTCTGTAACCTCCGAGTAGTTTCAGTACCCAAAAATCCTGACTAAAAACTAATGAAGCCTGAAACTATGCTTTTATTTTCTAAGTTTTGACTAGTTTTGTTTTGTTTTTTTTTAAGAAACCTTGAATGTTGTCATATTA
Organism: Callorhinus ursinus; assembly: GCF_003265705.2. Taxonomy (NCBI): domain Eukaryota; kingdom Metazoa; phylum Chordata; class Mammalia; order Carnivora; family Otariidae; genus Callorhinus; species Callorhinus ursinus. The sequence goes on along the minus strand of NW_027397092.1, from coordinate 12,645,561 downwards.
TTTTTATCCTGGACTTCATAACTGGACATTATTATATTTGTTTACAAATTGGCAGTTACTTAATATTTAAAAAAAAGTACACTTTCCTAGATTGCTATCTGTTTAATCTCTAAAATGTACTGTTAAAGCCAATGTTAAGGTAACTTGGTAAAATTAAATTTCTCTAATGGCAAAAAGCACACAGCGCTAGGAAAAGTATGTATCTCACATACTGCCAAAGAGAGAGAAACATACCCTATAAACTGAGAATAAAATATTATTCAATATTAAATAAAGTATAAATAAATGTTGTGATTGAGTTAAGAATCAACATAAACTGTTGGACTCTACCTCAAAATAATTCTTTATATTAGCAAGATTACTAGGGAAGTTCAAAAGGAGCTCTCCAAACTGAAATTACTATACAGAGCAACCACAACCTTTAGGTAAAATATTTCCTTATTAATTCCCTTAATAATCAACCTCCAGTCACAGAAAATTGAGATGGATTTCCAGACATCACTATTTCCATGGTATCCCTCTATTTCTCTAATCTAAGCCTTTGGCACCCTGACTTGTGGATATTTATATCTCTATTCCTGTCTTCCCTGTGTAGCCATTTTAAGAGAAGTAAAAATCAAGTCCTCAGTGATTGGGCTAGGGGAGATCCAAACCTGGCACCCTTGGCCCCACCCCACTTAAAGACAAAGCAGTTTATTGTTACGAATGGCAAACAAACTCACACCTATAAAATGAGTCTCTTACAGTTTGCTTTAAACCCTAACTCCCACACTTTCTTTCTCCTTGGAAAATTATGTCAAACAAGGAAGATTCCTGGGGTGCCTGGCTAGCTTGGTCAGTGAAGCGTGCAACTCTGGATGTCACAGTTGTGGGTTTAAGCCTCATGTTGGGTGCAGAGACAACTTAAAGATTCCTTGTTCCAGAGAGATTCCTTCTCTGGAATCTGCTATCACGCTACAGTGTTATTTAGTAAGTTCCTCTCTCCTCTGTACATTCTATAAAATGCTTTCTGGATCTACAGGCATGGTATAATTCAGATTCAATTTCTCAGGAAACAATACTTCACAGATACTTTTACTGAGTAAAGAGCTTACAAAGTTGGAATATTTTAATTCTCTTTCCTTCTCTTGCTACGTTGAACAATTATCAAAGAACAAATCTCATCAATTTCTTGATTACACTGACTTTAGGTAAGGAAACTTTCATTCAGGAAAACTTGATGAATCTCATGTTGATGAGATTCTTCACATTTATTTATCAATTTTCATAATAAGTTAGTTCCCTAGCATTCTTCAAAGGTAAAAAATAAGATCTTTTTGTGGTGTCTGTGAACTTAAGGATTTTATCATACATTAAGTCTTCATTTAAATTAGTTATTATTAGTAGTAGTATTGCTGTTCAAACTAAGCAAACTCAAGTCAGCACTAGCCTCTTAATTCAAATTGACTCCTGGGTCCTTTTGACCTGAAACTAGTAGCCTCTGTTACACCTTCTTTACTTTCCAATGTGAAAAAATGTCTAGGCTCTTACAGTACATTTCCTGCCCAGATCTGGAACCAATCATTTCTCCAAGGTCCTCTGCTCCTCTGAATGAAAATATACCACATGGGCACTAGGGGGTGGTTCACTGCTACTGGGTTGGTCATTTGTTATACGTCATTTTTGCAAACAGAACTAAGCAACATGCACTTTTGGGATAAAATATATTAAGTCACACTAATACTTTCAATTTAGAATCATGACTACAGGGTGCGATATATTCTTGCCAGATTTAGACCTGTATCTACTTTCTCATATGGGGAAAATCCTGTTTTTCATGAAACCAAATTAAATCCCATTAGGGCTGTCCAAGTCCATGAAGCAGATAAAGCGGTGACAGAAGGGGCTTACAGTCATGGAAAAAAATCTCCAAAAAACTTTCACTGATACAACTTGCTTGTATTCTGTAAAGGATCAGCCAGGTTTCCAAAGTCACCAACTGACAAGTGAAAAATGAACGCCTTCTAGCAAAGTTTCACAGTATGTGGTCAGAGTCTGAGGTAGATGTATTTATGAATACATATGAAAACTACTGACAGTATTGAAAGATTAAATGGCTTTTTAGTCCCAATGCAGGAAAATCTATGCTGCCCCTAAGCTTGAGTTCACATGGAGAGTAATCTGTGGGGTTCATGCCGCCAGTGGCTTCATGCCCCATTGAGGCTTACAACCTTGACTGGAAAGCCTAAAGAGAAGGAGAAATACTTTGATAATTTGCTGATCCACCACATCCATTTCTTCTTTCACTACCATTCCCCAACAGTAGCAGAAATAAATGAAGCATGGGGCACAGTACATAAGAAGGCAAAAAGAATCTCAGTGTTGTCTGATTAACTCTTTTGGACATATCCACATCTTTCACCCCAATATAGCTCACTCTAGACTCATGTACATGTACAACTTCAGCCAACAGTCACGCATGCTCAGCATGGACATATGGCTACCAGCTTCCCGCAGGCCATAGAGATCTGGATCTTCTGGTATGTAATATGAAGACAATGAAGAGAAATGAAAGGCTCAATCTAGTTCTCTCTCTAAATACCTGGTGCAGACAAGGCAGAAATTGTCTATGTATAATGTGAAATATGGGTCTGTAAAACAGGTGAGGCAGATGTTACAAGTAGATTGTCTTCTCAGTTGATTGCTATGACCACTGTACTGGAGCTGGTAAAGTCCATTTTCTTTCCTTTCTCTAGGGATGTCCTCACTTCAGCTAAATGATGAGTTTTGATTTGGAAAATGCAATTCTTTTCTTCTTGTTCACAGAGGTCCCAAGGCGATTCTCCTGGTCTCCTAGGTGCTCTCCCCGGGAAGGTAAAATCTCACAAGGCAAATCTTGTGGATTCCAATGAAAGAGACCTCAGGGCAACCAAAGAAGAGAGCTAGAGTTGATAGTATGGATTCAGGTCCCAGATGTAACTCACACAAGCTGTCAGATCATGGGAAAAGAACTCTCCCTAAGTTTCCCTAAAGGTTACACCTATATAATACTAACCAAATACAGGATGCATGCTATTGAACCAAGGGCTAAAACCAGGAAGGAGGTAAGGGACAACCCAATGGAGAAGACACCAGGTCAGAAGCTCCATTCTTGCTACCAAATACAATGAACATCCTAATTAATTTTAAGCATACATATTTATGTATGGGCCAAAATTAAATTGTATATTCTAATATGCTAGTTTGAAAGTACTTAGTAGCAAGTTTCTCACCAATACAGACCTATGTTGCTTTTTTTAAGATAAAAATAATTTTAAAATTTAGACCTCAGTTTACTTAGTAACAGTAATCTGGTGACAATGATGTGAAAAGACTGAATTTACCTCCACGTACAAATCCATTAGTAGCTATTGCTGAAGTAGACAATCCTGTGATAGTTGTCACAACAGTGGCCATTATAATTACAACAACCGACAGACCTTTAGGGAAAAAGAAAAGAGACTGAGAATACTTATATTTATTTCAACCTGCCTTATCTAGAACTGGTTAGTCTACAAAATTTACATTATATTTAACAATTACCTTATTTTTATCCCATTTTAGAAAAATCTAACCAAAATTTTGAAAAAAAATTTTAAGATATTAAGACAATAATCTGATACAAACGAGAAAATAGCTTAGAATAATTCCAGTTGTTTGAATGCTATGAGGTTCACAGCCTAGACGAGCACAAGGCTACCTCACTTTTTCATTCTCAAATGAAACAAGCAGTATATAACTTCGCTTACCTATTCCAGCTTGACCCACAATCCATGACAATCTAATGAAGAGCATAACACCCCAAATGTTTAACATACAACGTACCTAGGGAAGAAAAGAGGACAAGTCCCAGATGAAGGCAAGTGATCAAATTTAATACATCAGTAAACGCAAAACTAGCCAAAAGGAGGACAATATCCATTTAAAACTAAAGAAAGACATTTACAATCTCTTATCCTTCTCTTTGTAGTACTTTTTTTAAAAGAACTTAATGAGAGCTAAAATGTGAGCTAATTTAAGTGTAATATAACACCACAATGATCTAAAACAGCAAAAGGTACTAAACAAGGTTAAAGAAATCTTTTACCACTTCAACCCTAAAAAAATAGTTCCTATTCCTATTTACTAAGTTTAATTTTTGCTTATTCTTTAATAACATCCTTATTTCATGATTTCTTCAGAAGATTTAAGTATTACAAAGTATGTCAAAACAAAATGCTAATTGTTCACACATCTTTTTTTTTTTTAAAGTTTATTTATTTATTTAAGTAATCCCTACACCCAATGTGGGGCTCAGACTCACAACCCCATGATCAAGAGTTGCATATTCCTTTGACTGAGCCACCCAGGCACTCTAGGATCACAACCCGAGCCGAAGGCAGACGCCCAACCTACTGAGTCACCCAGGTGCCCTTCACACATCCTTTAAAACTGTGAACAAATGATACACTGTATGGTGGCTAACATAACATAAAAAAAATAAATAAAAAATAAATAAAAAAAAACAACAAAAAAATCTCTGAACTGTGAGTTCTAAATACTAAATATCTAAGAATAGACAAACAATACTATCTGGAGCTTCACATTTACCCTATTGATTAAGCAATGAAATTACTACTGGACCTGGGATTTTCCCTCGGCTTCTCCCCTAAATGTCAACATGACTCTAATTAAATGCTCCCAAAGCCCCAGTGGAAGTCATTTAGTCTCCCAGTCTCCTCCAGTCAGTTCCTTAGTGCCTATTCCAATACAGAAAAACAGAAATACATCTGAAACGTAATCACCTGAACCTATCTAGTGAAGTGACCTCAACACTTAAGAAAACAATTTCTCCTTCATTCTGTTCCATGTTAACTTTCATATATTTCTCTTCAAAAAATAATGGGGTAGCAGGAAAGGAGGCAGAAATAGATCAGCTTTACTGCCTGCTCAGCTTTCTTGATTCTGATGCTCCCATCAATTTAATAGTTTCATATTTAATTTCTGAAAAATGACAATATGTGAGATTTACAAGAGGTAATAAAATACAATTTAGAGGAAATCAAGTATAATATGATTCTGTTAATACATATATCCTGTTTCCTTTACTGAATTTAATATCCACAAGAAAAGGAGGTACAAGTTATTAATTTGGTCTTCCATAACACTCACATAAAAAGAGAAAGAAGAGCTCTCTTAAGAAATGATGAGAACATTAGGAAGATTTTATAATAAACTTAAATGCTGTTAGTCTAATATTCAATCTATAGGTACATACTAATACACCCTTGATCCAGCCAAACTTCACAACTCCTTTACTTTCCGCAGTGTATGTGACTACAGCATCTCTGGTTGGAGTACTTTCTTCCCCGTTGGCAAATCCATCCTCAAAAGGTTCCTGGTTAGAAAAGGAAATGTGAATTATGCTTAATTATTTAAAGTTTAAAAATCACCTGATAAAGACAACAAATATCTCTAAATACATTTAATCATGTTTAGGAGGATACAGATTTCCAAGAATCAAGGATGTCTGTATACTTTACCTTAAAAAAAAAAGTAAAGTAATAAAGTGGAAGAAAACCTTAATTACGAGGTGTTGAAAAAATTTAAATCTTATCAGGACAGCAAACCCATTTTAATAATTTCAAATTTTAATTACACTTTGGTGGCATATGGAGAACAAATAAATACATATAGGCTTAGCTAAAAGTCAGTTCAGACCTGTCTCTTCAGCCACAACTTTATAATATCTGGTTGGCAACCTTCCCACAAATGAAATTTCAACATTAACAATTTAAAATTCCATCACCAATTAACACAGCTTTCCCTCTGTAGTCCATTACAGCAGGATTCCCATGGATCCCAAGATTCATTCCTAACTCTTGCCTTTACTCACTTTATATCTTCATGTGCTCTTCATTTTTCTCTTCATAATTTTTTAGATTCAGACATGAACTGGTTTTAATGCTTCATGTCTCACTGTTATTTTTAGTTTTTTGTTCTCTACATTTTCCCTCTCTCTCCCCCCATGGTTCCGTTGTTCAGTCCCAATACACTCAAGTTATATGACAAATTTCCAAACCAGTAACAGTGTGTTAAACAGGTCATGAGGGGTGATGGGAGGTGCTGGGGCAGAGAAAATGTTTTAGATCTAGAATCATGTCCCTGACACTATCCCCATAGTTCTTCCTTATCCATATGTCAAGAGCAGGGAACACAATACAGCTGTGTTTCCAAAATCATTCTTTAAATGGAGAAAAGCCAACTAAATCAGTTATTATTTAATCCTGAAAATTACCATCAAGATTTCATACCATACTTTTTAAAGACCATTTCCAGTAGTTCATACCCTCCGGTGAATTCCTAATGTAAATTTTTTTTATTAGAAATGAGCTATATCAAATTCTTTGTTACTGGAGAAAAAAATCTGTATAATACAAACTTCCCTTTTTCCCTTGACCAGTATCTGTTAGCCAAGTAAATGTATTTAATTCTATTTATGTATTAATGCTGTATGTATCAACCTGTATCAGCTCTTAGATTTCACATTTATACAGCTAAACGACTGCTAAATCTTAGATTTTTAAGCCATAGAAGAAACACTGTAAGTTAGATGCGATAATTTCTTTTAGTATATCTTTTGAAAATTATTTTACCTAGGCTTTTTAATGACAACAAAACAACAAATTTTCAACTAATGCTCATGTTTGCATCAAAAGACATGGCAATAACTTCAACTGTATGAAACACTTGGAAAACAAGTCATTCTAAAATCACTAAGAGCTTAAAGATGAATGTTAATGTTAACCATTCCTGATTACTTGGATTTTTAAAAACACCATAAGGGACACAAATTATTATAATTTCCTTTATAACACATAGTTTCCCAATTACTTTCTACTGTATCAATGATTTCTGTACTGTAAGAGGAATACCCCAAGCTTATAGTATAGAGAACTAACCACTCCCATTAACAAAAATTATCTGCTATACTTTATCCCAATGATCCCAACCTGCTATACTTTAACAGATTTATTGAGATATAATTCATATAATCACACAACTCACCCAATTAAAGTACACAAGTCAATGATTTTTAGTATATTCATCAAGCTGTACAATTACCACAACCAATTTTAGAACATTTTCATCATCTCACAAAGAAACTCCAAGTCCATCAGCAGTCACTCCCATTTCCCCAGCTCCTGGCGATCACTTATCAACTTTCTGTCTCCATGGATTTGCTATTCTGACATGTCACAGACATGGAATGGACTCATATAATATGTGGACTTTGTATGTGGCCTCTTTCACCTAGCCCAACATTTTCAAGATTCATCCACGTTACAAGGTGTTTCAGTACTTCACTCTTTTTTACTGCCAAATAACAATACATTGTATAGATATACCACAGCTGTTTAGGCATCAACTGATAAACATGTGAACCTATTCCACATTCTGGCTACAATGAAATATGCTGCTATGAACACTGGTGCACAAGTTTTTGTGTGGACCTAAGTTTTCATTTATCATGGAAATACCCCTAGGAGTGGAATTGCTGGGTCTCATTTTTGAAATGACTACGTCTGGTGATTTTTTCTTCTTCTTTTGTATAAGACTGCTGAGTGTGACTCATTTCAGTCAATTTATCTGTCTATTGTTATCCCTCTTCCTCATTTAGCACCTGGTATAAACACGGAAATCAGTAACCATATTGTTAGAAATACATATATGTAGGAGAAAATAATGTGACCAGGGGCCTGTGTGGTTCAATCACAGAGCATTCCACTTTGGCTTTCCTTCCACTGTTGGAGATGCTCTAAATGGCAGAACATCAATGATGATCCCAAGTGAAAAAAAAAAGATTCTTCGTAGGCATGACGACTCCAGTTCAATTATTAAAATAAAGCCAGAATAAAAATTTTTGTCTGTTAATTCAATTAACTTTAAGGTAGAGAGAAGTTCCTTGATTTTCACTCTAGGATAGTGTTCTGCATTTAATTTGTAAATGGAGACTTTAAAATATTATATAATCTTGGGGCGCCTGGGTGGCTCAGTCGATTAAGCGTCTGCCTTGGTCTCAGGTCATGATTCCAGGGTCCTGGGATGGAGCCCTGCATTGGGTTCCCTGCTCAGTGGGGAGTTTGCTTCTCTCTCTCCTTCTGCCCCTCTCCTACTCATGCTTGCTCTCTAATAAATAAAATCTTAAAAAAAAGCTTAAAACATTATATAATCTTCTAAATATTACAAGAAAATATAATGTCTACAATATGCACAAAAAGACCTCTTCCTTCCCATTTCTATGAAAGATGCATATACGTCATAGGCTATCTTTTCTAAGGTTAAGTATCAATGTGGGTGTCTTTTTTAACACTGCAAAAGCATGCAGGCATCTTAAAATTTTTACTGCGGGTGCTTATCAGAATTCTACCACAAAGCTGAAGATCTAGAGATAATTATGTAAGTTTCCACTATACTACAAACAACTGTATTCAAAAAATGCAGATGAAGATTTTCCAGCATGTATGAAAGCAGTATTTCAAAACAGACATGAGTCCACATAAAATGAAAGTTTACCTTTCTCTCCGTTTCAATAGCTCTATTTAAAAAACTATGTTATTAAGCTCTCAAGTACAATTCAAAAATTGTAATCAAGTATTTATAACTTACAGTTCAACCAATAGATTTAAATATAACAAAATTGGGTTAAATTGTATTAATTTCCTGCAGGAACAGGAAAACAAAGTAGAATACATATACTGTGTACCTTTAAATATATTAATTCAGGATAAATAAGGAAACTGTGGTATTCTGTCTACATACAAAAAATTGTTTAAAAACCTTATAATCAGAAAATTTCACATTTACAATTATGAACTAAAATTATGCTGATACAAAGCTGCATAAATAATATCTTCAACCTACCTAACAGTTTCAAAGAAATGATCGGTTTGTGTTTTCTCCTGTTTTTCACATAACGGATAAAAGGTCAAAAATAACAACATGAACGAATTTTATGGGTAATACCATATTAAATGGAAGACCAAATGAGCCAAATTAATTCGGACTTATTCGGGGGGAAAATTGTTCCAAAAGCTGCTATTCTCTTCTTCGATCTCCTGTTGAGATTGTAGGTGTTCAGAATGGTTTGATAACGATCTAGCCGAATTCTGATCTGAGTCTACCAAGCAGGGACTGAGGATGGGGGTAGGATCAGAATGGGGAAGTGAGGAAGAGATAGAGGGAACAATGGAAGATCCAGAGTTAGGCCCTCAGTAACTGGAGGCATTTCTAAGTGAAAGAAAGGGATATACTAGTAAATTATGGCAGGCTGAAAAGGAAGGGATTAATTCAGTCAGACATGGTGAATTTGAGGAGTCATGAGACAATTAAAGAGTTCTATCAGGCTGTTAAAAAATTCATGACTGGAACTTAGGAGAGGGACCAGGGATAAAGAGCAAGTGGGTGAAGCTATGGAAACACAATGAAAAGAGAAACTTACAGAGAGAAAGCATGAGGAGTTGAACATTTTTCTGGGGATATACAAAATACAAGAATGAGGAGGCACCTGGGTGGCTCAGTGGGTCTGCCTTCGGGTCAGGTCATGATTCCAGGGTCCTGTATCTGGCTCCCTGCTCAGTGGGGAGCCCTGCATCTGCCCCTTCCCCCTCATGCTCTCTCTCGCGCTCACTCTCTCTTCTCTCTCTCTCTGTGTCTTGATAAAAAGAAAAAAAAATCTAAAAAAATAAAGGAAAGAAAATACAAGAATGAAAAGGAACTCTGGTCTCCACAGCCATTATTTCTTTGCAGAGAGTAGAGAAAAAAAGAGTTTTTGAAGTACGGGTAATCTCTTCTTTCCCCTGTGTATTCAAATTTACACCTCAACTCCATCATTCTTCCTCCTTTAACCACGGTTAACTTCTTACTGCAACATATAATGTATCTTCCAGAAAGTGATCGCTTTTCTGTTCATAGAATTGCTGCTATTCTCTTCTTCGATCTCCTGTTGAGACTGTAGGTGTTCAGAATGGTTTGATAACGATCTAGCTGAATTCTGGGACCAAACCAAATTTAGGTCTCCTACTCCTCTGCCATCTTGCTCCTCTAACCAAGGTTAGCTTTTTACTGCACAATGACTCCCCAAACACAACCACCACCATCAAAAAATGCCCAGTCAAATCTGCTGAACTATATAGCACATTCCTCAATGACTGCCAACCTGGCTTCACCCCACCACAAGGCCAAAATAGTTTTAAGACATCCCAAGACTTCTCTGCTGCCAAATCTAATGGACATCTTTCAGGCTCTGTCCCACTGGACTTATGAAATGGCATATGACACTGCTGACTACTCCGTCTTTCTTGAAACATTTCTTGAAATGCCATTTTCTCTGAGCCTCTTCTACCCAGCAATTAAACGGGAACCCTCGGTCCTAGAGCCATCTCCTTTTCTCATTCTGGATTTTCTTTCTCCAGTCATCTCACCATCTCACGTAACCCACAGCTTCAAATACTATCTATATGTTAAGCAATAAGCAATGGCTCCTGTTCATTTGCAGATTAGCTCTACCCTGCGAGTGTGAGTTCCGAGTGTCAATACTGATGTTGCCACTTGGATATTTTTTTTTCTATTCTAATTCTTACCAAATAAGAAAAAGAAATTGTCAACGTGCTATAAACAGCAACTTTCCTCTAAATGAAAAGAAGGAGATGATTTCTCTTTCTTGGATCAGTTTTGGCGAACACTTAACTATCAAAAAAAAGAATTTGACAAGAGAAACAGTAAGGTCTTAATAATTAAAATCCTTTATAATGTAAATGTGTTAGATTCCTCAATGGACATCTTAAAAATTGCTGTGAAGTTTGTTCAGCTTCCATATCCAACAATTAAACTTGTCTCTCTTAATTCACCCATTTAAATATCAAATGTTATATTTCAATTCTGACCAAAGAGAAGACACTACCTGTAATATACTGAGTTTCATCATTTTTCAGTAAAAAAAAAAAAAGAAAGAAAAAAGAAAAATCTCATGAAATCAAGCTGTTTCTTCCCCAACAGAAAAATTTTCTTCAGATTTTTAGAGACAACGTACGATGAAACCAGATTTGTTTTCATAACATTGGACAAAAAATCAAGCTTTAGGAAAAAAATACTTGACCAGGTTTTTTAAAAAACTGCCATTAAAAACTTTAATACTGGTTTAAACTAGCTCTGTAACCTGGAGCGCAAGGTTGTCATCTGTGTACATCCTTCTCAGCTCCCAAATATGCACATCAATGCACTTTTCATTGTTAAATGCTTTAGTTCACATTACATTAAATGTCAGTGATTTTCTCTGGACATTCCAGTCAACTAAATCCACAGAATTTTCATTTCCAGAATAAAATGTAGCATAGGTGGTCTTTACAACTATACAGACAAGGATGTTAATACAGAAGAGGACTGTGCAGTGATACGAATGAGTTCTGATCACATTTTTTGCACGGTAAGTTGATAAAGGTGTTTATCGTTGGGCAGAGAAACATCAAGACTGTTTAAATAGTGCAACCTCTGAATACAGTTAAAATACTAATAAAACATATTTCTAGCAATGTTTATTACCAAGCTACTCATTTTGATACAAATTCAATTTTTATAGTTAAACTGGTAAAAAACCTGGTAAAAGTGTCTTTGCTCAACAATTTCAAGTCACAGTGGGCAAAAGATAATGTTTGCGGTTTTATTTTGTTTTATTCATTCATATTTTAAAGAACTGAGCAAAGCTGTACCTAGGTGTCTCTTTAGGCCTAAGACTGCCACAGTATTGTTTCCAGGGAGACTTAAGGATGCTCAAATATGGACACTCTACAAAAGAGAAATGCTCCAATCCCTTAACTGTATTTAATATATTAAAAAGTCCAAGGTAACCCTTAACATTCTTCTGTTATTTGAAGATTCTACATTTACAAAAAGCCACTTCTGGGCATAAATCACAATCACATCCTTCTACTCATTCATTTAACAAATATTCATTCATCGATTTTATCAATCACCCTAATAGGTACTTTCCAGCCCTCTTAGACTTGTCATTTTTATAGTAGAGGCTAGAGATGAACGGCAGGTCCCCCACCTTAAATGTGGGACACTTTCCACTATACCAAAGTAGCCGCTATTAAATTAAATGCTTAACTCAGTCAAAAAAAAAAAGGTTAGGGTCTTTTTCAATAACACCCTCTATTTCAAGTCACTGCCTTTCCGTAAACAGTAACTTTCCCAATCTGTAAAATGGAGATAATAGTCCCTGCCCACCAGTACCATCCCCTTGGCGTCTTGAGGCTCTCTAAATAATGATCAATTTTTAGTAACACAGCCCCAGAAAACAGTTGACATTTCTAGCTTGATGCTATAAAGCCAGCTGATAAAACTTGATTATAATCTAGCAATTTAAATTTAAATGCAAGTGCCACGTTAGAAATGTGAGATTATGACTCACCTACAGTTATGTGTTTCAAAAGAATTGGAAAACTTATTCTTAGGTTGTCCTGGTTTTTCCATGCCTGACCACTGTTCAACAAGAACAAGATTACACACTCAGTTGACCCTATCAGAGCAAGGGCAGCAGTTTCCCTAGAACTCCACAAGCTCTCAGTGCCCAGGCAATGATGCTCCCGTGGCACCTGCTGGGAAGTCCTGACCTCTCCCAGCACCGGAAGACTAAAGCCCGTGCCAGTGAGCATCACTTAACTGCTCCTGCAACTAGAGAGCCTCTTCCTTTTGTCTGCCTCCTGCCTCCCAGAAATATATACTGCATTAAATCTTGATCATGTGGGTTTTTTTAAAGATTTTATTTATTTATGTGAGAGAGAGAATGAGAGAGAACATGAGAGGGGAGGGTCAGAGGGAGAAGCAGACTCCCTGCTGAGCAGGGAGCCCGATGCGGGACTCGATCCCGGGACTCCAGGATCATGACCTGAGCCGAAGGCAGTCGCCTAACCAACTGAGCCACCCAGGCGCCCAATCTTGATCATGTTTTATGGACCCACTGTGAGTCTATGTTTCTGTGTAAAGGTCCATTTATTTACAGGAAGAAAATTTGTTTTTGGCATCACCTCTGCAACTAGAAAGTGGTTCTTACACTAATACACTAATTTACATAGTTAATGTGAGGATCACATAAGGTATTCTTTTACAAAAAACAAACAAACCAAAAACCCAAGGCTGATTATTCACTGAAGATAAAGCTGCAAATAAAAAACTAGATTATGACATAGTTTTAGTTTTTCAGTAAGACAAGGCTATATGTACTAACTAATCATTTTCTTGCTGCCATAAAATAGGAGTAAAAAATTCATTCACCCTGCCCAACGTTACCCTGCTTTCTAGCATTTGAACCTATGAAATAAAATTTGGATCTCATTCACAACTGACCTCCTTATGCAGTACATCAACCTTACCAAATAATCAAAAGTGACAGGAAAAAACCAACATGAACAGGAAAAGAATGTGGAGGTGGGTGTGTCAATACACAGCTATACAGTTTGAATGCATTTAACAATTACTTATTCAGAAGAAGGTGCTAGGTACAATATAGTAGCTATGGTAAAGAACACAGAAATTTGAAAATATGCAAAAATGTTTACCCTTAAGTTGTCCAATTCCAAATTATTCTGGCAGAAGACACCATCTAAATGCTAAAAAATTCTGCTAATTACAACCATCAAAAATGTTACAAATCCAACATTAAGGGAGATCTCATATAAATAAGACTGAAACAATAATTTCTTCCAAAAGTTAAGTTTTAAATTCTATCCCATATTCATGTTTGCACTAAAAGAAAAACAAGATGGAAAAGCTTATTTAGCAGTGTCCCAAGGTGCCTTAGTACACTTAGTTCCCTTTATTTCCCTATGTTTCTGAGCAATCCCCTATTTCCTCTAAGCACATGAACATTTGGTAAATATAACAGAGATAATGGCTTCTTCCCAATTACTTTCTAAGAGTTCAATTCTGGATGAGAATTGGTTTGTGGGTTAAGAAATAGTTTGATTTTGCATTCTGGGGGGTAAGGTGAACCCTGCACTGAATCTAACCCAATCAATTCAAGTCTACAGTCATATACACCAGAATTTTTCTACTAACTGTGCCAGATACAATGAAACAGTTTTTCCCGCTTTCAAAGATACAATGAAACAGTTTTTCCCGCTTTCAATAAACAAAAGTTTCTTATAAAATATAAGTTGTATATAATCTAGGTCTGTTTACTCATTACCTTTGGGATAAACTAAGAATTCTTAGTATATGAGACTACCATAATCCATCTGGCTTACTTACTTTATTATTTATTAGATTTTTATTTTTTTTAAGATTTTATTTATTTGAGAGAGAGAGAGAGAATGGGTAGGAAGAAGGTCAGAGGGCGAGGGAGAAGCAGACTTCCCGCTGAGCAGGGAGACCAATGTGATGCAGGGCTCAATCCTAGGACTCTGGGATCCTGACCTGAGCTGAAGGCAGATGCTTAACAGACTGAGCCACAGAAGTGCCCCCTGTATGGCTTACTTTAATATAAACAGCCACATTTACCAAAAACCTACTGTGTGTCAGATAGTTCCCTAAATGCTTATATGTCCTATTTTCCTAAATTGGCACATCTTTGAGAGGCAGATATTATCTTCACTTAAAAAATGAGGAAACAGTCTTTTGAGAGGTTGACGCATCCCAAATCATGCAGCCATTAATGTGGCAGTACAAAGACTATTCTAAATGGTAGAAGTCCACATATTACAGTGAGCCAAAGTATTCTGGGCTAAGGGCCAAAGATAGACAAATCACCCAACTCAGGAAACTGGTCTGCTCAAACTTCACAATTCCCCTGCCGTTTTCACTCTTCAGCATTGTTTCATCTTTCCCTCCTTCCTCTGCTTCCAAATCTAAAGAAGCTTTTGACAGGAAAAAAGAAGAAGACAGAAACTCTGCACTGGAGGGCACCACAGGGGATTATTTCTAAATCTGTGCTTTGTAGAAAATCTCCCAGGGTCTACAGTATCTACAAAACTCTTTGCCCTACAAGATTCTTACAGACAGCTGCACTGGACCACCTATGGAGGAGAAAGAATGGCCAGCATCCAGACACAATCCATCTGGATAAGGCATGTCAAATGTTTAAATATGAAATTATGTACTAGATAGAGCTGTGTTACTTAACTTCAGAAGTGTATTTGGAGGCTACTGTGGTATGGAAGGTAGGTAAAATAGGCCTATCATTGAGTTTCTATGTTATCTAGGTCTTCCTTTTTCCACCTAAAAACCACATTGCCTGCTCCAGCCCGCAAGCCCTTTCAGTCAAATGTTGCAGGTCATACACGTTTCTTTCATCCTTTATATGCTCTACCATTGGAACCTCTTGACCCCTGGGCCTACCTACACATCCACATTTTGTTATCACACACAGATTGGACACAACGGAACAAAAGGTAAATATTAGTCGGTTTTAGAAGCTACTGTGTTTTTCCAGTCACAGATCACTTTCCTATTTCTATTAATTTTGCTTGAAAATTTTTGTACATGCCTTATACACCCTCAAACTTCCATCCGTTAAGTGAGAAAAATGACAGGGTTCTAACTGAAATATTTAATGTGATACAATCCTGCTTCATTGCTGAAATACTGTCTTAAGAGTACTTTCTCCTGGGAGACCTTTTGCTTGCTGCTCCCCGTGCCTGTAACACACTTTGGAGATGAATGTGTCCCTCAGATCCTCGAGGCCTTCGATTAAATGTAGCCTCGTCCTTTCTAGGCTGCCCAACATACAGTTTCCTCTCATCAGTGCCCCTTGTACTGTCTTTGTAGCACATATCGTACTCTGTGATTTGCCTTTTAATTTACTCAGTTCTTGTAATCTACGCATCTACCCCCACTCCTTCAGTATGTATTAAAATGGAGCATCCACAAGGGCACAGACCCTTCCTGTGATTTTATCCAAAGACGAAGCAACTGAATTTTGAGTCTTTATAGGCCATCTCTGTTTTCCACACAATGTCCTGAAATGGTAGTAAATTTAAAAGTGTCTCTGAGTCAGATCTAGGTTACAATTCCAGCTCTGCTACTCAGTAGCTATGCAAACTCTGGCAAGTTGTTTAGCCCCTCTGCTGTCAGTGTCCACATCTGTAAAATGGAGATAAAAATGCCTATTCCATACTGTTTGAGAAGATTTAGTGAAAAAACATGACGATTGAAAGAACACAAAAACTCTCAATACACTGCTGGTGGTACCCTAAATTGGTAAACAACTTTGGAAAAGAAAATTGGGCATTATCTTTTCAAATTCAAAACATGCATGCTGTTCAACCCAGCAATTCTACTGTAAGATATGGCCCTACAGACATAAAATACTTATATGGAGCAGGACACCTGTATAAAAATGTTCGTATCAGCACCGTTTAACTGCCAAATTGTGTTTGGCAAATTATGTAATAATTGACAAAAACAGTAATAATCCAAACATCTGTAATTGCTGAATAAATAAATCATAGCATTTCATACAGTGGAAGATGGTAGCAATAAAAACGAATGAATTATAAATACAACCATAACAGTGAGCAAAAGATAACAGATAAAAGTATACCGTATGATTCTATTTATATGAAGTTTTAAGGCAAAACTAGACTAAGAGTCTTCAAGAATACATAAAGATGATAAAAGGCATTTAAAAAAAAATTGAAACCAAGTCTCAAGGAAATAATCACCATTAAGTCAGGACAGCAGCTACTTTCCATGGGGGAAGGAGGACTTAAAAGGGGTGCATGGAGTGTATCTGGGGTACCAGTAATGTTCTATCTTTTTATCTGGGTGATGACGGTGTAGGTGTTCACTTAATTAAGTTACACACTTATGCTTTGTGTTTTTCTCTGGTATAGTCCACAATTAAAAACAAAAAAGACTTTAAGATTGGACAAGAACATGTTTTAAGTGCTTGGTGCATTGCCTGACATTAACAAGTAATTACTCAATACATTTCTGCTGTTATTATAAGCAACTAGTAAGCAATCTATTACAACTGTCCATGTTGTGCACTTAAATAACCAGATGTTGAACAAATACGTGAAAATAAATACCACAAAACAGCATTAATCTAGACTGTACTACAGAGCTTCTTATAAATTGATATTAGCAGGGCTTAAAATTACCCATGGAAGAAAAAAAATGAAAAACAATGACTGTTACATACATATAGGATCACCATTCTGCGTGGTGGTAAAAGATATATCACATACACCATCGGCAACTTAGTAAGACAGTGCAAATAACATGGCTTTCTTTTTTTTTTAAAGATTTATTTATTTATTTGAGAGAGAGAACATGAGAGGGGGGAGGGTCAGAGGGAGAAACGGGCTCCCTGCTCATGCGGGACTCCAGGATCATGACCTGAGCCGAAGGCAGTCGCTTAACCAACTGAGCCACCCAGGCACCCGCAAATAACATGGCTTTGATTGTTAAGGATCAAACTGCTAAAAAGTTCTGCAACTTAACTGGTACTGAAAATTGTGCTTACTAAGATAGCTTCCTCTCTATTTCCTTTAGTGACAAATGATAAGCACTTTACATCAACTAGGGTTAATGCTAGATAGCATGGTCTGAGAAGAGAAGCAAACTTCTGGGCCCAGCTTTATTTAAGCCAATCAAATCATCGTTAATGA
>NW_027397092.1:12485318-12627792 GCF_003265705.2 Callorhinus ursinus | reverse complement strand
TGCTTACTAAGATAGCTTCCTCTCTATTTCCTTTAGTGACAAATGATAAGGACTTTACATCAACTAGGGTTAATGCTAGATAGCATGGTCTGAGAAGAGAAGCAAACTTCTGGGCCCAGCTTTATTTAAGCCAATCAAATCATCGTTAATGACAGGCAGAGGAATGAAAATCTTTATTTCAGGACACTATTACTAAATAAGTATTCTTTGTTTAAAAGCAGCTTATTATTGATTTTAAAAAAAACAAAACTGGGGCACCTGGGTGGCTCAGTCGTTAAGCATCTGCCTTCAGCTTGGGTCATGATCCTGGGGTCCTGGAATCGAGCCCAATGTCGGGCTCCCTGCTTGGCAGGAGGCCTGCTTCTCCCTCTCCCACTCCCCCTGCTTGTGTTCCTGCTCAAGCTCTCTCTCTCTTGGTCAAATAAATAAAATCTTAAAATAAATAAATAAATAAACCCAAAATTACATCTAAAAAACGTTAAAATTCACACCAAAAAATGCAGTTTAAATCCTAAAAACAAA
Organism: Callorhinus ursinus; assembly: GCF_003265705.2. Lineage (NCBI taxonomy): Eukaryota > Metazoa > Chordata > Mammalia > Carnivora > Otariidae > Callorhinus > Callorhinus ursinus. The sequence goes on along the minus strand of NW_027397092.1, from coordinate 12,627,270 downwards.
CTTCTGAATAATAAAGACACTTTAAAGATAAAAATCTCTCATATAATTTAAAAGCATCTGTTCACTACTAAGATAAAGTATTAAATTAATATCCTGAAACACAGCCGTATCAGTAACTAAAAATGTATGTTTCCATATGCACATTTAGATGCCAAAGTGGCTGGGTTTATTCTAACCATTTTTTCATCAAGTACTAGCCAATTATATCATCCCAAAGCTACAAACATTTCCTATCCGCGCTGTCGGTGATTGGTGTATTCAGTGTAATGCTCCCCATACAGACTACTCTCTCAAAACAACGTATTGTTTTACAGGAATCCAATCTGCTCTGGTTAACAATGGCCTATTAATATCCAGTGGCATTAATGCAAAGCTCAAAACTCAAGTGCCACAGATAAAAGTGGATGATGTGACCATGTGACTTTACAATGAACCAAGTCAGAACTGCTGATTACAAAGAATTCAGTACTCTACCTAGCCCATCATGTTCTTTACTAGCCATTCAAGACTGAGTTACAACACTGTGCATTAAAAACAGCATAATGTATGCATTATTTCAAATCCCACACAACTTGCTAACTTCAACAAATAGATTGAATCTAACTCACCAGAAAACTTATGCCTCCCACTATCAATTAATAACATGACTCTATGATCTACATTTCAAATTATTTTATTTTTAAAATAAGAAGGACCAAAAGTTTGTCAAGGATAAAAATACATGACCAGAGGCATCATAAGTGGGTAAAATATTGGAAAAGCAATACAGAGAATCACATGATAGCAAAAACTATAGTTAGGGCATGGCGTGCACTTGGTATTTCATGTACTTCTCACTATGAATTATCATCTTTCTCATTCTCTATAGCAGGAAACCAAGGATCAAAGGGGGCAAGTCCTTTTTCTGAGGGTCACACAAGTATTAAGTGGAAAGGCCAAGATTTAAATCCCAAATGACAGCTCAATTACACATGCGTGTTAAAGAACCTAGGGCAGATGGAAACAAAAAAACAAAACACCACTTGATAAATACAGCTGCACTGGGTGAGATCCTTTTTTAATGGAGACCATTCCCCAACTGTGTGTAACTCAAATGGATGGAAGCCTTAGTAACTAGAAATATTAGAGAAGATAATCCAAAGCCAAAGAGAGGAAGTGGAAATTAAAGTGGCAATCTCCAGAGAAAAAAGGGATTGATGTCAAAGGTAAGCCCCAAGTCTTTTTTTTTTTTTAATTTTTTATTGTTATAAGCCCCAAATCTTGACTAACCATTAAATTACACAGGTATAGGGGAGACCTCCCCAACTCAAGGGGGCAGGCTAAAAAAGCAGCAGCTGAAAACCAAAAAACAGAACAGATATATCAGCTACCACATAGCTGGGAAACAGGAACCAGTTTGCAGTCTCAACCCAGGCAAATTAAATACCTGGTGGAACAAAACACAGTAATTCTTAAAAGAAAATAACCACCACCACCCGAAGGCACTACAGTATATTACCTACATGTTCAATTTTTACTCCCAAGTATTAATAAATGGGGAACTATAACTCATAATTAGGAAAAAACAATCATTAGCAATTAATGCCAAGTAGGTCCAGGTGTTGGATTTAGTTGATAAAGACTTCAAAACAGGGGCACCTGGGTGGCTCAGTTGGTTGAGCATCCAACTCTTGATTTCAGGTCAGGTCATGATCTCAGGGTCCCGAGATCCAGCCCAGTGTCAGGTTCCCCACTCAGTGGGGAGTCTGCTTGAGATTCTCTCCCTCTTTCTCTGCCCCCGCCAACCCCCTCACTGTCACTTGTGCTGTCTCTCTCTCAAATAAATAAATCTTAAAAAAAAAAAAGACTTCAAAACAGCTATGTTAAAAAACTAAAGCTGAATATGATATCAGTGAATAATGGAATCTCTACAGAGAAACAGAAACTGTATTTTAAAAAATCAAGAAATTCTAGACCTGAAAAATCACAAAACCTGAAATGAAAAGTTCACTAGATGGACTTAATAGCAGAAGGGAAATAGCAGGAGAAAGCAGTGAAAAGCATTAACTTACAGACAGAAGAAACTTAACAAATCCAAAAAACGATACACACACAAAAAAACAGACCCACGCACAAATGCTAAAAGCCACAAGTAAAGAGAAAATGATATGGTTAATGGCCTTCTTATCAGAACCAATGGCGGTGAGAAGACAGTAGAGGTACATACTCAAAGGGCTCAAAGAAAACCCTGTCAACCAAGAAGACCACATCCAGCAAAACTATCTTTCAAAAGTGAAGTGAAATAAAGACATTTTCCCATTAACAAAAAGAATTTTGTTACCAGTTGACCTCCTTTACAAGAAGCACTGAAGGAAAGAAAACAGTACCAGCAACACGGATCTACAAGAAGAAATAAAAATGAATGGAAATAAATGAGTATAAAGTACCATACATCTATTTTTCTTTTCTTTTTTTAAAGCCGTATGGTTGTTGAAAGCAAAATGTACAACACTGTACTGGGGTTTCTAATTTATGACAACCAGAGCACTAAGGAAAGGATTGTTTTAAAGTTCTTATATTTTAGCTGAGGAAATTCAATATTATCTCCAAGTAGAGCAACCACTGAGATAATAATGCAAAGAAATATATCGCTGGAAAGTCAAGAGAAGAATTAAAATGGAATACTAAAAAATTATCTGATCAGCACAAAAATTGTCAGGAAAAGAGGATTAGGGGATCACAAAACAAATGAGGAAACAGTGAACAAGTATCAAAAATACCAAGCCTATTACAACCAAATTGCAATAGACGTAAATGGACTAAATAAGTCTACAAGAGAAAATGCAAGTTATGGTATAAATATCATATGGGTACACGTATGAGAGTATTATGCAAACACTCAAACAGGATTATTGTGGGTGACAGAAAACTTATATTACTTATTTACTAATGATTAGTTACTTAATGCTAGGTGGGAAGAGTCAAATAAAAAAACTCTTGGTTTTAAAATGCACATGAAGGGACACCTGGGTGGCTCAGTCATTAAGCGTCTGCCTTCAGCTCAGGTCTTGATCTCAGGGTCCTGGGATGGAGTCCTGCATCGGGCTCCCTGCTCAGCGTGAAGCCTGCTTCTCCCTCTCCCACTCCCTCTGCTTGTGTTCCCTCTCTCACTATATCTGTCAAATAAAATCTTTATAAAAAAATACATTAAAAATGCACATAAAAACACAAAAATTTTGTAAACTTTCCCTATCTACATTTTTTCATAATGAAATAACAAACATTTTAAATAAAGTACAAAATGAAACCCCTGGAGTACATTCTTAAAGTGTTAGTTTTAAAAAGGATTAATCCTCAGCTTCTTAAAATTTGATACTCTAAGACGACTTGAGACTGAAATTTCCCAAAATTGTGTAGTTCATTGACTTTCTTTTGTATTAAAATTTAAAACACTCTTTTAAAAAAATTTTAAAAATAAAACAGTTTAAATTTGTGCCAGCACTGTGCTGGATGGAGATGCTACAAAAACCAAAACTTGGGGCACCTGGGTGGCTCAGTCGTTAAGCGTCTGCCTTCAGCTCAGGTCATGATCTCAGGGTCCTGGGATCGCGCCCCGCATCAGGCTCCCTGCTCTGCGGGAAGCCTGCTTCTCCCTCTCCCACTCCCACTGCCTGTGTTCCCTCTCTCGCTGTGTCTCTCTCTGTCAAATAAATAAAATCTTTAAAAAACAAAAACAAAAAACTCAGGAGCTGTTCTTTACATCCATTCTAAAGGGCTACTCTAGACTGCTATTTACTGAGAACTTTGTTTCTGCTTTTCATGATTTTCTTATCTTTTGTCTCTATGATATGCTGGCTATCTCTGAATCCACCTCTGCCATGTTCATTTTCCCTTCTAATTTACTTTGTGCCATATTTGTTATAACTGTGTGTAAAGTATAACTACACAATCCACAAGTATAGGTGTAGTGAATCCCTCTTAAGTGAAAGCCTTTATGTTACTGTTGTTGCTTTAATTAAGAGATCAGCTTTTTCTCAGGTCAGCAAATCTTCCAAATAATTGGGATTGAAACAGGTGAGGCTTTTCAGCAATTTCTCCAAGCCTACCAATTTATAAATTTGCCTAATATTATTTCTAGAAATTTACAGATTAAGTCAGTGCTGCAAGTAATTTATCATAAAGCTTCATTTCTAAAATAATAGAGCCTGCGTGTTTATGTCTGAAACCATTAGGCTCTATAAGAGTGTACGAGGCACCTGGGTAGCTCAGTCACATAAGCATCTAACTCTTGATTTCTGCTCAGGTCATGATCTCAGGGTCATGGGATCCAGCTCCACCTTGGGCTCCCCGCTCAGTGCAGAGTCTGCTAGTCCCTCTCCCTCTGCTCCTCCTCCCACTCACGCACATTCTCTCCCCGTCTCAACTATATAAGGTCTTTCAAAAAAAAAAAAAAGAGAGAGAGAGAGAGGCAGTGCATCTCTCTGGAATAAGTCCAACTATTCCACATGAACTCTCCAGGATTCAGACTTATCCCTTAGTACTTATAATGTCTGATTTCCCTACAGAATTTTAATAGGCCACTGAATAAACAACATACATGTTCATCCTAACACCTCGCATGTGAGCTTTCAATTAACATGCCCACGTTTAAAAACAGCCATCTATCACTTACTGGCTATGAGGCTTGGGCAAGTTGCTATCAGCCTCTGAATTTGTCTATCTATAATTTACCTGGTTTGGAAGTTTATTGTGCCCAGAGTATAGAAAGCTCCTGAAACATGGTAGATATCCAATAATTGGTAATTTAATGCAATTCAGTATACAGTTATTGAAAGGTTAAAGTCAGATCTTTTTTTTTAAGATTTTATTTATTTATTTGACAGAGAGAGACACAGCAAGAGAGGGAACACAAGCAGGGGGAGTAGGAGAGGGAGAAGCAGGCTTCCCGCGGAGCAGGGAGCCCGATGCAGGGCTCGATCCCAGGACCCCAGGATCATGACCTGAGCCAAAGGCAGAGACGCTTAACGACAGAGCCACCCAGGTGCCCCATAAGGTCAGATCTTTGATAGTTACCCCTTATCTATATAAGGGTATTCCGAAGTTGAGTATCACCACATCAAAAAAATAACAAATGTACTACTGTTACAGACATAAGCAAAGTGTAAGACTCTCAACATGCTCTGGGACACTGGTTCCCAAGCCCAGCTCTCTGGAAATCACCAGGAAAGCTTTTTAAAAACTACATATATTTCTTCGGTAGAGGGGAGTCTGTAATTTTTGTCCAGGTGATTCTTTTAGAAATTTGGAAATCAATGCTCCATAAGAAAAGGATAAGGAGAGAGAGAGAGAGACCTAGTTTCAAAAAGATTCAGCCTCACCAAGTACTAGTTGTGTGGCTTTAGGCAAACCACAACCTTGTAAAATCAGACTGCTACTCCAAGACCTTCTTAAAACCTACTTCCTCCAAAGATAGATTTGAAGACCAAATATAGATATATAAGTTAAATTGCTCTGGAAACTTCAACACTTTATACAATATTAAGAAATTCTTCATAGCCTTTCCAATTAAAGACCCAGATTTCATTCTCAGATGGAAATACATTCCACTGATTCGACAAACACTTCATGGATGGACTAATATGTCTAAACGTCTTTATGTAAGAAGGATTCCATGCAAAATTACAAGAAAATTTGACTCTAATAATTTTAAACTAGTGATTATTTAATATGGAGGAAAAGAAAGGAAGAATGAAAGAAGGAAAAAAGTCCCTTTAAATATCACTTCCTTGACAACACTAATTGATCTTTCTGTAACGACAGAAATGTTCCAGCTCTCCAATGATCCAATATGGTAGCCATTAGCCCCATGTGGGTATTTGAGCACTTAAAATGTGGCTCTAGTAATTGAACACTTGAATTTTTAACTTAAATTTAGACTTAGTTTCACAGCCACATATGACTACTGGTTACAGTATCATAAAGCACAGCCCTAGAACATTTAAAAATGTAGGTCTTCTGGGAGATGCATATGGAGAGGGAAAGGCAGAGGAAACAAAAACTTAGTTAAGATTCCTTTTATAACAAACTTTCTTAGGGGCACCTGGCTAGCTCAATGGGTAGAACACAATGAGACTCTTGATCCAGGGGTTGTAAGTTCGAGCCCCATGTTGGGTACAGAGATTACTTAAAAATAAAATCTTAAAAAAAAAAGAAATTTCCTTATGTAATTTTTTTTGAAGATTTTCTGACTAGAAAAAGATACATTCATACAATAAAACTGATGAGTCCAAATCTTTTCTACATTATCTTCAATGAGCTAAAAAACAACTGTCTGGGTATTTTAAAGAGCAAACAATGAATCATGGAACGTAACATCAAAAACTAATGATGTAATGCATGGTGATTAACATAACAAAAACAAAAAAACAATCAAAAATAATAAGAATTTATACAGTATTAAACTACAGGATACTGGAATTAGCACCAACTGAGAGTCAGAATATTTGTTCCAAGTTCCAACCTTGACTCAGGCAGTTACAAGTCCTGTGATTTTGGACAGTTACTGAGCTCTTCTGTTTTTTGTTTGTTTGTTTGTTTTTAAGATTTTATTTATTTGAGGGCGCCTGGGTGGCTCAGTTGGTTAAGCAACTGCCTTCGGCTCAGGTCATGATCCCGGAGTCCCGGGATCCAGTCCCACATCGGGCTCCCTGCTCAGCAGGGAGTCTGCTTCTCCCTCTGACCCTCTTCCCTCTCGTGCTCTCTCTCTCTCATTCTCTCTCTCAAATAAATAAATAAAATCTTAAAAAAAAAAGATTTTATTTATCTGAAAGAGAGAGCACAAGCAGGGGGAGAGGCAGAGAGAGAGGGAGAAGCAGACTCCCCCACTGAGCAGGGAGCCCAACATGGGGCTGGATCCCAGGACCCTGGAATCATGACCTGAGCAGAAGGCAAACGCTTAACCATCTGAGCCACCCAGGCGCCCCTGAGCTCTTCTGCTTCTCAAACTCCAGATGTGGGTTTTCAGGGTAATCTGTCAAATGTCCTTTACAGTCATTTAGATAGAGACATCTATCTAAATAACAAATAAGTATGTCAAAGAGTTTTTCTTTTGTAGTCCATTAATTTACAAAGAATGAGTTCTATTATTGAAAATGTATTGACTGAGGATCTGCTACCTCAAGGCTATATACTAGGTACTAGGGACACATAATGATAAGTAGCCACATAGTCTGCTTCTCACGGAGCTTGAAGTCAACTCAAGCCAACTCAAATAACCACGTTAATAAATATACTATTATTAACTGAAATAAAGGCTCTCAGGGAAAAAGTGGTTTTTCCTAGCTAGAGGATAAAAGCTTCCTCTCTGAGGATAATAGGATTGAAGCAAAATCTTAAAACTGAAAAGTTAACAGTGTGTGTATGGGGGAGAAGGGAGGAAGAGTTCATGGACAGTGTCATGAACAAAGGCCTTATGGCAAAGGAAGTACTGTGACACTGAGCAACTGAAACACTAAGGAACAGGTAGGCCAGACCTGGGCAATGCAGGGCTCGTCTTAAGCCAAGGGATAACATATCAATTCTGTTTTAAAAATATTTTGGGCACAACAGTGATGGGAGAGCACAGTGAATATGGAGAACCCAGCTAGAAAGCTAAAGAGGACATGCTACAGTTTGGGTTAGGATGGTAGCAGTGAAGATGAAAAAAATACTTAGGAAATAAAGGTGATAGAACTTGGTGATAAACTGGATGTGGAAGGATGAGAAAAAGCATCAAGGATGACTCATATACTTCTCACCTGTGTACCACAATGAATAGTGGTACCATCCATGCAGGCACAGGGAATACTGGAAGAGGCCTGGGCTGTTTTGCTTTTGGAAGGGGGGGGGGGAAAATCCTAAGTTTGTGAGTACAGGGTGTCACTGAGATAAGAAACAAAAAAATCCAGCAGTCATTAGATGGCCTGAACTTAGCAAATGGATGTGGGAAGGACACAAAATTTTGGAATTCATTAGCCTACAGATCATACAGCACAGGGAGAGAAAAAGAAAGGGGAAGGAGAAAAGGCAGAATCAAGTCTTGAGGATGGCCAATTTGGAGATAAAGGAGACTGCATAAGACACTGGGCTGAAAGAACCTCAAAGTTAAAAGACAAAATGGTGTAGAAGCCAAAGAAAAGAAAACAAGACCTCAACAGAAAATCAAATACTGCTGGAAGGTTGAATGCTGATGGGAGATGGGGCAGGGGAGGGAGGGGGTAGTTTTCTGGACTTGGTAATAGGGCGGAGGTCGCTGGTAACTTCAACAAGATTTAAGTAAAATGTATTACGTAGAAGGTCAGGGTCCACATGGGTCCTTTAAATCTCTACTGGAAAAATCAAGCCTACCCTAAAAAGCCAACTACCCCCCAAAAGCTCCAAAATGACTCACATACTGAACTCTGTTAGAAGCCACATTGTTGAAGGAACTAATTCACACCAACCTAACAAAGAACCATCCCAGATGTTTCTATGATTCTTAACCTAGGTGAATATCTAATTAGTGAATGTTCAGGAACAGTATAGTGAAAATTTAAAGCAAGGAAATTTCAGAGCTCAAATCACCTACTATAATTGCTTCTGCAGAGAGACAACATTCCACTAAGCTATTTTTTTGCTTTTCAGATTTTCCCCATCTTCCAAATAGACATCCTCGAGTTCTCTATCAGTACTAAGTTTTTCACAATAGCTTTTAAAAAGCAGTAATATCAAAGGATAAAGTAGCCAGTGGCAGATGACAGCATTTGTATTTTATTTTTGTAAGATTTTATTTGAGAGCACGAGACCAGTATGAGGAGAAGCAGGCTCCTGTCTGAGCAGGGAGCGTGACGCAGGGCTCGATCCCAGGACTCCAGGATCATGACCTGAGCCAAAGGCAGCCGCTTAACCAGCTGAGCCTCCCAGGTGCCCCAGCATTCACATTTTGTATGAGACACTACCGATACTTTTAAGATTTGAGAGAGCGCGCATGCGCACGCACACACTCCAAGCGGAGGGAGGAGCAGACGGAGAGGACCTCAAGCGGACTCCTTGCTGAACAAGAGCCCACTGCTGGGCTCCATCTCAAAACGCTAAGACAATGACCTGCACCAAAATCAAGAAATGAATGCTTAACCCATTAAGTCATCCAGAAGCCCCACCACTGATACGTTTTTAACTTGAATATCCTTGTTGTCCGTCCCTCACTCGCCTTCTGGAATCGACTCAGTAGTTGCCCACCCTTTTGTACGCTTTTTGAAAAACTACTGGCTTTCATGGCTTTCCCTAATACTTGAAGTATAAAAGCACATTTTTATGCTACAAATTAAAACCCATTTTCTTAAATACTATTATTTCACAAACCAGTGGCTGCCATTTTATTAGTGTTTGCCCCACTGCAGAACTAATTTGCAGAATGAAACCCAACTCCAGTCCATCTCCCAAACCTGCTCTTCCCACACTCCTCCCCAAGTTCATAAATATCAGCTCCATTCTAAAGAGGGGAGAAACCCTGCCATTAATCCTTCCATACACCCCTCATCCAAAACATCAACAAATTCCAACAATTTGACCTTTTAAACACACCCAGCATCTCAGCACCCCTCATCACATCAAACACTGTTACCTCAGATTTGTCCCTCACTATTGTTCTGACCTCCTCTCGCATCATTCTCCCTCTTGCTGGCCTCCTCGTTTCTCAGTCATGCTCAGCACACTTCCACCTCAGGGTCTTGATGTCCACCATTCACCTGCCTGGACTGCTCTTCTCCCCCAAGTATTTGCAAGGGGTGATCCTCACTCCCTTCTTGTGTCTGCTCAGCATCAGAGAGGCCTTCTCTGACCACCCTTATATAGCACAACATTGGCCAGCACCATCTATCCACCTTTAAGTTTCTTCACAGTACTTACATCTGACCTATTTCCTTACTGACTCCTACCACTAGAATGAAAGCTCCATGACTTGGCTGTGGTCGTAGCTCTATCTCCAGCATTTAAAACAGTGCTGTTGTTGGTGCTCAGTGAGGCTTTGTTGAGTAAATTCATTTCGCTTCAGCATGGAACCAAAAGGATTACAACTTTGGACTTTCCAAACATTTATATTCCAGTCTCATGGGATTGGGAATGTGAGTATGGCAACACAAATACACATAGAGAAGACATCAATTATGAGAGCAGTGTACAGTTCTGCCACATTTTAAAATCCCAAAGTTTATCTTTCCTTCTACCCAAGCAGTCAGCTGGTGTATACCTGGGCGACTACATACAGTATTACAGATAAACCACACTTCACCTCAAGTGGCATGGGTTTAGCACGGTGAAGCCCCTGCCAAAAGTGCGGTATCTTTCAAGTTTGACTTTGCCATGTGCAAATATTTCTTATCAATGTCCTACCTTTATTCAGTCCTGGAACTCCTCTACTCCTCCCCTCTTCACGGGATGTGACCCATTCTTTCCTTCAGGAAACTTCAAGGACCCAAGTTATGTAATAAAGTCATCAGTAGTGTGTGAAATTTCTTGTCCCAGAATCAACACAGCCCACTCAAAGAAGCAGCTACACAAGTTAGTAGAGATAACATACTGTTTAATGCTTTATTTAAAGTCCTTAAGAAGGAAGAACTGCCTACCCTGATACATTCAGTGAATAAATGTTTATTAAGTACCTGTTCTATGTACGGCGATACATGAGACACAAGCTCAGATCCTATGAAAGTGACAGTCATATTCATCACTGATTACACTATCACAAGTGTTCCTCCTCCTTTCTCTCAGCTCTACCATCATTCCCCCTTCACGAAGTCAGGGCAGAGGGATGATGCTGGTAATCCCCAATGTGTCTTCCTCAACATCCCGGACATCTCACAGCAGGTCCAGGGGCAGGGAGGAAGAAGAAGAGATAACAACAACGAGAAGTTACTATGTCCTGGCATTAGCGTCAGAAAACCCTGGGTCTGACTTCCAGTTGTTCCACTTTCTATGAGTGACATTAAGCAATTTCTTGGCTTCTATGAACCCATTTTATCACGAGTAAAATATGTGTAAGACCTGTTTCTTAGGAATTGTATGAAAAACCAACAAGCTCAGTTGAGACATAAAAGACATTATATGTAGTTCCTCTCTCTTTTTATTAATGAGAAAGGCTGTAACAGAGGCCATATGCAAAAATGACGTACCACCAGCAAAAGGTGCCCAAGCCTTGACTAAGGACAACTGGGCAAAGGTTATTCTACCTTTAAAACTGTTTTAATAATGCTTTAATCCTGTAGAAGCTATTATGGATTGTCCACCACTCAATTCTTCCATATTTGATCATCATGCTTTCCATTATACGTGTTGAAGTTGCCCATCAAATATTAATTTGTTTGACCTCCACTTTTAAATTTCTCCTTGTAGGGGCAAGAATCAGTACCTGGGACTTACTTTTTGAAAAAGGTTAAAAAAAAAAAAATCAATTCCTGGTAAGAGCCCTGAAGAGTTTCTGCCTTCTTTATAACTCCTCTCTCAGCTTCCCTGACACTGCTACCCTGGCTATTTCTCACCAGCCTAACGGCTCCTTCTCACTTCCCTTTGTTGGTGTCTCCTTAACCTCTAACAAACCTTTATGTATTCTCTACGCCTAATCCCAGACCCCATTTCTTTCTGTTATCTACCCACTCTCCCGAAGTCATTTCAAGTCCATGACTTTAGACACTCTCTCTATATAGACACATACACACACACACACACACTTTGTATTAGATATACACATGTATATACACACATACATATATACACATGCATGCGTACATGTGTGTGTGTGTATATATAGATTTCCATTATACGTGAAGTTGCCTATCAAATATTAGTTTGACCTCCACTTTTAAATTTATATATAGATATCTATAGATATATAGATATCGATATATATATATATATCTATATAACCTATATTTACATAGATATAACATATATTCTGCCCTCCTCCCTCAAAATGACTCTTGGACTAAGATGTCTTATGAACTACTACTCAAACACAATTCCTCCTTTCCCCTCTCAAATCTAGTCCTCCTCCTGTATTCACCATCTCGGTTGTAGCACCATCTATTCAGTTGTTCGTCCAAAACCTGGGAATCAGCTCCTCTTTCACTGCCACAACCAATCCACCTGCATGCGATTCATTCTGCCACCAACTCTTATTATCTGTAACTCAGTAATAGCTTGGGTCTCCCTGCTTCCATTGTTGTTCTGCCAATCCATTCTTTATCCAGCAGCCAGAGATGGTGTAACAAAACAGATCATGTGGCTACCTCATGAAAAATCCTTCAATAACTTGCCACTACATTTATAACAACATCTTCTCCTGGCCTCCTATAGTTCTTATAGTTCTTTGGACATACCACTCTCTCCTCTCACTGTATTTACATACACTGTTTCTTTGGCCTGGAATGCTGTTCTGCCCTATCAACTTATCCTTTAGGTTTCAGCTTCAGTGTCACATTTCTTGAAAAAGGCCTCCCCAATCCAAATTAAAATTAGGTCTCTTTATATCCTTACTAGTATCCTACACTTTCCTCACATAGCCCTGAAAATAAAGCTTGTAACTATCTTACTTGTGCAACCATTTGGTTAAGGTATATCCAAACAAAGTATATGTTTTGCTAACCACTCCATTATCCCACAGTACCAAGAGCCATGTGGCCAACACTTAAGAAACTCCTCTCTCCAGTAAAAATGTGACAAATGGAAAACTCATGAGTCCTGGCTCTACAATGGCTGCATAAGACACCATGGGAGTGCACTATTCCACTTCATCTGAATTTTCAGGGAAAAAACTTTAAAGTCACAGTGGTGGGTAAAGAAAGGAATTCAAGTAGAAGAAAGACTATATAGTCCTTTCCCCTAACAGGTTTCTAGAGTGCTTGTCTTTTACTTCTTTTGTTCTTTTATAAAACCTAGTACAGAGTATATAGATCCAGTTAAGGTGGAAACTGAAGCACTTAGTGATCAAAGTAGACTGTGCGACATCAATCAAGTGCTAGAATTAAATGCTACAAAATTCTAAATACTATGATTCACTGAGGGCTAGAAGCATTAGAATAGGTTTTATGGAGTTAAAAGTAAATATAGACAGGGTGAGGAACAACTTTTGGGATCTAGTCAAACTACGCTAGAACCTCTCCTGCCCTCCTTCAACAGCACTATAGTCAGATCTGTACTCCTTAAAATGACGTGTTTCTTCAGTCCATTTGCGAAATTCTAAACAAAATTATTTTCTATGAGGTTCTATGCTTAATCTAATAAACCTTTTTAACTGATCATAAAGGGCCCAAGTGGCAGAAGGTAAAAAAAAAAAACTACAAAGAATTCATTACACTACCTGTTGCATAAATGGAGCTATGAACATAACATTTATACACTACATTCATCATGTAGGAATTAAGAGAATCTAAATTGAAACCCTAGAGTTTGCGTACTTTCTGAAAGGCCAACAGAGGTCAAAATAACATGGATCTAACTAGAGAGGGTATTATGCTAAGCGAAATAAGTCAATCACAGAAAGACAAGTATCGTATGATCTCACTGATTTGAGGAATTTGAGAAACAAGACAGAAGATCATAGGGGAAGGGAGGGAAAAATGAAACAAGACAAAACCAGAGAGGGAGACAAACCGTAAGAGACTCTTAATCTCAGGAAACAAACTGAGGGTTGCTGGAGTGGAGGGTGGTGGGAGGGATGGGGTTGCTGGGTGATGGACATTGGGGAGGGTATGTGCTACGGTGAGCACTGAATTGTGTAAGACTGATGAATCACAGACCTGTACCCCGGAAACAAATATTACATTATATGTTAATAAAAAAATAGAAAAAAATAACTACATAAGCCATTATTTTCTAGGCACTGAACATGGGCCTTGATGTTTTCTTTTCTTTTCTAATCTTCAAAATAAACCCAAAAGTTGAGGAAGATGAGCCTCACAGGTTGGGTAGTTGCTTCAACTCTACAGCTAACAATACAAGTTTTCTTTTTAAAATACTCTAAGTTGATCAAAAACACCCAAACAAAAAACCCTCAAGTTTTGGAGAACTTGAAGTGCTTTGTTGTTCATAGAATTTAGAGTAACAAAAACTTTCCTAGGATGTTTACAAGTTCAAGGTATATAATATCCTTCAATTCACTAAACCCTTTTTAAAAACTTATGGGTAAATATAGACTGCCTTACTACTTAATTCTTCAGCTTTGGTGCAATCAATCTGAAATATAGCATATGATATTTTTAATAATAAAATGCTATAATGAAAGGGAAATTACCAGCTATACATCTACTTTACAGAGATTTGGAGTTTGGTTAGGATAAAAATAAATGTGAAAGAATTTATACAAGAGTATAAATGTTTTAAAAATTCTTTTTCTTCTGATACGACAAAATACCATAATGGAGTAACAGAAGTAGTATTATCCAAAGCTAAATGATGTCAGGCTTTTAAAGAATCAGTAGGCTGTAAGGATTGGGACCTCTGTAATTATTTCAAACTGTATGAATGTTACATTATCAAACACTAGGACAGGTACAGTCTTGTATAAAATGAGTGTATGAAATCAAACAATCACACCTGAAGAAATTACATGCTTTCTGTATTTAAATTTTTCCACACTATCACATCTCAGCCCGGGTGGTACCAACTCTTTGCATTCACAAAAATTCATCAACGTAATCATTTTACACTTGTTAAAGCAGGCGTCAAGTAATACCAACTCATAAAAGTTAAATATTAAGTCAAATTCCAAAAGCATTGAAGTTATCTCAAAATAATAATTTTCCACCCTGAAGAAGTAAAAATCGGATGTGGCCATAAAAAATAGAATTATGGAAACCAGTAGACTTTTAGGGATGGTTTTCTGTTCACAAAGTATAACTACTTATGCAAGACCCCAGAATGTCTTTCAATCTAGACCTCCCCCACGGGGGGGGGGGGGGGGGGAACATTTTCTCTTGTTTCTCTTTCTTTCCCCTCCTCCTATTTTACACTTTGCCCACCAACTTTTCATACAGTCCTCACCCAAAAAGTTTATAATAAAAAATAGATCTATGCCATTATCAGCAACAGTGTATCCTAAGATTTGTATAATCCTTTGCATATTCAAGACAGCAGTAACTGAGCTTTAATAATTCAGAAACCACAAACACACCCTGTTAAGATTTTCTTTTCAAACACTACTGTTCCCACTCTCGGGACCCCTAATGGGTATACATAAACCATTCAACACAACCTTTAAAAAGGACATCTAAAAAGATGGTACGTGCTCTCCACTCTCTCCCCAGAGCCATCCTCACCTCAACCTCCCGCACACTCCCTTCTCGGGTCCCACAAGCACAACTGTCATTCAGAGGGATGGTGGCTGTTAAGCGTGGGTGAGAAAGAAAGCGTACACCAGATACACAAGTGGATGGTGAAGGTTGTTAAATGCAGTCTCTCTTCTATTACCGAACTAGCTTAACCCGCTGCAAACTTTTAAGAGATTAAGTTACATTCCTCCCGCAATCCCACCCTTGACAGCTGACTGCAGAGATGCCACGGAGTCGTGCACGTCCATTCCCGCCACCTCACCCGTGGCGAGCCGGCGGCCACATCCCGCGGTCAGCGAGGACCAGAGGACCAGTGCTTGGGAATGAGGGAGGGCTGGGAGAGCTCACCTTTTCCAGCTCATCGTGGAGCTCAGCCAGGCTGGGCCGGAGTAGCTTCTCGCCCAGCTGCGCTACGGTGTGCCGGTAGTGATCGATCCTGGGCACGGCGTCCATGGTGTTGTGGCCAAAGGTGCGCAGGTAGTAAGTGTTGGTGTGGGTATCATAGTAGTAGTGCTGGTGGTGCCCACTGCCGCCGCCACCGCCCGAGTGCAAGCTGCTGCCCTCGCTCAGCACTGTGTCCCCGCCGTTCTGGAAGCTCACGTTGGGCCCGTCGCCTCCGACCCCCGCCGCATCCGACAGGCTCTCGTCAGCAGATGAAGAGGCAGCCGGGTCCACGAAGTTCACGCGGAAGCGGCCCTTGGCTTCCTCGCTGCCCTTGCCTGGCCCGCTTTCGCCGCTAGCTTTCCCGTCCGCTGGGGTCTCCTTACCCCCAGCCCCGGCCCCAGGCGCCGCGGCGGCCGCAGTCCGCCCCGCGTTCTCGGAAACGAGGTCCACCTGGAAGCGGCTCTGGCTCGGGGTGGGCCCCAAGGGTCTGCCCAGTCCGTCCCCGGCCGCCGCGGCGCCCTCACCGCGGACCCCGCCGCCGCCCCGGCTCGCGGCCGCAGCATCCTCCGACACTGAGGGCACGGCAGTGCCGGGCAAGTCCACCCCGGCGGCGGCGGCCAGCGCGGCAGCTGGCGGCGTCTCCCCGACACCGGCCAGCCTCGGGGCGCCGGAGGAGGGCGCCGTGGGCCCCGGTTCCATCGCCGCCCGACCCCCGGCGGACTCCGAGAGCCTGGCGGACGTCGCGGGCTGCAAGCCCTCCGCGCCCCCCGCCGGCGGTGCCCGCGGCCGCAACGCCAGGTGACGGAATCGCTCAACCCCTCCGCCCGCCCGCCCGCCCGCCGGCCCGCCGCCGCCGCCGCCGCCGCCGCTAGCCCGGACCCGCACAAATGCCGCCGGCAGCCGAGTCGGCGCGCGAGTACAGTGGGCGTGGGGCGGGCCCCGCTGTTTAAAGCCTCGGCGGGGCCGCAGCGGTGGCGGCTCCGGCAGCAGCACGCGGGAGGCGGGGTCGGCGGCTCCTCCGCCCCTCAGCCCGCCCACCCGCGGTCCCGCAGTGTCGCGCGGCAGACGCTCCCTCGGCGGGCCGGCCCTCTCGGGCTTCTGCCAGACCCCACGCGAGAGCTGCCTGCGCGAGGATCGCGTCCGTCCAGTCCGCGCCGGGCCTCGGGCAGCGCGAGCCGCTCGGGTAGCGCGATCAGGGAGCAGGCGCGGCGCCGTGCCGCCTCACTGCCTTCGCCGGGATCTCCGCGCCGCTACCTCCTCTTCCGTCGCCCTCCTCCCACCCCTCCACCTCCTTCCCCCGCCCCCTTTGCGGCGAAGAGGAGAGGGGCCCCCCGGCCGCCTCCCTCTCTCCCCGCCCCTGGGGCTGCACGTCAGTGGGCCGGCAGCCCAGGCCTCGGCAGCGGCGGACGGCGCCCGGCCCGGCGGGCGAACGGGCGCCCGAGTCCTGTCTCGGCGCACGCCGACTGCTGATGCGCCCGCGGCAATTGCCACCACCGCGGAGGCTTCAGGAGCTCTCTCTCTCCAATCTCTCTCTTCTCTTTTTTTTTTTTTTTTTTTTTAATTTTTTTTTTTTTTTTGAGTTCTGAGCTCGCAGCGCTTGGGCTGAGCCGGCGAGATCTCGCGAGATGCTGCGGGGCTGCAGGGCCGCTTCACCTCAGGCGTGTGGTACCCGAGGCGGTGCTAGAGCTGCCGGTCGCCCCCCGCTCCGGTGGGTGATGCCGGGGATTTTCCCGTCGGGCCCGCAGGTGCTTCCGGAGTTGCGCCCCTAGGCGAAGTCGGCTCGCGGCTCTGGCCGGCCGCGACGGCCCTCCCTTACTCCAGGCCTGGGCCTAGGGGGAGGCAGGATTTCCTTTGAGCCGCCACTGAGGCGGTCGACTCCCGGCCTGGCCGCGTTAGATTTGCATAACCAGAAACACTCCCGTGGAGATGCAGTGGGTGTGTCCACACTTCGATGACACCTTTATTTTAAAAAGCTGTGATGTTTGAAGGTGAGAAGGGAGCTAAGTTGTGATACCGTATCGTTTCAAGACGATTCTTAACTTGAGGCATTTCCAAAAATGATGGGGAGCTCAGCTCAGAAGCGAATACACAGCAGTAACCGTAGAGCCATGACTAACCGTGGAGCCCTGACCGGGAACTTTCGGCGTGGGTTAGGTTGTGAAGAATTCCTGTTTTCCTCCTCTCCTCTGCAGACCTGTTTTCTCTTCTGTGAAATGGAGGGGAATATAGTGATTTTGCAACTTTCTTAGCAGCAGAACCTGTTTTTAAACTAAATTCTATCCACAGCTCCACGTAAAAGCAGATAACGACAACGAACTGTTTCTTCCACCACTCTTTTATTTATTTGTATTTATGTATTTTAAAATTTTAGTTCCGGGGATAAGCACCCTCCTTTGTTGAACCCTGGAAGTATGGCCCAAGAGCCCTAGGGTTCGCAGAATTATTTGGAAATGCTGTGAAGAAAGTTGCAACCAGACAATTTTCAAGGAATTGTGCTAGCCATGATCTTAGTTGACCTTGGCAACTTTTCGTCTCAATTTACTATTTCTGTTGTAAAAATGGAGAGAGGGAGGAACCACGCTCCGATCATGTAGCCATGGTTTTTAAAGTCCCTCTTCAGCTCTAGTGATAGCAGAAAACCAGGAGAGGCCAGAAAAATCAGGTGGCCCTTTAGGCAGTGCAGTTGCTACTGGGACGTTGCTGCCTCTGTAGCTGCTAGGTGTGGTACCGTAGCTAATTTGGTAGCTGTTGAAATTCAGCATTCATTGAGCTGAACAAACGGTAATAAGCACTTACCACGAGGTGCTCTGTATTTTGGGGATATGGCAATGAGCAAAGCAGACAGTCGCTTCTCTCATGGAAATCCTAGTCTAGTTGGGGAGAGAGGCAATAAAGGTAAATGGATACAGTAGATAGTGTCGCTAGTAGCGCGGAGGAAGGAGAATGGGGTATGCGGTGTGAGACGGCGGTGGCAGAATTTGTCATGGAAGGGCCCCACTGAGAAGGTGACATTTGAGTGAGGTAGTGAGAGATATGTGTATTTGGGAAAATAGTGTTCCAAGCAGAAGAAAAACAAAAACTGAAAGGTGAGACAGCATCCCTGACTTGTTCTTGGAATTGCATATAGGCCAGTGGGGACTATAGGCCTGCTTAAGGGATGGGGAGAATCAAGGGAAATGATGTCAGAGTTTAGGGATCGGGGGCATAAGAGACCAGAATGGACCCCTTTGGCTTTTGGAAGGACTTTGGTTTTTAATTTGAGTGAGATGGTATATTAGTTTGGACTGTCCTAACACAATACCATAGACTGAGTTGTTTAAGTAATAGAAATGTATTTCCTTACAGTTCTGGAAGCTGAAAAGTCTAAGCAGGGTGCGAGCATGGTCAGCTTCTGGTAAGGGCTTTCTTCCTGGAAGGCAGGCAGCTGTCTTATCACTGTGTCCTCACATGGTGGAGAGAGAAATCTGGTGTCTCTTATAAGGGAACCAGTTTTGTCGGGTCAGTGCTCCACCTTTATGACCTCATTTAATCTTATTCTCCAAAAGGCACTATCTGTAATGTAGTCACATGGGTTAGGGCTTCCACATATGGATTTGGGTGGCAAGGTCACTTACCTCCTTAGCAGATGGCAAGTTATCAGAGAGTCCGAGTAGAGGAAAGGCATGATCTGACATATATTTAAAGCATCAATCTAACTGCCTTGTAAATACACAAGAATCTAAATGGTGGGGACAAAGAAAGAAACAAGGAGATGTGTCAAGAGGCAACTCAACAATCCAGGAAGTGATGATATGGCTTTGACCAGGATGGGTAGCAGTGAAGAGGGGCCAGGGGGCGAGGGGAGAAATGGTTGAATTCTATCTAGGGAGGCAATAGAATTTTCTGATAGTTGTGGAGTGTAAAAGAGAATCCAAGGGTTTTTGCTTGAGTAACTGAAAGAATAGTGTTGCTATTTTCTGAGGTGGAGGAGATGCTGAATGGAGCAGGCTTGGGTAGGAGGCACATCAGGAGCTCAGTCTGAGATGTCTGTTGGAGGAAACAAATACATGTGTAGTAATAAATAGTAGTCACTCATGAATGGGTAGTTAAAAACCGAGAAGTTCTAGGACAGACTGGAACATGGTACAATGAGAATGCAAAGGGACCAGACTTAGCGAGGGAGGAAGTGACTTTTCAGCTGAGGTCTGAAGGATGATAACTTCCAGGGGCGGTGGGGGGGCGGAGTTCAAAAAAGGGAAATATTGTGAACAAAAGCCCTCATGGACTGAACATGGCCTGACTAAGGAGCTTGCAGCCAGTTTGGTTAAAGCATAGAGCTCAAGGGGCCAGAGAGATAGGAGATGAATCTATCTATTCTAAAAGCATCTTGTACAACCATTAATGGGTTTTCAGGGAGATAGAGGGGGACATGATCAGATTTAACCTCACTAAAAGTCTCTCTAGTTATATTGTGGGCAGAAGATTGGAGAGGAACAAGAATAAGAAAGACAGGATACAATTTCAGTAATCTAGGCTTGGGATAATAGCTAGTAGCTAACATTTATATGGAATAAGTAGTAGCTAACATTTATATGGAATTTATGTCCTGGATTCGGTGCTAAACTCTGCATTCATAATCTTATTTAATTCTTACAACAACACCATGAAGAAAATCATAGCATTACCCGTGTTTTACGGATGAAGAACTTGGTCAAGAAAAAAAGGTTAAGTAACTTCTCCAAGGTCACTCAGCCCAAATCAGGA
This sequence comes from Callorhinus ursinus, assembly GCF_003265705.2. Classification (NCBI taxonomy): domain Eukaryota; kingdom Metazoa; phylum Chordata; class Mammalia; order Carnivora; family Otariidae; genus Callorhinus; species Callorhinus ursinus. The sequence continues at coordinate 12,606,826 of NW_027397092.1, read as the reverse complement.
TTTGAATTCAGGGAGATTGCTCCACTAATCAAACTCTACATTGTGAAGGATACACGGGAGATGAGGAAAGGGAAAAATTTGAGAGATACTTCAGAGGTAACTCAAAGGACTTGGAAATGGATTGAAGGAATGAAGGAGAATAAAGGATGAATGTTCTAACTTGTTTACCTGGGGTTAGATGATGGTAACATTGGTGAGAAAAAGAACATTCCAAAATTAGGTTTGGAGATGGAATATGAGAAATTTGGTCTAGAGCATATTGGGCTTGAGGTACTTTTGAGACACCCAAATGGAAGAGTTAAACTATTTGGCTACACGGGTCTTGGGCTCGAAGGAGAAGTTTGTATGACAGAGTACAAATGTGTGAGTCTTCTGCAAACAGATGGTAACTGACACCATGGACATGAGTAAGATCACTCAGGGGGATGGTATAGAGCAGCACTGTACAATAGAACTTTCTGCAGTGGTGGGAATATTCTGTGTCAATGTTGTCCTGTATAATAACCATGAGCCACTTGTGGCTGTTGGGCACTTGAAATGCCTAGTGCAACTGAGGAACTGAATGTATAATTTTATTTTCTTGAGTTTATTAGCCCCATGAGCTAGTGGCTACCATATTGAACAGCATAGGTATAGAGTTCAAAGAAGGTCTAGAGTCCAGCTTTGTGTAATTCCAACATGTAAAGACTAGATAAAAGAAGGAGTGGCCTGAGAGATGAAAGGGGAACCAGATGAAGTCATTTTTGAAGTAAGATCAGCTGAGTTAAATTGGGCCAAGAGATGGAAAAAGATGAAAAGTGATAATATATTGAATGTAGTAACCTATATTAGCCAACACAATGGGAGGATAATGGGGAGGAGCCAAGGGTTCCAGGAGATAGAATCAAAATGTGCATGTGAAACTTGTAGAGACACTGTCAGGAGAGGTCTCTGTTATTTCACTGTCAGCAAACAGTTGGTGATCAGATTTACCATGTGTCAATTTAGAGACTAACCTTGAGGAGAACAGACTAGTTGTCCGTGCCATGATGGGGTACCCCCATCATTTTGCTCACTTTCCCCTTTTGCCAAAAAGTCAGCCTGCGGCATTGTATGTGTCCATGCATTTACTAGTATGTATTGAATGTACATAGAATTTTAGGACTAGAAGGGACTTAGGTTGTTATTCCAAGCCTCTCAGTTAACAAATACTAAAAATCCTAAAAGGAGACATAGATTATGTCTAGATCTACAACTCTTCATATCTGCAGATTTAGAACAAGTGAGGTCCAAAACCATGTGGAGACTTTAAAATCAGCATATTTGGGGTTTTGTTGTTGTTGTTCTTGTTGTTTTACGGTGAGTTTTCCTTGGATGTACTGTGTGTGCTCATATTCCACCTGGTTATGGTTTTCCTTTTTTATTAGCTGGCATTCTGCATAAAGAACAGATCAGTGGTATTTTTCTTGACAAATAAAGTTATTATCCTATCATGGAAAAAAAGTTACCCTAGAGAAGCTTGTTTATGCTGTAAATGTCATAATTTTGTTTTCTTACTCAAGTCTCAATCACATTCTTCTTTAAAAATTTATATTTGTAAGTTATAGCTTTCAAAAAAGACAGCTCAGTGTTTTATCGAATTTAAATCTTATCCAAGCAGTACATTCATAGCAAACACATTTAAAATAAACGTAGTCTCAATCTCTTTTCATTCCCCACTTCCACTTATGCATGTATTTGTAATGAAGCTAGTCAAGGAAATCTTTTTTACTCAAATTTTGTACTAGAAAATTATTTTCTGTCTGCACAGATTTAATACTTACAACTGTAGGCTGTGAACACTTGTGAACTTTGAAGTTCAAAATTGTTGTCAAATACTAATATATGAAGCAAATACTTTTACAGAATAGCTTAGTGGTTATAGTCATGGTCTCCTTGGCCAGACTGCTTGGATTTGAATCTTGGCTTCCCTGGCTCCTAGTCACTTGATGGGCTAGTGTGACCTCTATGCCTCAGTTTTCTCCGGTGTAAATCAGGGATAATAATGGTAGCTACCTCATAGACTTATGAGGATTATATCACTTACTACCTGTAATGTGCTTAGAACAGTACCAGACACATGTTGAGCCCTTATATATACAAACATTAAATATTTTATTAAAAAAAAGAAACAAACCTAGTCAAGACTTTTAAGTTGTATCTTTTTTGTGGGTGTGTCCTATTTAGTTTTTAAATTTTGCTTTCTGTTTTGTTTTTGAGAGGGATTTAAGTGATTTTTTGAGTAGTATGTAAGCTCCTTTTTTCTGTTACAGAGTTTGTAATTTTTTTAAAGCAGTTGTTAGCATCATTTTCCTGCAACTTATTTGGAAGATGAAACAATACCCTAGATTGAGGATTTGTTCCGTGTTCACCTTAAAGCCACTTATTCTTTTTACTGGGCCCTTTTAAATTAATAGCTTATTACTAAAACCATTATATACTAAATGTATGTTACATGCCAAAGTATGTTATAGTAATGTTTTGTCTGTATTCACTGTATTTACTATACTTTCGAAAAAATAGAGATTAACAACATAACACGCCAACACTTAAAAAATACACATCCTAATAGTTTAATTGCCTCCCCCACTGCCAATATTTATGGAGTTAAATATTACAATGTATCCCATAACTAAATTCACTATTCATGAAAAATCTCTAATTTTCTCTTCTCTATTATATTCATTAATGATTAATCCATTTTTCACTTTCAAAAAACTAAGTATAGTTGAGGTATGTTTTTATAATTGTTTAAGATGCCTGAAATACAAAAAAACCATAAACGTGGAAGAGATCTTAAGGATTATGAAGTAAGCCACTACTTTGAAAAATAGAATAATTATTCTACCCTTGACCCTTTAAAAAAAAAAAACATTGTTTTTTATTTCTAAGTATCTCTACATCCAGCACGGGGCTCGACCTCACAACCCTTGACATCAAGGGTTGCATGTTCCATACACTGAGCCAGCCAGGCGCCCCCGCAAAAAACATTTTTTTCTTTAGTAACACATTATAACAACTACAAGCTCTTATAGCCATAGTATTAGACACGTAATAAACACTCAAATGCTTATTTAAGAAAAGGACATTCTTCCTAATGGCTAAATTATTCTTCTAATAATTCAAATTTGTGCTTCTTGTCCTATTCTAGGTTATGGTAACCCATAAGATGTAAGGTTACTTCTTGTTTTAGTTTCTAAATGATTTCCTCTTACATGTCATTATAGAGCCCAATTTCTAAATACATAATTATTTTTATTACTTTCCTCTGGGCCATTTCCAAGCAATTTAATCTGCCTTTAAATGTGGGCCAAAACTATTAGGTACAATATTCCAATTAAAAAAAATAACTGGTGATTGTAAAGGTAAAGACAGACTTTTACAGTACAAGTAATTGTTTTTACTTAAAACTGGGCTTAGCACATCAGACTTCAGATCTGGCCCCAAAAATCAACTCTTGGATTAGTTAAAAACTGTTTCTAAATTTTTAAGAAATTTTCACTAAAAGTCTAATTCTTTTCCTACCAATTTCCAAAGACCTGAAATTCTAGAATATAAATTAAAAAGTTCATATTTCTGAGGTCCATTAATTAGGTATTTTTCTAATTATAAAAGTAATCTATATTTAATACAGAAGTCATAGGGAAAATAAAAGGGAAATATAATGCCATCATCCTAAAATAACATTTACCTTTTGGTTTTAAACAATTTTTTTTATCTTTTGTAATTGTTAAAACTTACCACTAACATGAACATCTTTCTGTATATATAAATATCTTGCAACTGCATGATTCCTTATGTCTTCATAATATTGCATCATTTGGGTTTATCCTAAGTTACTGAATCTATCCTATTTTTTGAATGTTTAGTTTATTTCCTTCCTTTACAAATATAACAAGCAATGCTGAATTGCTTTATGCATATGTCTTTCTTTATAATTGATTATTTCCTTAGGATAAATTCCTAGAAGTGAAATTGCAAGGTATGTGTATTTTTAAAACTTCTGGCATACATTGCAAAATTGATTTTCCAAAGCTTATATCAATGTATTCTTCTATCAGCATTGTACTTCAGTGCTTGTCTTCCACCACCCTTACAAATTCTGAGAAGGATCTTCTGATCTTTGTCAATCTGATTAGTAAAAAAATGGTTTAATTTTCAATCCTTGATTGCTGATGGGGGTGAACTTTTTAAAATTTATTAATAATATAAATCATTTATATATATACACATATACATATATGTATATGTATATATATATATACACACACACACACACACATATATATATATATATATATATATATATATCAATTGCCTATTGATGTCTGTAGTAGACTGTTGCTGTATCCTGAAAGTCTGGCTTCCATTCTGCCTTGTTCTGGTAATAGCATACATATGTTTTTTGGTGGGGTATGGGAATGACCTCTCTGTGCAGTTTTGAAGGATATAATATTCAAGGACCTTGCCTACCCCAGCCAGATTGAGAGCACATTAACAAATGTGCCATCTGGCTCTCCCAAGAGTTTTGAATTTTGAATGGTGTGATGCAAAGCCAGAAAATAAGTCCAGTTGCTGGGGCTTTTAGCTGCTCATTCCTCACTGCCTCCCTCACTAGAGAACTGCCTTGCCTGGGGACTGGCAGAGGCTTCATCTGCATCCTCCTTGTGAGTCTGCCTCTCCCTCTGCCCAGTCCTGCCTTCCCCATTTCCTATGGGTGTATCTCCTGAGAGCACTTCCCAGCCAACCTTCTCTATGCCATCTTCCACCTGTGTCTGCTTCCAGGAACCTGCCCATTTATTCCAGTGACAGCACTCATGGAAAACTGTATAGTAACTCATGCTACCAAAACCCTCTGGAACTACTTCTCTTGTCCTTTCTGCATCTGGTTCTTCCTTTTACCTTTCTCGTGTTTCCCAGTAATTCACTTTAAGTTGACCATAGTTGGTTCCTATGGCTTGCAACCAAGAATCAGTATTTATAAAATGTTCTTTGCCATTTTTCTGTCTTTTGCTTATCAATTTTAAGAGCTTTTTAAGTACCACATGTATAAACCTTAAACCAAATTGGTTCTCTTCCATTTGTCAGTTGCATTGTAGTTTTGTTCATGTCGTATCAGCATTCAGTTTTTTAAAAAATGTGTTGCTGTCAAGTATTTCAGTATTTTTCTTTGTTATTTTTACCTTTGTTGTAATGTTTAGATCTTTGCCATTACAAGCTCATGTACAAAAATTAATATGTACATGTTTCGATTTATGGTTTTATTTTTAATCCCCTAACTCTCGTAACATTTATTTTTGCTTTTGTATGAGACAATGATTTAACAATTTTCTACAAATAATTTAACTGAGTATTTAGGTTCTAATGTTAGAATATACTTCAACAGTATCCTCAGATTTCAATGTTTTAAATAAGATCGACATATATCTTTTACTCAGACAGCAGTCCGGAAATGTTGTCTCAAGCTTGCCAGGCAGCTCTGCCTTCTCAGGAAGGAGGCTCTCATTCTCTGGGTCAGAGGTACTTGCTTCACTTCTTGCTACTTTTCAGTCAGTGGGAAGGGGGAACTAGAGGTTAGAAAACAAGCAACTTCCTTAGCATCACACAACACATACACACACGCATGCGCATGCACACTTGCATCCTGTTGACCAAGATTTAGGCACTTCACTATGCATAGCAGGTTGGGAAATATCTTTTACTGGGCATTCATGTGGACAGCCAAAACCTATGGAGTTCTGGTATTTTCTATGATGAGGAGTCCTGCCAGTGGGTAGAAACATGCATTTTAAAGGGTTATAAAACATTCTAATACTAGCATTAAAATTGTAGTTATGTTGAACATGGAAACTGAAGATGTACCTAGAAACATCAAGATTAGTACATAGCTAACATTTTTAAAGGGTTTTCCCCTTTATAAAGTGTGTGTGTGCGCGCCTGCCGTAGCAATTCAAATCTTTTCTTCTTCCTCCTTCACCATCTCTACCACCATATTTGAATATTGTGCATGAGTTCAGAAGAGTTTTTTTTTTTTCTTAACTAGATGATTTTAAGTCTCTGGACATGCTGCATGGTACTCTTTTGTTCAGCTCTCAGATTCTGTGCAGGCTAGGTGAATATGAGCAGTGATGATAAAAAGGATACGTTAGTATGATTGTTTAAGAGGATTTGCAATTTATGAAGTAAATTCATCAAGAAATATAATATTCTTGAAAAGGAATGACCTATATCTGACTTAGGAATGAGTATTAAAGATGTAATAATGAAGAAAGAATCAGAAATTCTATCTTCTCATCTATCTGTTCTTAGTACTGGTACTGATTTTTATTGTGATGGTTCGGACACAGTTTCACATTCAGCCTCTCTGTGCTTTATTTTTGGATTATAAATGCCCAAACTTTAGAATTCATTCTACAAGCCTTTGACTCCTTGCTGACTAGAATAAGATATCCTTTGGAATCAGTGTTGGTCTATGTGAAACATGGTTTTGATACAGAATAGTTTTGAATGCTTTGTTTTATTTTATTATGATATATAACATATATATAGGGAAGTGTTTAAGATATATGTGTACCTCTTGATAAAAATTACAAAGCAAATATCTGTATAAGCCACCATCGAAGTCACAAAACATAACATTGCCCAGCCCCTAGAAGCCCCCAAGTATGCCCCTTCCATCTCACAACCCTGTTATCCTACTCCCAGATAGACTGAGGTAATTTCCTTGGTTTTTTTTATATGCGTATATATCCCTAAATAGAAAATAAATAGATTCATACTGCAGGGTTTTTTGGTGCCTTGCTTCATTTTGGCTTATGTTTGAAGAGTTATCTATGTTGTATGTGTGGTAGTACATTTATTTTCACAACACTATAGTGTTACCTTGTATTGATATACCCCAATTGATGTAGCCATTCTGCTGTTAATGAATATTTTGGTGGTTTCCAGGTAGTTTTTGTTTTTGCTATTGTGAACATTGCTGCCATGAACAATTTAGTATACATGTCATGGTGGATATGTGTAAGTTTTTGTAGGTTCTGTATTTGGGAGGGTATTGCTGGTTCACGGGGTATGTTCTTTACCTTTGGTAGATCATCATCTATCTATAGAAGGTGACAAACCATGGAGGACAGACTGTTGTCCAATAAAGTGGTTGTACCAAGAACGGTATTATTTTTAAGGTTCTTTAGCATCTCTTCAGATATTTGCTAAGTTTCTTGAGTGAGGAAAACAAATGTTATGGTATTGTATTTCATTTTAAAGTTAAAATACCATGTAGAAAGGATGGAAACCAACTAATTAATGGATATTTAGGTCATGTCCAAGTTTTTATTATTACCAGTGTTGGATCCGTAAATACATTGGAATATATGTACCTTGTAATATTTGAGAGCTTATTCATTGGGTACATTTGTAATTACAGAATTATGGTTCATAGTGTATAAGCATTTTTAATTTTGATATATACTGCAAAATTGCCCTCCAAAAAACTGTATCAATTTACCTTCTAATCAATGACTATTTGTCAGCACTGTATATTGTCAGAATACTTTGCTGTTCAGATAGTTGAGAATATAATTCTGTTTGCATTCATTTAATTACGAGTGAAGTTGAGCATGATTCCACTGGTTTTCCTTTTTCTGTCAACTGCCTGTTAGTATCCTTTTCCTAATTTTCTGTTGGATAGTTGCATTTTTTCCCTGAGTAATTTGTAAAACTTATGACAAATTAAAGAAATTAACATTTTTGTCTATTATGTGTTGCAGATACTTTTCCTGTTTTGGTTAATTTTTACACTTTATAACTTTTTTGTACGTAGGCTTTAATCTTACGATTTTCATATTGTACATAACTTGCAAATTGCTTAGAAGCCTATTTCATTTGTTGTATTTGCTTTGTCAATTTATAAAGACAGCTAAATTTAGCTCACAAATAGCTCAGCCTTTTTTTTCTTTTTTGCAAAGATGTATGTGTGAACATCCTTCTAGGAACCACTATAGATTATGAAGACGATGAAGCTAATCAGTTTTGATCGTCAAACAAAAATGTGGTTAACATTTAAATGACTACTCTTTCCTTCTCCCTTCAGTGGCCCTAAAAATCAATGGGTAGGAAAGTATTATTAGTAAGGGACAGCATCTTATCAGACATAAAGTATGTACCTTATAAAGTTAGAGAATACAGCCTTCTCTTTCCAACCTTCCTTCAATTTCATGTGCTCACTTCATCTGAAACACCGTATCAAATACTGTCAGAAGTTCCAGCACCTCTTACAACAATTTATTCATGGATAAACTTTGGCTTGTAATAAATGAAATGAAATTGATTTATATGGACTTTATATTTGCTTTAGAAACCTATAATAGATATCTTAATAGAATATTTAAAGGATAACAGATACATGAAGATCCTTAAAACACTTAAGGACATCCAAATGAGTTATTATTTGCATATATAGAAATAATCTATATGAACCTAGCTTAGATTCAGTTCTAAGCCAAAATGACTTCTAGTTCAATCCAAATTAAACTAAGAGACTGAACAAGTTCAAATAAATAGTAACAGACAGTTATAAGTAGTGGGGAGTAACCAGCCATGCAAGACATTTTTAGCTTATCTTCTTGTTTCATATATATTTTAAAGCTTTTTATAAATTACTTTGTAAAATTAGCTAGTATGACATCAAATCTTATCTTTGGCTGTTGTTCGGTAAATAGACTAGAAACTCAAAGCCACCAGAGTTCTAGTTGGAAACATGAGATTCCATATTGCCTCAAACTAATCTTGCTTTCTCGAGAGTTCTTCAGCTCAGGCCTACTAGAAGCTAATAGAAGCATCAGGCCAGTTTAGACAGGACCTCATACTTTTGGCTTTAGAAGTTAAAGTTTCAGATTGGACTGAGGGAATTGTAACTATCTCAGGTCTGTCATTTAAAGATTTTCTAAAAGATGCTGAATATCAAAAGCTTATTGTTTTCAATAATGCATCTTGTTAAATATTTAAATGCTATTTAGTTTATAGCCTTATTAAACTTTATCTTAAGAGTTTTTTTTAAACTGCATCTTAATTTTTACTTAAACACTGTTGCATTTCTAGTGCTGTGAGAAAGCTACTTTATTTGGCTCCAATTCTAGAAATTAAAAAAACTACAATACCGGTCAGATCATACATTAAAAATGTTCCTAACATGTTTAAGTATCTTTGTTTAAAATGTGTCTTTCTCATTAAATTCTAGGAGAGCTTTAAAGAAACATTTTGGACTGTAGTATTCAAAGTTGAACTGAACACTAAATTGTGCCTCCAAAAAAGAAAATGTAAGATTCAGTTAAGAAGTTAGTTAGAAGGTAAATATAATTTATCAGTTACTGGACCCTATCAGAAATAAACCTTTCTCATATCAGTGAGATCATATGATACATGTCTTTCTCTGATTGACTTATTTCGCTCAGCCTAATACCCTCCAGTTCTATCCACGTCATTGCAAATGGCAAGAATTCTTTCCTTTTGATGGCTGCATAATATTCCATTTGTGTGTGTGTGTGTGTGTGTGTGTGTGTGTGTGTGTGTGTGTATACACCACATCTTCTTTATCCATTCATCTGTCGATGGACATCTTGGCTCTTTCCATAGTTTGGCTATTGTGGACATTGCTGCTATAAACATCGGGGTGCACATACCCCTTCGGATCACTACATTTGTATCTTTGGAGTAAATACCCAGTGGTGCAATTGCTGGGTCATAGGGTAGCTCTATTTTAAACCTTTTGAGGAACCTCACCCTCAACCTTTCCAGATTGGCTGCACCAGCTTGCATTCCCAACAGTGTAGGAGGGTTCCCCTTTCTCCACATCCCCGCCAACATCTGTCGTTTCCTGACTTGTTAATTTTAGCCATTCTGACTGGTGTGAGGTGGTATCTCATTGAGGTATTGATTTGGATTTCCCTGATGCCAAACGATGTTGAGCTCTTTTTCATGTGTCTGTTGGCCATTTGTGAATCACAGACCTGTACCTCTGAAACAAATAATACATTATATGTTTAAAAAAAAAAAAAGACAGTAGGAAGGGAAAAATGAAGGGGGGGAAATCTGAGGGGAGACGAACCATGAAAGACTATGGACACTGAGAAACAAACTGAGGTTCCTAGAGGGGAGGGGGTGGGGGGATGGGTTTGCCTGGTGATGGGTATTAAAGAGGGCACTTACTGAATGGCGCACTGGGTGTTATACGCAAACAATGAATCATGGAACACTGCATCAAAATCTAATGATGTATGGTGATTAACATAACATAATGAAATTAAAAAATTAAGGTGATATGAAGCAATTAATGAGGGAGTTAGAAGAACACTCGAGGATTTGAAAATTCTTCTGTAATGGATCAGTTTTAAATGAGACCATTATTTAATTCAGAGAATATTTTGATGTCCTGTTTCAGCACATTTTAAAAAATGACCTTGGCTCTAATTTGAGCCAATAAAATTGATAAATTTGTTAAACTTTATATAGAGTATGTTTTTTAAAAAATGTGTATATTTGTGTACAAACATCCATGTGCCAGAAAGATACAATAAAGCATTATGTCAAAAAAAAAGAAACCTTTCTCAATATCAGAAATTTCAAAGTAGCTGAAAATAGTTTTTAAATGTTAAGATTTTAAACTGCCTTTAGAAATATCTATATATTATTTCCTCTGCTTTTTAAAGGGAATACTGAAAATAATACTTTTCTGGCTCAGGTCAACTTTTGGAATGATAAAGCTATCATAACATGCTGAAGGTGGTAGCAGTAGATAACAAGTTTAGATTTATTGAGAGATGATTCTCCATGGATCTTTTGGACATTGCCTTTGTTGCAGACTTTTTTTTTTTTTTAATGTTTGTATAGCAACCAGCCTTTGAAGATTGAGATAATGTCCCCCTGGGAGCAGAGAGCAGGTATGCTCACTGCCCATTAAAGAAGGTTCAGGTTCCCTAGGCTCAGGTTCCTCAAATTCCTCTCTTGTAAGATAGACACTGTATGTGCAGGTTTTGCCTGGTTCTCTTCATGTTGCCTTGTGGGAATTGGGGCTTAGGGAACTGATGCAAATGCTGATTATCTCTGACTGCTATTACTGTGAGAAATAAAGTCTTTCGTTTCTGACCATAGGGTCTCATGTCTTCTGCCACCATCTAAGAAACTATAGCAGGCTAAACTGTTAGCTTGCAAATAGGGTAAAATTCTCAGAATCTTCATAAGTCTTGACAAGATGATATAGAACAAGGATCAGTAAACTTTTTCTGTAAAGAGTTAGATAATATATGGTATCTATTACATATGCTTCTTTGATTTCTCTGTGTGTGTGTGTGTGTGTGCACATGGTCCTTTAAAAATATAAAAGCCATTCATAGTTTGTAGGCCATACCAAAACAGTCTTCCGGCTCGATCTCACCAAGGGGCCATATGTTGCTGTTGTAGAGCCCTGATGGGCCTCCGATGTTGAACATGGGATTAAATGGCTCTTCTGCTTTCCTCGCAAGTTCCTCAGAACCTAATTATTACAGGTTGCTTTTCACCCATGCTTTTAAATGACATGATAAAATGAAGCTTGTGCTGCTGCATATCTGCTGGGAAATAAAATATGCAAAATTAATTAGATAATAAAAAGAAAAAGTTTTCCTAAGTGGCTTTTCTGGAACATTTTCATCCTCACCCTCACTCTTGGCAATCAGTTGATTTGTGAGCCAAATATCTCTGATTTTTTTGATACTAACGGTAGTTGACACGCAACTTGTCCCTTCTATGACACAGTGCTCACAGTAAAAATTTACATTGTTTTTGGGAGGATTTATTCTAAAAATGTATAATTGATTCCTCTGAAAGCGGAGGTTGACCCAAGAGGCTCTTGTTTTGTGTGAAAAGAATTTCTCTAAGCATATGAAACATTGGGTCTAAATTGGTCATCTAGTATTGATATATTAGACAATTTTAGTCAACCTTCTAGGACAACTTAAAAGGCTATTTAAGAATTTTAAAAAAAGCATGTGGGCATCTCACAGTTAACAATAATGAATTACCAGGCTGGGATCTGGGGGAGGGATGAGAACTAGGGAAATGGCTAGGTAATGGGGCTGCTTTTTCCCTAGGCATAGAAATGAAGTGGCTGCCCCATGGTTTTGCAGCCTAGAATAAGCCCTTAAAGGCGTAGAGCTGAGAATCCAGGGCCCACCAAGCAGGGACAGTGGTGAACTACTTGTTCATCATCAGGCTGGGAACGAGGCATTACAGCTTAGAAGAAAATGAGAACCATAAAGAAGATAAGCATTTCCAAGGACATCCACCAACTTTTAAATCATGTGTGGTCATTTGGAGGTGATCCTGGATTGCCAGTATTCCCAGGAACTTGGACTAATTCATTGTAAATCTCTTGAGGAAGATAACAGCATCCTAGGCCTCAAGTTATTTTTACCAACAATTTTGTGTGATGGAGCAAGACAACAGGATAAAAAAAATAAATGTATTACAAAAAAGCAATAGAAACAGAAGAGTTACATAGGGACTTTTACATATTGGAGTTAACAGGCACATGCTCTATTTATCCAATTACAATTTTCGTGAGGATAAAAGATTTAAAATTTATAGGAGTGCCTGGGTGGCTCAGTCAATTGGTTGAGCGTGCACTCTTGGTTTTGGCTCAGGTCATGATCTCAGGGACAAGGGATCAAGCCCTGCATCCACTCTTGGTTTTGGCTCAGGGACCAAGGATCAAGCCCTGTGTCCGGCCTTGTGCTGGGCATGGAGTCTGCATGAGATTCTTTTCCTCTCCCTCTGCCCCTCCTCCCCACTCTCACTCTCTCTCTAAAATAAATAAATCTTTAAAAAAATATTGAAATTTTATAAATTAAAAAGCAAGTGGAAATTCTAGAATTGAAAATATAATTGAAATTAACTGAATGATCAGATACATCATGTAGAGAATATGTGAGGTGGAATATATGTCACAAGAAAATATGCAGAATGAAGCATGGAAAACTTGGAGACGGTTGAAATGAAAATTAGTAAAATTAAAGAAAATATCCAAAATAAAGTTGAGAGAGAGAAAAGGATGGGAAATAGGTAAGAAAGTGTGAGGGACTTAGAAAATCTAGGGAGGTCTCAGATTCTTGGAGATTCCCAGAAAGCAAGGAAAGGAAGAGAGGAACAAAAACCATATTTGAGGAGACAATGACCAAGAACTTTTCAAAGCTAATAAAGACATGACGCTCCAATTTCAGGGTGGCTAGGAACTATAGGCAAGAAGAGTAAAAATAAGACTTTACATCAAAGCAAAAAAAAAAAAGTAGCTGAAAACCAAAAACAAGGGTAAAATTTTAGAGCAGCCAGGGGAAGAAAACAAGGATGGCACAAAAGTGCAACAACTGGTCGGAGAGCTGACTTTTTTCCCATTGTTGTAAAATATATATATAACATACAATTGATTGTTTTAACTATTTTTAAATCTAGAATTCAGGGACATTAATGACATTCATAATACTGTGCCACCATTACTGCTTTTCATTTGTAGAACTTTTCATTATCTCGAACCAAAACTCTGTACCCATTAAAAAATAACTCTCCATTCTCATCTCCCCCGAACCCTGGTAATGTCTCTTGTACTTTCTGTCTTTATAAAGTTGCTCATTACAAATATTCCATATAAATGGAATCATACCATGTTTGTCCTTTTGTGACTGGCTTATTTTACTTAGCATACTTTCAGGGTTTATCCAGTCTGTAGCATACATCAGAACTTCATTAATTTTCATGAGTGAATAATATTTCATTGTATGTGTGTACCACATACACACATACACACACACACATTTTGTTTATTCATCTGTTTTTTGATACACACATAGGTTGTCTGCACCTTTTGGCGTTACAAATGATGCTACTCTGAACAGTGGTGTGCAAGTGTCTGTTTGAATACCTGTTCTCAGTTCTGTTGGGTATATACCTAGGAGTGGAATTGCTGGGTTATATGGTAATTCTATGTCTATATTTTTGAACGGCTACTCAACTGCTTTCCAAGAGATGACATCTTAATAAAAATAAATAAGCCAGAACACAATTGAATACCATTTTCAAAATGCCTTTGGGAAATAACTACCAAACTAGAATTATATATCCAATGAAAATATCCTTTCAAAATTATGTTTTCATACAAACAAAAATTAAGAGAATTCGCTATCATACCCAACTTAAAGGAAATACTGAAAAGAGTTCTCTAGATAGATGTAAAATAATTTCAGAAGGTTGAAGATGCAGGAAGGAAAGAAAGACAATGATAGTGGCAAATATGGGGGAGGAGGATATAAAAGAATACTGACAGTATGAAGCAATAATAATAATAATGAAAAAAAGATAGCAGGAAGGGAAAAATGAAGGGGGGAAATCGGAGGGGGAGACGAACCATGAGAGACTCTGGACTCTGTGAAACAAACTGAGGGTTCTAGAGGGAAGGGGGTGGGGGGATGGGTTAGCCTGGTGATGGGTATTAAGGAGGGCACGTACTGAATGGAGCACTGGGTGTTATATGCAAACAATGAATCATGGAACACTGCATCAAAAACTAATGATGTAATGTATGGGGATTAACATAACATAATAAAATAAAAAAATAATGTCTTGGGGTGAAATATTGAGACAATTAAAATACCTGACAAGAATGGCATATAAGTCAGGAAGATGTTGAGTTTTCTAAGGACTTTCCCTTGTCTCGGAAGAGGGTGAATCTATTAAATAATGGTAGACTTTGCTAAGTCAATCATGAGTTCTAATCATTAGGAAAATTGTTAAAAAGAAATAGTAAAAGAGTATATAACCTTCAAGTTAATATAAGGGCAAAATAAAAAATCCAAATGAAGGCTGAAAGGAGATACAAGATAAACAGAAAGCACTACATAAAGTGGTGGCTTTTAAGCACAAATATATCATTAATTGCATTACATGTAGAAGAGCTAAATACTTGATTAAAAGACAAAAGGTAGTGCTGTTTACAAACATGACATTTAAAATGTGAGGTGCTGGGCGCCTGGGTGGCTCAGTCGTCTGCCTTCGGCTCAGGTCATGATCCCAGGGTCCTGGGATGGAGCCCAGCATGGGGCTCCCTGCCCCGTGGAAGCCTGCTTCTCCTTCTGCTTGTGTTCCTGCTCTCGCTATCTCTCTCTGTCAAATCAATAAATAAAATTAAAAAAATAAAATAAAATAAGGGGAGGGGGGTGGGGGGTTGGGTTAGCCTGGTGATGGGTATTAAAGAGGGCACGTTCTGCGTGGAGCACTGGGTGTTATGCACAAACAATGAATCATGGAACACTACATCCAAAACTAATGATGTAATGTATGGTGATTAACATAACAATAAAAAATTAAAAATCAAAAAAAATAAAATGTGAGATGCAAAAAGAATAAAAGGATAGAAAAAAATGCAAACACTTACCAAAGGGATGCTAAGATAGTGGTATAAATATTAGAGAAAGCACACTTTAAGGTAAAAGGCATTATTAGAAATAAAATGTGTGCTTCATAATAATAAACATTTTAACTCACCATGAAGATATAAAATACTTATGTATAATTATACAGCATCAAAATATATGAAGCATAAATTGATGTAACTGAAGAACTAAAATTCAAAATCAGAAAATTTTAACATACCTCTCTCAGTAACAGAACAGATTTAAAAATTGTGTGTGTATATGTGATCAGCAAGAGTGTAGAAGATGTGAACAAGATTAGCCAACTTGACAATAGATCACTACACTGGCAAGAAAATTCTAGAGCCAGGCTTCTACCAAACATTTAAGGATGCAGTATGTCAATCTTACACAAGATCTTTCAGAGAAGACAAAAAGAGGAAACAACTTGTTTTCTGAAGCCAGAGTAATCTTGATACTCAGACCTTATAAGCAGATAATGAGAAAGGAAATTAAAAACCTGCCTCACACATAGATAATATATCAATATTAATGCAAAAGATTATGCATGATGACCAACCTGGGTTTGTTTCATGAATTAAACTGAGTTAATATTAGAAATGCAATCAGTATAAATAACCAAATTAATTGAATAAAGGAGAATAATTGTATCATAAGCTTAATAGATGCAGAAAAGGTGTTTGATAAAATTCAACATCTATTTGTGAATAAAACACTTTGTAAACTAGAAGTAGAAGGAACTTCTTTCATACGATAAAACATTAGTAAAAAGCCTAGGTTAAACATTATACTTAAAATATTGAAAGCCTCCCTTTGAGATAGGAAACAAAATAAGAATATCACATATTTTTATTACATTGAATTGATGTTATCATGTTGAATACTTTTATTCAAGATTGTGTTGGAATTCTAGCCAGTAAAACAAATAAATAAAATGAATGAATGAATAAATGAGTACTTGAAGAACTGAAACCGTTATTGTTCATAGTCAATATGCATGTGATTGTAGAAAATCTAAGAGAATTTACAGATACAGTATAAGAAACATAAGGTGAGTTTAGCAAGTTTGCTAGATTTACACTCAATATACAAAAATCAACTGCATTTCTATGTACTGGCAAAAAATCAGAAAAAATAATTTTTTTAAAAATGTTATTATTTAAGGGGTGCCTCGGTTGTTCAGTCGTTTAAGCGTCAGACTCTTGATTTCAGCTCAGGTCATGATCTTGGGGTCAGGAGATCGAGCCCAGCATTGGGTTGTAACCTCAACAAGGAGGCTGCTCGAGGTTCTCTATCCTATCTTTTATCCTCCCCGTCTGCCTCTCCACCCCCCTCCCCACCACTCTCACACTCGCTCACTCGCTCTCTCTCAAATAAATAAAATCAAAATAAAACAAAATAAAATGTTACTATTTAAAACAGCATTAAAAAGAACCATGGATTAGATCTAACTAAAGATGTGCAAGCCCACCATGTAGGAAACTATCACATTTTATTAGAGCCATTAAAGAAATCCTGCAGAAGGGTATATCATGCCCATAGACTGGAAGACTATAATGTTATAAACAAGTTATTTCTTCCTGAGTTCATCTGTTGGATTAGTACAATTCCAATAAGAATCCTAACCAGCTTTGTTTTAGGGGAGACTTAAGTGGGGAGCAGCACAAGTGACAGACTGACTCTAAAATACATACGGAAATGCAGAAGGTTAAGAATAGCCAAAATACACATGAAGAACAAGGTGGAAGGACTTGTTTGAGTCGATATTTTGACTTATGAGAAGGTTATTGTAATTAAGGCTACTAAGTATTGGTACAAAATAGACCTATGAAATAGAATAGAGATCCCAGACACCCACACACACATGTGCACTTCATTTACAAAAAAACATGCCACTGCAGTATAGTGGAGGAAGAAGGGTCTTCTCGTTATATGGTACTGCACAAGGGAATTTCCACATAGAGAAGAAAATAAATGATCCTTTCCTTACATTTTATACAAAAATCAACTCAGTGGGATATTACATCTAAATGTAAGAGCCATAAAAATTCTTCCAGAAAATAATAAAGGAGAGTACTTTTATGAACTCATGGTAGGGACTGATTTCTTAAACATCACACACACACACACAACCCTAATTGTAAAGGCAAAGTTTGGTAAGACTACATTAAAATGAAGAGCTTCTGTTTGTCGGAATATACCATTAAGAGAGTGAAAAGTCAAGACAAACTGGGAGAATGTATTTGCAACACATATGATAAAAAGCAGGTTCTATTCAGATATACAGAGAATCTCCCTACAAATCAATATGAAAATGCTATAACAACACAGTAGAAAAGTGGGCAAAAGACTTGAACAAAGAGGTATCCAAATGGCCAGTAAACTACCAGTACTTAATTTCTTTAGTAATCATGTTAATTTTGATTAAAACCAAAATGAAATTTCTGCACACCTAACTGGATAGGCACACTTAAGAAGCAGCTAATGTCAAGTCTTGGTGAGGATCTAGAGCAAAAGAAATTATTTTCCATTACTTGAAGGAATATGGACAGTTAAACCCACTTTGGAAACCAGGTTGACAGTATTTCCTAAAGTTGACTATAATTATATTCAATAATCTGTGATTCTCCTGATAGATACATACCCAACAGAAATGCTTGCCCATGTGTATGAAGAGATATGCACAAGTATGTCCACAGCAGCATTATTCACGGTAGCCAAAAAGTGGAAATAATTCACATGTCTAACAGTGGAATGAATAAGTAACCTGTCACATAGTCATACAATAAGATATTATACAGCAATAAAAATGAATGAGCTACAGCTACATGCGAGAACATTGATGGATCTCACAAATGTAGAGAGAAGCCAAATATGACACACGCATACTACATGATTCCCATAATGTAAAATACAAAAACAGGCAAAATTTTATATTTTAGGCATCCACACTTAAGGTGTAAGCCTGTAAGGAAATGTAAGGAACCTGATTACCACTAGTCAGAACACTGGTTGCCTTCAATGGGTGCATAGGAATTAATGATTGGAAAACAGTACAAGCGAGCATCTGGGTTGCTAATAAAATTCTATATCTTGAGTTGGGTGGTGGTTACACATAGTGTTTTGTGTACTATTCTGAATACGTTATATTTCACAAAAAAAAAAAGATTTTAAAGCTGTGGTTGGAAGAATAGGAGTTGGGAAGCGGTGAGCTATTCTATGACTTCAAAAATTGGTTCTGATGTTACAAAAATGTTTTTTCAGGACACTTTTGGTTGCAAGCAATAGAAACCAGACTCAAAATGGAATGAAATACTTAAGCTAATACTACAGAACTTCTAGTAGAAACTCTAGTGATTGATCCAGGGACTCAATATCAGTTATCTGTCACCAGCCAAGACACATAATAAATAAATATTTATTGAATGAAAACCAGGGCTCTTTCTCCAACTCTAGATTCTGTTTCTCTTTGCATATTAACATGGTTTTTCTTCTATTGGTGAAAAATTCCTCCATGTGGTAATAAAATGCCATAAACCATTCCTCACATTGTCCTTACAGTTTGCAGTCACAAAAGAGGACTTCCTTCAGAAAGAATTCAGAATATGCCAGTGTAAAATATGCCAATCTGGCAAATGGATGATTTTGAGAAGGCGGTTAGTTGAGAAAAAGGAAACACAGAAAAACTCTCTGCCCGCCCCCCCCCCCCAACTAGGAAGGGCCGAACAATTCTTAATCACTGGAGGTAATTCTAGACTTACCTGCCCCGAGATAACACGAGAAGAATCTATATAACAAGCCTTACTAGCTAACCTTTACCTTCTTAGTTTCCCCCATGTATTTACCTTCCCATAGTTCGCTACCTTTGGAAGCCTAAAACCCTTTTCCTTTGTCTTGTCACTTCTCTATCACACATTTATTTTTCTTTCATTAAGATGCAATATAAGCCCAGTTTTTTTGTTTTTGCTTTTTTAAAAATTTTATTTATTTATTTGACAGAGAGAAAGCACAAGCAGGGGGAGCAGCAGCGAAAGAGGGAGAAGCAGGCTCCCCGCTGAGCAGGAGAGCCCCACTCCGGGCTCCATTCCAGGACTCGGGAACCAGGACCTGAGCCGAAGGCAGACGCTTAACCAACTGAGCCACCCAGGTGCCCCTATAAGCCTGGTTTCTAACCACTCCTTTGAATTAGTCATCACTGAGTTCTCCCATGTGTATGTGCAATGTACACATTAATAAACTTCTGGGGTGTTTTTTCCTTATTAATTGGTCTCTTGTCAGTCTACTTTATAGGACCCCAGCTATTGAACCTAAGACGGTACACTTCCTATTGACTGACAGAAACTTCTCAGGGATGTTTCCACTCTGCTCTGGATTACTCTGAACTGGGTCATGTGCACATCATTAGGACTGACTCTGGGTGATAGGGGTAGATTCAGCCTTCCAGGACCCAGAGGGATGGATGTTGGCAAGCTAACTCAACGACTGCATCATGAAATCCTTTTTGTATTAACCATTTTGGTCTATAGTGGTGCTTTCCAACTCAGGCTGCCTGCTAGCATCACCTGGTGAGCTTTTAAAAAAAATATTGATGCAGATACTCTAGACCAATTAAATCAGAATTTTTGGATGTGTATATGGTGGAGGCGAAGGCATTGATACACTTTTCTAAGCCCTCCAGATGATTTTAAGGTATTTCATGTTGTGAAGCTTGGGATTATTGTGTAAATCATTGAGGTAAAATTCAAGACAGAAAATTAGAAAAAATATTTATAGATATTAATCTGTTGTCTCAGGTGAGTGCTACAGTTACTTAATATAAAAATTACTTTTATTTTTTTAATTCATAGGTCATGATAACCTGTGATTCCAATTAAAGATTTTTTTAAAAAGAGAAGAGTTCAGCCCTTCAAGTATTGGTTTGCACTCCTTAAGCCAGAGGTAAATATAACACCTTTATAAGCTCTTGATCAATAAGATAATCAAAGTTAGGATAACTCTATTTGCACATGAAAAAGTAAAGTGGTTCACATCCTGCTTTAAACCAACAGAAAAGAATTCATTAGCATCAACTAGAAGAGCTATTGGTATATACTATTTCATCAGCACTATAGGTGATAGATTGTTCTCTGAACGGAATTATTTGAAAAATAAATAAAGTTTCCATACTATCCTGTTTTCTCATGGGTTATAATTGCATTTGAAATGCTATTTTTTTCCAAAAGCCAAAGCTACTCTTCTGGAAATACAAAGGATCGGACTGTAATAATTCATCCAGGACTATTATATGATAATCTTATAAACTCAATTTGAAAAAGGGCATCAACCATTTCTGAGTTCTAATAGCATATTGATAGATAGATTCTAATATTGTACTAACAGATACTACTATTGTGCTAATCCAACATGTCTTTGCTTACCCTTCGTGAGTGGTAGTGACTGTTCTCTCCTTTAATGTTAGGATCGCTATGCTTTTGTAAGCAGCATCATGGCACAGTGAAAAGTAACTTTTAGGATCTGATATACCTGGAATTAAATTCTGTCTGCTTTTTATCAACAGTGCAGCCTTGGGCAGATTAACTTCTTCACGTCTCATTTCCCTCTACTATAAAATAAGAATAGGACCCATCATAAGCATTAGGAATGACAATTACCATCCTTCTACCATTTTGCCTCAGACTTTTTAAAAACTTATAACAAGTAAAAAATGAGTAAATGTATTCTTCTTATACAAAAAAATAAAACATTACAGATAAAGAATTTAGACTTTAAAGACCACTAATATCAGTCTGGCGCATATTGAGAGACTGAATAAACAGTCAAGGGCCAGACTATATATATCAATAGAACTCTGATATACAACCTCTGCAACAAGCAGGCTCATAAGCGAAACCACAAGCTCTGCAGCAGCTGGTCCAGAAATCTCAGAGCTTGATCAATGACTGTCAGTTTCCACCGCAGGAGCAACCGGAGGAAGCCAAATATGCTCTCCAAACCAATCACATCTGACCCCCGACCTGTAGTTAGCCTGTCTCTAGCCTCCCATGCCAACGATTTCCAATCACAGCGTATCTGAAGCTTGCTTTTTTTTTTCACTGTAACACTTCTTTCCACCACTTTTCACGGACACCAGCCTATCTTTGAGTCTCTGCCAAACACCAGTGATGGTGGCTAACTCCCTTGCAGCAGCAAGCTCTCACTAAATAGCCTCTGACTGTTCTCCTTTGGTGGGCTTTCTTTACTTCCACAAGTATCCTTCCAGTCCTTTTACCATGTATTTACAGATGGACATTTCTATTTATCCTTAGGAAATATATTCCACTTTATGGATTTTTAAAAACAAAAATATTATCATTGGGTTCTGTAACTTGACTTGAAAAATACCCTGGAAATCTATCCCTATTAGTTCATCCTTATTGTTTTCAGTGGATGGTGGTAGTAATATTTATCCTGCCTTCTTGTAACACAGTTAGGTCTCTAGTGCTAACTACTCTAGTGTTTTGTAGGTGGTTTGCTTTCCTGTGCCCATCACAGGGGACTTTCTTTAACATCTTTGCACTGCCATCCCACTTCCCTTCCTCCTCCCCAGGCCATTCTTCCTTTAACCCTCATCTCGGAGCTGCAATTGATTCTCCATGACCCTGGCTGGTTGCCTTCTCTCATGGCTGCTAGTAACAGCCATTCTGGGGCCATTTCTTCAGCATTGCAAGGTTAGGGCATGCCTAGGGGTTAAGAGACATTGGTCTCTGGTGGGTCTAGGTCCTGTGTATTGTCTGCTCAACTTCCTCATTACCCATGTGTGACAAACGCAAATCTTAGTCATGCTAGATTCTTTTACCCTGAGTCAATTTTCCAGTTGTATGTAAGGAATTTCCTCCAATGGTTAAACATAGGCAACCTTGGAAACCTTTGTGAAGGAAGTAAAATTAAATGCTTCATTTATCCTTGCTTTCACCAAATAATTTGGATAAACCTTGTAGTCACCCAAATAATATTCTTCCCAGTGAATACCAAAACATTCAGAATTAAGACACAGATGGTAGGGTCTTGGAAGAATTGCTTTTAAGATTTGACAGTTCATATGGACTAGTAGAGTCTTTAAATCCAATACAAACAACTTCATGTATTTTACTAGTGTATATACCATGGGACAATATAGCTTTGTATTTGAATCTTGACTTCTCGGGTTCAATGAACTTCGGCAAGTTTCCTAATTGCTCTGAGTCTGTTTTCGCATGTCTATGATGAAGATGAGATTTACTTGCATCTTATGGTTCTTTGGAGGAAAAACTTTTCCTCCACCCTCTTGTGTTCATTAACTGGGGACTTGTGAATTAAGCTGAAAAAAGACAGATTAGCAAGAGAAAAGTCAACTTTTATTCACCTATGTAGTGGGAGCACAGAGAAAATTTGACTCTCCAAACAGCTGAAGACAGGGGTTTAAATACCTAACTTATTAAGGGGAAAGGCGGAGGGAGATGAGGCTCTTATGGAAAGAACAGATGGGTTTCTAGAGGAACAAATGGGAGATAACAAAGTCTGTGCTAGTATTTGTTTATGCAGGTGCAAGTGGGCTTTTCAGTCCTCTTTCCAGCCAGTAAAACTCCCCTGAGAGGGGATTTATGGCAGCCTCACTCCCAGAAGTTGCTGCCTTAAGCTAGATAAGAGAAGCTCCAAAAAGCCTCCTTCCTGTATCTGTGAAATCTCAAATGTCTTTGGTGTAAAATAATCTTCATACCAGCTCGCTGTGGGTCCGATCCCCACAGGGGGTGTGAGAATAATCAAGGTAAATTCGGTGCAGCTCTCTTCCAATAGTTAAACATAGGCAACCTTAGAAACCTTTGCAAATAAAATTTGCAACTTGTTATTGATATTTGAAAGTTAGACTTTCTGACTTGCTGCTAGCAGCACATGGGAAGTTATGGTGATTTTTAGTACAAATGTTGGCCCTGGGCATAGATCTCAGCTGGCTTGCTTAATTCCTGGATCAGCATTTCTTGCATTCAGTTGCTGATTCATCACTTTTTGCTCATATTCAATCTAACTTCTCCAAACCAATTTCGTACTGATAAACTTGCCTTAAAATTCATTGTAATTGTCCTAAATAATTTGGGTGGCTCAAGAAAACAGACATCTTTTATGATTCTGTTTTTCCTAACTTTTTCCTGGCTTCCCATGGATGTTCAGGGATGTCTCACTCAAGGTGTTTTTGTTTTGTTTTGTTTTGTTTTGTTTTTGTTTGTAGGGTTTTTTATTTGTTTTGTTTTTTTGTTTTGTTTTGTTTTGTTTTCATACCCTCTTCATCTCATTTGGCTTCTTGTTCCTCAGAGGAGAAAAAGAAAAGTGATATCTTTGTTTTTATAATCCTCACATGTCATCAGTTGTTTCTAAATGCTTAGCATTTATAGGTCACTATGGGTTAATGGAAAAAGTGCATCTTACCAATAGATATCTTTTTGCCATTTGATAATGTCATGGACTTTTACACAAGTTCCGTGAGGCCGGAGTGAACAAATTCCTCATATATTTAAGATAGGTCAGAAGATACGCATATGAGAGTATATTGCTTACAGGAGATAAGTAACTTCTCTTCAAATTGGCTTAAACCATATAATTTGCCAGTGTTACCTTCTGCTGGCTAAATTCCCCAGGTAAATACCAGGCTTACTTTGCTTGGGAAAGCATTACTCATAATAAAAATATCTTAGCTGTTCTGTATGCAAATGCAGTGGAGTATAAGCATGCATATTAATTTGCTATGTTACATCGGTAATTGCTATTTTATTGGTCAATAACTGTTCTATTTATTATGATATTAAACAATTGGTATAAATATGTTAATAGATAGACTTATTCACTAATTTCTAAAAATATAGGCTGTATCTTGCTTACTAAAATGCTTTTATAAAACACTTGAGTTGGTCATTGATAGGGAACATTTTTTTTTTTGTATTTGTATTTTGTATTCAGCATTTCTAAGAGAAAATATTTAATGCCATCCCTGAAAGCTAGCAAGTTTACATTTGTTGGGCCACCAGGAGAAGTGAATTCTAGAGCTAAGAACTCCTCACTGATTCTGCAGTCAACTAGAGTAAAATAAGGTCGATATCCATTTAGTTGAGCACATAGCCTGGCAAAATGCATTAAAAAGAACTAGTTTGGCAGCTATAGGAAATATGTTTATTAACAAATAATTTCAATATATTCAATTAAACAAACCACTACACTGTTTTAAAACCAGTTATTTTCATTCAATTAAGTCTTTTCATACTTGAGAATTAGAATGGGAACTATGAAATGTCAGAATGAACATCAGCTTTCAACTTGGGCTTTGTGGATGTGGAATGTGTGCCTGGCATCTGTTATAATACATGGGGTTCTAAGGACCTCTTTCTTGGGTTTTTCTCTTTCCCCCAAGAAAGAAGTTGAACCCTAAAATGTCACTTAAAATATTGCCAACCCAAATCAGAACATCATTTACAATAAAAAGACCATACCTCAGGTCTACAACCATAGTTTCTTGGGCAATTCAGGATAGGAACCCCTCATTTTTCTAAATTGTCAAGATAATGGAGGGGTTATGGAGTCAGTTAGCCTGAATTATTCCAGTGGTTAACTGTGCAATTCAAATAACTCGATAACTCTAACTCCATACTTCATCATTTTGAGGCTTATTTTAAAAAGTGGCATTTGTTCAGTTTTCAGATATGTTATTTAAAACAGAGGTGCCTCTTATTGAAAACTACCACTAATTAGTGATTGAGGCAAAATAGCATATATTTTCTTCTGCCTGATGGGATCTTAAAGATCTTGATGATTATTTTTAATTATACTATTGTCTATGTATCCCATAGCATCTTATTTTCTTCAGCTAACAGATGAATAGTCTGAAAATTAGTCCTCTTACCTAAACAACTGGCCCTCTCAGGATTCATGGGGACAAAGCTGAATGTTTACAAGATAGACAAATCAGGAAGGGGCCTGACTTCTATTTTATTGTATTATATTGTATTTATTTATTTATTTATTTATTTGAGAGCGAATGAGAGAGAGAGCACAAGTGTACTAGCAGGGGAGAGGGGCAGTGGGAGAGGGAGAAGCAGGCTCCCCACTGAGCAGGGAGCCAGATGTGGGACTTGATCCCAGGACCATGCAATCATGACCTGAGCCAAAGGCAGACACTTAGCCAATTGAGTCACCCCCTGGGTGATGCCCCAGACTTCTAAAAGACTGATGATCCATCATTTTAGTATAGAGGGTTCCATATAAAAGCTGCTCAACATGGATTCTAGAAAAAGGAGCTATTTGTCTTTGAAAGACAGACCAGAAGTAATACCTGGATGGCCTGTTTTTATATATTATGGCCATCCCAACTGAGGTGATGCCAAGCCCCAGTAAGGGAGCTGGGCACTACTAAGCAGGATTTTTACTTATTATGGGGTACTGGAGCAGGATGAGAACCAAGACTAAGGCAGAAGTTCAGCTAAACAAATTAGTGCCAGGAACACAGGACCAGGGTTGAATTGTCATCAGAGACACCAAGTAACACAGAATTCCTGATTCTCCCGCTCCCCCAAATCTGCTTCTCTGCCTCTCCCATTTCAATAACTGGTACCAACCCATTGCCCCTTAGGCCTCCATGTCAGATTTATTACTTCTTTATTTCTCAACTCAAAAGTTCTCTTCTTTTGAAGAACATGGTAAAGCTTGATTACATATTAAAACTATATCTAAAATCAACATAAAACCTAGTTTCATTTCCTTAAGGGCAAAAAGAACTTAGTTGTACAAATATGGGACCCACTTCCACACTTTTCAGGAGATTGGAAATACTTGTTTTATGTCCTGAAGGTGCAAAGATGGGAAAGTGGAAAGGTACTCTTCCCCATGAATTGACTAGCAAGTCCTTTTATTTTTTTTTTAAGATATTATTTTTAAGTTATCTCTATCCCAATGTGGGGCTTAAACTTACAACCCCTAGATCAAGAGTCACCTGCTCTACTAACTGAGCTAGTCAGGCAACAATAGCATGTCCCTTTTAATACCAAGTTTTAAAGGGAAAATAATCTATATTAAAACAGTCCAGTTGTTCACATCCAGCGCACAGATAACTGCTAGGAATCATTTTTCTGAAGGAAAGTACCATGTAATTCCCAAACAAAGGAAAAATAATGGACTTTGTTCTCACTTCTTTCCCCCCTTGTTTGTTTTTCAATTACTTGAGCCTTTAGGTAGAAATATTAAAATTATAATTTTACAGTTTAGTCACTTTTTATCATTTGTGAAAAATAAGTCACTGATATGATAAATAAATCTTCACCTTACTCTGGTTGAGCTGAGATGACAGAGTATTAAGAATCGACACCCCCCCCCCAAAAAAAATAGAATTTGACACCATCACCATATGTGCTCCAAATGATACCACGATCATCTTGTGGTGAACATAGAGAAACTTTATTTAAGTTTGGTGAATATCACTTTATGATCAGAAAGAGTTAATGTGACTGAACATTCTAGGTGTCTCTTTAACAGCACAACTTGAGAGGAATAGAGCTTATTAATATATTTTGTTTTGGTATGGATTTTAATGAGACTCAGGAACTGTCACCCTGAACATTTTTATTAGTGCATAGTATGTGTCAGTTCTTGGGGTAGGTACCATGAAGAGTAAGACATAATCCCAGTACCTGGAAAATGTGGACTCTACGTGAGTAGAGACTCTTGAATTTTTTTAACCTTCGATTTGTTTCTGTGAAAGTGTTTTTGAGAGGACACCACCAAAGAAGCAATAGAGACATCCATCAGAGGCTAAGAATGTTTATCTTTGAATGACTGAGTGATTGCAGGTGCTTTTATGTTTCTGAATTTTTGTTTATTTGTTTTGCATGAGTATATTTAGTATTTTATAAGCAGAAAAATAAACACCAGTTTTTAAAGTGATGACAAGATCTTTTAGTGCTTTTTCACAATAGTGTGCTCAAAGAATATTTGTTAAGTGAATGAGTACATTTTTCAAATTCTCAAACTTTTCTCATTTAAAAACATTAAGGACATTTATTTTGGGTCAAAAGAATTCCCCAAATTTCTGCTAGAGGAGGTATTCTGTTAACTTTATCTTCAACTTTTGAAAACCACTGACCAGAAAATAAAGAGCTTAAAAAATTATTTGGATGTTATATTGTACCCAAAAGATAAAGAAGGTGAATTTGTTTTATCTCCCCTCATTTTTAGAACATTCTATAAACAAACACCATTGGTGTGTTGGACATAGACATAGTTTGAGTGTCATGATAACTTGAACTGAATACACAACTGGCCAACTTCTTCCAACCCATCTTGATGGAATAGAGGAGGGAATGTAAAAAATGTCTAAGTTGTAGGACATAGAGATAAATAAATGTGATGAAAACCAACTTTGAGTTACTTGAATGATTTGACCTTGATCCAAGGGTAAAAGATTTCAAAACATAGTCTGAAAGTTTAGGTTAGTTGGCTGGACTGTGAGGGCTAATTAGTCCAGTGTTCCAACTTCAGACAGTTCACTTGCTTTCTTTATTTCTTTAGCAAGGGACTGTGTAGCAAACTGGTCAAACTTCCTACATAGATGTGCTGCGGTCTTAAGGAAACCAGATAATAGGAATACAGCAGCATCATCAGAAAACAATTCAAAATACAAGCTTTAAAAATAGTAGGTGGGGAGTGTTTTCACATCCTTATTGGGGGCAGAGACAGGGAGGGGTGATAGTAGTTGTGGGTAATATTCTCTACAGAACAGATTTATGCCACTGAGACACTTAGATTCCCATTGAAGAGGTAAGAGACATACATAGCAAATTAAGTAATACCATATATCATATTCCTTTTGTAGGTTACCCAGTTCTCTTTGTGCCATGTCTTATAGGTACAACTGGACAAAACTCACATAAGCTTGAAACGGTTACCTACCACTTCTTTCCCAGAGCTTCCCTAATGCTTTAGTGAAGTCCAGCAGAACTGGACATGTGCAGTCAGAAAGTGAAGGGGAGTTTTTGCCAGTTGAGCCGTTTTTAATCAGTAAGGGACAAGAGCTTATAAGTAAATATTCCCTACTTTCATCTCCCACGTGGATTTTCAGAGATGCATTTCACAAGGTCATTAAAATATCCTGGTAAAAACATATCAGTAACCCATAGTGGTGGCCAGTTCAATAAGTTATCTTTGAACTGACTGACCTTCCTTCTCTGTCCCACTCCCCCAGGCTCTCAATCATGCTTCTTGGGATCACTGTCCACCACAGGCAAGCCTATGTCTTAGCTCTTCTTTTGAGACACCCAGGGTCAGGCATGAGACAGGGAGACATCAATGTGGTAATAAGACCATAGCTCAAGAAAGATAATTGCAAAGAGAAATCAAGAGTTGGATATTAGAAACTCTATGAAAGAATTGACAGAACTTAGTAATAAAGCAATGAAGAATGAGAATAGTCAGCTTGGTGGGCAGGATGAAGGGTTCTATTCTAGATAAGGCCATAACTTAATGGCGTTGACCAGCAGGCAATGGGAACTAAGTTTTAGGAATCAAGTGAGAGTTAAAATCTTGTGAGTGAATGAGTTCTCTCACAGAAGACTTTATGAAGAGGTGACCAATGGGCAATAGATTGAATTTCTGATAATTACCAGATTTCAGGAGTCAACAAGAAAGGAATTGGCAGCTGCTTGGCACTTAGGAAATAAAAGAGTTTAGTGTTACGCGTAATGGTCGGTGAGTGGAGAGAACGTACAGTTCAATTCCACCGTCAGGTCAGAGACCAGACTGAAGAGACTTAAGATGGAAATAGATAAATACAGTAATATATAGTAAAAAGATGAGGACAGTCATATAGATGGATTAATGTAAGGATAATGTAGGTGGAGATAGTTTACTCCTTAATGGTATTGACCAGCAGGCAATG
Organism: Callorhinus ursinus; assembly: GCF_003265705.2. Classification (NCBI taxonomy): domain Eukaryota; kingdom Metazoa; phylum Chordata; class Mammalia; order Carnivora; family Otariidae; genus Callorhinus; species Callorhinus ursinus. Next base: position 12,577,429 of record NW_027397092.1, on the reverse strand, counting down.
GGCACTAAATTTCCAGGACTTAAAGGATGGAAAAAAGGTAGTGGAGCTAACTTCCCTAATATATATATATATTTATATATAAATCCTGAGCTTATTTTATTTCTAAATAAGCACTATTGAAATCATTTATTAATCACAGAAATTCTGAGATTTATCTTACTCTCACACTTTGATGCCTTTTTATTCTCAAGAGCACTCATTTAAAAAAAAAAGATGAATACTCGCGAGCACTTTCTCTATGATGTTGGCCTACAGAATGGCATTATTGAAAAGTACTTCTCTTCCAGAAAATATTGGAAGAATTCCACTTGAATAAATATGGCATAACTCAGTGCCTACTGTTACATACCCATATTTGTGTTAAGCTAATCCTAGTTTCCAAAAAAAGGTTTTTGTGCTGTTGAAAAGCATTTCTGAAATACTGCCAACCCCATCTTGTGATTAAAGTTCTCTGGTAGAACACAGGTTAGAAGGGGTGAGATGCCAAGCAGGTATTTAGAGAGAGAGTTTTATTTTAATGTTTTATATTTGAGTGAGTCATGGTTTAGATAATCTGTTTCTGCAAAAATGTTTTCAATATGCAATCTGATCATTTTCTACTTTTTCATTGAATATTTTCTTTTTGATCCTTCCCAACCATCTGCTTTAAATATAAATAACAGTTAATCATAGTGTGCTTAGTTTAGCATACATCATCCCTCCAGGATATGTTTGTTATCTGTTGAATTTACACTTTGGATCAAACATTTACTGAATGAGTGAGATTTGAGACAGTGGCTAATTGCCCACAGAGCATAACTGAGCCTTACTGAGCCTTACAAACTGCATATTGTTTATCCAATTCGTTGTTATAAGCCTGTTGTTTATCTATATAGTTTAACTGTGACAGTCAAACTATAATTCATTTGCTGGAGGATTTGTTTTGTTGTTTCTTATTTTCATGATCCTTGTATTATCTGGTTTTAACTGATATAAAGCCACTGCTGACTTTTCTCTCTCTCTTTTAATTTTGACAACTTTTATTTTCTTTCAAAGATTTTATTTATTTAATTGAGAGAGAGTGAGAGAGAACAGAAGCAGCGGGAGGGAGAGAGGGAGAGGGAGAAGCAGACTCCCTGCTGAACAGGGAGCCTGATACGGAACTCGATCCCAGGACCCCGGGATCCCAACCTAAGCCAAAGGCAAATGCTTAACCGACTGAACCACCCAGGCGTCCACTTTTACAGCATTTACTTTTACTTACTCAATTTGTAGACTGACAAACATTATACATATTATTTTAATTTTATACTTGGCATGAAATTGTATTTGTTCCTAAGGTACAACAAGTACAAATTCCTTACTGATAATGAGATTGTTTTTTTAAAAGGAGGATAATAAAAATTTTTTACAATCCCACAATTTAGAGAGAATCACTATTGACATTACTGTTTATATGAAGCCATAATTTTTGTATGCCTATATATGAATAATTTTTAAAAAATGTGATCATATAGAACATAATCTTCCCAAACTTGCTTTTTTCATTAACATGTATCATAAACATGTAGTCCTACCCTAATATTACCATACAACATAATTTATGTGGGGTATATTATAGATGTACTAATCCCTTTCTGTTAAATGTTTAGTGTTTTCAATGCTATGATCAATAGCTGCTCAGTTAAATCTTTCCTGATTTCCTAAATTAATCCTCAGAAAATATCACTAAGTCATTTCTGTGTTAGAACTCTTATTTTCAAGAAACCCATTTGAGTTTAACAAAAAAGAGGAATATATGAGAAGTACATGGGGGTATCTTGAGGATCTCAAGGACAAGAAACTTGTTGGAAACATTCTTTGGACTCCGATGTATACTAATTTCTAAAATTTGTGATTCATTACCTCCTTCTCACCCAAAAGTCTCCCTCTGCTTCATAGTATATGCATAAAAGCATGGCCACCAATAGCAACCAAGTTTATACCTCACAGGTCCAGCCATCCTGAGAAAAATGAAATCATTCCTAATCCTCTCTTGTGGCCCCACCCCATTCTCCACTCCAGGTTTCCAGGTTTAGCAGATGTTCACCTTGGCCCCTTCAGCTGAGGCCAAGGGATGGTGTTTGATGAACATGATTGCCAGGAGTCACTGCATAGCCATAGCTGTGTGAAGGATGGGGAGATCAAAAGGGTCTGGGGAAGCAGTCCATGAATACCCTCATATTCTCATCACTCAGGACACTTATTTCTATTGAGAGATACTTACTGCAATAAATCGGCACTGTTAAACCAGTAAAAGAAAGGAAATTTTTTTTCTTTCTTTAATAAGAATAGATTTTTCCAAAACTGACTTCATTTCATCTGACAGTGGGCAACAACACCTCCACGTGTTTTTGAGCTATGCATCTACAAAGGAGATACCATTCTCTGTGAGCACTCACTCTCTGATTCAACTGGAATGCCATCCACTGTCGATTCATCATGAGAATAAGAAAATTCTATCATGGAGAAGAGTTTTAAAATGTGTTAACTGTTCTTTTCTAGAATTAACAAATGTAAAATCACACTTCTCATGTAATGCATTTTATGGTTATTCTAAGAAAAGTACATCTAGTATTTAAGAATAGAACATTAATATTTATAGAGAAAAATCACAACCAACTTAAAATAAATCTAAATTTTCTCTGGACTTTCATTATGCAACTAGAAATATACTTCCACAGAAGAGTGAAATCTTCCAGTCAAATGTGTTGAAAACTTTGAGAGAGGGAGGAATTAATGGGATGAAAGGCTGAAGGCAAACTAGGTATTATAGAATCGTATCAGTTCTGTTTTCTAGAAAAGTCTATAGTGTTACATAAGTCTGGGCTCTCTACATTTTCTTCAGTTGTCTTAGTCTCTACTGAATTAGTTATCTACTGCTGTATAACAAATTACCCCAAACTTTAGTAGCTTAAAGCAAGAAATGTTTATTATTGTACACAGTTTCTGAGAGTCAGGAACCCAGAAGGAGCTCAGCTGGCTGGCTCAGGTAGCTGGGGCTGTAGTCCTCTGAAAGCTTGACCTAACTGGGGGATCTTCTTCTAAACTCACTTGTGTGGCTCTTAGCAGGAGGCCTCACTACATGGGCCTCTGCACAGGGCTGCTCACGACAAGGCCTCTCATTTATCCTGGAGCAAATTATCTGAGAGACAGAGTTGGTGGGCAAGGGGACATAGAAGCAACATTGTCTTGTATGACTTAGCCTCAGAACTGGCAATCCATCACTTCTGCCATCTGCCATGGCACACAGAATCTTATATCATGAGGGCACGGCAGGTTTGGGGGCGGTTTGTAAGGCATGGATACAAGGAGGTAGGAATCACTAGGTGTCATCTTGGAGGCTGGCTACCACATATACCATTCTCAGATCATAAAAATTGACTTTCTAATTTGATTTATATTTACATTTCTAGAACTCTGATTCCATTGTGTATTTTTTCTTTGCACTCGAAATAATGTCACAAATCAATTGTAATTATATAGTTTGCATGTAGACTTCCTTAAAATGTTGCTAAAGTTTAGGCCTTGGGGTTTAGCAGTTTCTGGCATTTTTACCAATGTTTTATATCCTAAATTATACATATTATGCTTATTTTAAAAACATTGATTTAATGCATCTCTTTATTTAGGCTATCATTCATTCATTCATTTAACAAATACTTATTGAGTTCGGGGAATTGTGTTTTCTTTATTGTTCCAGTATGTCACCTCTGTGTTGTAGTCTCCTTTATTTTAATTTTTCTATTTTTTTGTGAGAGAGAGAGAGAGAGCACATGCGTGAACTGGGGCAGGGGTGGGGTGGGGAGGGGAGTAGGGGCAGAGGGAGAGGGAGAGAGAGAATCTTAAGCAGGCCCCATGCTCAGTGCTCAGCATGGAGCCTGATGTGGGGCTCGATCCCACGACCTGGAGATCACGACCTGAGACAAAATCAAGAGTCAAACACTTCACCGACTGAGGCACCCAGGTGCCCCTAGCCTCTTCTTTTTAAAAACAGCTTTATTAAGATATATTTCATATGTCATATAATTCACTCATTTCACTCATGTAAAGTGTAAAGTTCCCTATTTCTAAACTACATTTTTAGAGACAAAAAAGCCTGACAATATCTAAAATTGGTCACCATACATGTATTTAAATAAGAAGGTCCATCTTTAAGATTCCATGGATACATGTTCTTCTGCCAGAGCAAACAGGAAGACACAGATATCTTGTTTATTCTTTCTCTAAGTACTCTGTGGAACTCTGGAAACCTTGGAGGTGTGTTGACTGTGTAGTAAAGAGGACCAAACAAGTAACTTCAGTGGCCTGAAGACCTATTTGCCAGGATAAGTTCTCCAATCAGAATCCTATCATTTTTCCCCTAGGAATAGATAAACAGCCAAACCCCAAGCGACTATATGAAAGGCTATGTTTACCAAATTATCAGGACACACCCAAATGCTGCTGGTCCAAATAATCCAGTCACTAGTGAATGGAAATTATATTTTATTTAATGATATTTCAGAAAGTAAAAGATGTTTTCATGTGCTTTTCAAAAACTAGCACATAAACAAAGATCAAAGCAGGTGTTCATCTTAACTGAAATGTAGTCTATATTCTTTTGTTTTCCTCCTTTGGTATAATTTTTAAGTATTTTTTTAAAAGATTTTATTTATTTATTTGAGAGAGAGAGAATGAGAGAGAGAGAGCACGAGAGGGAAGAGGGTCAGAGGGAGAAACAGACCCCCCGCTGAGCAGGGAGCCCGATGTGGGACTCGATCCCGGGACTCCAGGATCATGACCTGAGCCGAAGGCAGTCGCTTAACCAACTGAGCCACCCAGGCGCCCCTATAATTTTTAAGTATTAAAAAAATTATACAGCTAGTACACATATATTGATGAAAAATAGAAAATATACAAAAGCAAAAGTACAAAAAAGAATTTGTAAGCATTTTAATCCTGTTATCCAGAGACAGCCTGTGTTAAGTTTCGGTGTATATCCTTTCAAAAAACAAAATTTTGGGGGGTATATATTTCCATAAGTTGTAACTGGTATATTGCAAGCTTTAATAACCTGTGATTAAAAACTGGGCTTGTGTTAATATTGAATAATCTGATTATTTCTCATTGTTGCATGTTCGGCTTGCTTTGATCTCTAGGAGGTGTCCACCACCTCTTTTCTCCCTGGGTCCTTGTTCACTGACATAACAGCCTCTAAAGGAGCCTTACCCTCACCAGGGCTAATGGTGCTGCTTGCCTTTGTGAAGGGATCTTCCATCTCACAGTGCTTAGAAAGCTGCCAACTATCTCCTGAGTCTCAAAGCAGCGCTGACAGGTGCCATGACTCTAAAGAAAATTGCTTCTTCAGCTTCTCAGAACCCGGCAATTTCTTGTCACCAAGCCTGCAAACAAATGTACACACATATATAAGAACAAGTGGTATTTTTAGGACAGCGAGATCTCAAGCCAAATGAATAAAACAAATCATTTCTCTCAAACAGAATAATACCTGTGACACACGAAGCACTATATAGGCAGCCTCCTGTGTGAATCTTTTTGTACTAAAACATTCAAGTTTTGGGGGCTCAACATCTCGAACATCTTTTATTCAGATGAGGGATCAGCTGAATTCTCACATAATTAAATGGTCTATTCAGGATTTTCAGATCAAAGAAACAATCTGCCCTAAAAGTTGATTCAATAGTGCAAAATAAACAATAAAAACCTGTTCACTCCTTTGACAGTCTTATAGCCTTTTATCTTTTCCATCCAGGTTTCAGTTGGCCAACTTTCAATAAAGGTACGAGTTTAAGGTTCTTGTTTCTTGATTAATAGTCCGGCTCCTACCCCCATTCTCTGAGGAGGGTCTTAACTATGCATGGAGGTGGCAGAGGGGAACTCCATTTTCATACTTTAGGCATATGTATACTCTTAAGTCATTGCAATGAGAATATATTCATCTATTGGTTACATAATAAAAACAAAACAAAAACGGACAACATCACGTCAAAAGTAGAATCTGGCCACAAACACATTGAAGCATTCAGCGTGGAGCTTGTGGTTTATCTATTTGTCTTTTTTTAAAAAGATTTATTTATTTATTAATTTAAGAGAGTGAAAGAGAACATGTGAGTGAGGGTGGGGGCGGGGGAGGGTGGCACGCAGGCTGGGGAGGGGGGCAGAGGGGGAGGGACAAAGAATCTCAAGCCGACTTCCCTCTGAGTTCAGAGTCCCAGGCAGAACTCCATCTCACAACCCTGCAATCATGACCCGAGCCAAAGTCAAGTCAGCTGCTTACCCGACTGAGGCACCCAGGCGCCCCTCTCTTGCTAAGGTCCTGTTGGATAGCTTGTGGTGGCTGCATGGTCCAGCGGGAAGTTCAGAAGTCAGCACACCTGGCTCTGTAAGAAATGTGCAGTCCTTGGGTATGTCATTACACCCCTCGTTTCCTTATCCATCCCGTGCTGTACTGAGTGCTGAGGCTTCTTGCAATTCCACCACTCTGTAGTTCGTAGGAGTCTCAACTTGAACGCTCTGGTTGTAAGAAATGTCACTTTTGTTTCTCCAAATAAAATTTAATCCTCTTGATTTCTTTTTTACTGGGTGGTGGGAAAATTCAATGTCATTCTTTTTTCAGATTTCTCTTCCCCTGCTGGAGGGTTCTGTCCAAGTCCCAGGGACATTGTGCAGGGCACATGTAGAGTAGACCCACTGGTCTTCAACAGTAAGCACAAATTCTTGAATGGAGGTAGCTCAGCTTCTTTTTACCTTATTTTTGACTGTGAGGATTCTTTAACAACCCTCCAAGATATTTCTCTTACAGTTTATTGCTACCTCCCTTGTGCTGGTCATTTTGTCTGTTTGCTTTCAGCTCAAGCTGTGGCTGCTCTTCTTTGCTCTTTGAATATTCTGGAGAGCTGGAAGTCTGCAGTTTACATTTCCTGGCGCCCCTTGCCAGTGGGGTCCTGGTTAGGGCTGCTTATGGGAGGCATTGGCAGGATACTGAAAGACAGGAAATGAGGGAAAGGGATTTATTATGGCTTCCCATTTCTGACACCATCTCAGGCAGCAATAATGGTATTTACTACCGTGATGGTGTTGCCAAAGTTCCATCCCTGGTGGGGGTGACACCTCATCAGCTAATCAAGAGCTGACTACAGTACTGTCTCCATCAGCACAGTGGCAGGTATAGGCTTGTGAACCCCAGCCCAGGAGTTTTGGCGGATTCTATTCTTTGGGTGTCACTCTTCTTGGTTTTTATCCTCTACCTCCCCTCCTTCTCTATTTTCTCTCTTCCATTATTTTTATAACCAGTTCCTTGAATTAAATATTTTGGAATTTTTGTTTTGCTTGACTAGAAGCTGATTAGCAGACTCCGTATCCCTTATCCAGTATCCTTGAGCAGCACTATCATAGACCTAGTTACCTCTTATGGGACCTTGTGTAAAGGGTAAGATATATCTGCTATTCTCAAAACCCTATTTAGTTAAAATCCTTTTGGTTGCAAATAACAGAAACTCAACTGGGGAAACTTAAGATAAATTGGAAAATCTATTGTAAAACTTCAAGTGCAAGCCCTGGAACCTTAGGGCTGGGGTATCCAGGCCACCAGAACCATGGATAGAAGTGCTGCAGGTAACTGTCTCAGTTAGCTAAGGCTGTATAACAAACCAAGACTTAGTGGTATAGAATAACAACCCAAGACTTTGTGGCTTGTAATAATAACCATTTATTATTTTTTATAAGTCTCTGGGTTGGTCAGGTAGTTCTTTTCATCTGGGTGGGGCCTGGATGATCTCAGCTAGGCTGCTTCATATCTCATTGGTCAGCTGCTATGTCATTTGGGGCTGGCTTGTTAGGGTGGCCTTGGATGGGGCACCATAGCTATGGTCCTTATTCTTTCACCAGCCAAGCATGGGTGGGTCAAAGGGAAAAAGTGTAAACATGTAAAAGGCTTCTTGTGATCTAAGCTTCACATTGGGAGTCTGTCACTTTCACCAAGTACAAGTTCAGCCCAGATTCAAAAGGTGAGATACTAGGCTCCAGCTCTTGATGGGAAGAGCTGCAAAGTCATATTATGAAGAGAGTGGAGTACAGGAAGGGGAGTGAAGAACTGAGGCCTGTTTTGCAGTCTGCCCACTAGAGTAAACCCAGGAGTCACCTTTGTTTTTCTGTAAACTTCGCTTTTTTTTTTTTTTACCACACACCAGTTTCCTTCCTTCCTTCATTCCTTCCTTCCTTCCTTCCTTCCTTCCTTCCTTCCTCCCTCCCTCCCTCCCTCCCTCCCTCCCTCCCTTCAATGTGGTAGAAAATGGCCACTGCTATTAGCTTCTATGTCCCCTACTGAAGAAGATAACCAAGCTAAAACTGGAACCGCAATCAACTCTATATATTCTGGAAGAGGTCTCAGTGGGGTCTCCATGAATCATCTTGAGTCAGGTGTGCACTCATGGATCAATAAATTGTGGTCTGGAAGACAGGGTCAAATTAGTGCTTTGACTGTAGACTTATAGATGGAAGGAGAGTAGAGAGTAGTCATCTGAGAAGGAAGCAGCAACCCAAGTCTTATGCAAATAGAGCCACAAAACTTATCAATGCTTCCAAGATACCTTTCATTTTGTTTTTAAGAGGAATATCTCTTGCAGCTATGACTAGGTTGTGAACAAAAGAGGAAAATGAATTAGTGTGGGGAGCAAGAGCATGGACTCTGGAGTAAGACAGCCTGTGTGAATATTTCCTATCTGCCATGTCTTAGCTGTGTGACTTTGGGCAAATTCTGCAGTCTCATTACCTTAATAGTAAAACTGGAAAGAAAATGATTCCTATCTTATAGATTGTTGTGAGGATTTAATTCAAGCATGCATACTGCACATACAACAGTGCCTATGCATAGTAAATGCTCAATAAATGTTAGCTATTGATACAATTATTATGACTAAAGAAAAAGCACTGAGCACTGGGTATAAGAATTCAGCAGGACAGTACTTGTGATTTCTATTAACCTTCACTGTCAGAATTATTTGCTAGAGAGGGCGCCTGGGTGGCTCAGTCGTTAAGTGTCTGCCTTCGGCTCAGGTCATGATCCCAGGGTCCTGGGATCTAGTCCCACATCGGGCTCCCTGCTGGGCGGGAAGCCTGCTTCTCCCTCTCCCACTCCCCCTGCTTGTGTTCCTGCTCTCGCTGTCTCTCTTTCTGTCAAATAAATAAATAAAATCTTTAAAAAAAAAAAAAGAATTATTTGCTAGAGATCCCTAGTTTGAAATCAAAATAAACTCATCATAGGATAGCCTTGCTGGAAATCCCAGATTTGTGTTTACTGTTCTTTAGTCATCTTTTCAAGGCATTCCTTCAGGTTTTTGTGTATGCTTACCAAAGACACAGAGTTAAGTCAAAAGTACACAAAGGCCAGGAAAGCCAAGACATTAGTGATGAAGCTGTGAACCCATCGGAGGGATGGGGATCAAAGAGTAACTCTCTGTTTGAAGCTACAGTAAGTCAGAAAAGCATATAATTTAGAAGAAAAAAGAATATCTTTATATAATTGTCCACCAACTCTTACACAAAGCCCAGAAACCTGGAAGTGTTAGTATTATATACCCAGTAATACTGGCCAAAAAGGAAAAGGAAAAAACATTTAAATATTGAAAATTTCAGTATAGATCATTTAAATCATACTATATAGAATGCAAGTACCTAGGAATTTAGAAGACCCCAAATCAGGAGCTTATTTTAGCAAAAATAGGAAGATCTGTCTTCTGTTTTTCTTTTAGTTTTTAATGTAGTATAATTTGTTGGTGATCAGATTGCATCCAATGAACTCAGTTTAAAAGTATGTGCAAGATGTTATGAAAATGTATTAAAATAGCTTCTTCTGTTTTATTTACCACACCTACATTCTTCGTGCATATTCACATAGGAAGCAGCTAAGACTGAGGGCAGGCAATTCCTTTATAATCTTATCAAAAATAGAAGCCAATAGTTGTAATGACTCATTTGTTTCCTTCTGCTTTCAATCTTATCTTGGGACTACAGATTGCATTACAATTGGTAAGTGATTGTGCATCTTTTGTGAAGCACCTTGAAATGTTCTGGCATGGTAATAAATTGGCCATGCTTTAGAATTCCCAAACAAAGCTAAGTTTTTTAACTGAGTCCTGTCCCTTTAACGTAGCACTTCATATTATTTTGAGAACCTGCAGCGAGTCACTAGAAAAAAAAAAAAGATCAGAGCCAAGGACTTAATAAATAAATAACTTAGTTTAAAAAGAGATTTCACTATAGTGAAATCTATTTATGTAATAACTTTCTTCACTTCTAAAATACACCATGTATTTTACATCTTATTGTAAACTCTAGGTAACCTGATGCTTAGAGATATTATTTTTTTCCTCTGTACCGTCCTTGAGTCCAGTTTATTTTTTTTCTCTGCATGAAGTACAGAAATACTTGAATTGAAAACTGTGAATGATGTTAGTTTGGGTGAGGGTCCAACTAGGATTAAATGAATTCCTATGACAGATCCTAAGCACAAGAGATTTGAGGGTTAATTCATTGTTAAAATATGTGGTGTGGAGTGTGAAAGAGACTGCTGGTCCTTCCCCCAGATCTACTTTTCACTTACTGCCTATTAATAAAATCCTGGTATTCATCTGGACACATGGCTGTCCCAAATCAAGGGTGCATCTCCTTTCCTCGCTCCCAGCTAGGAATGGCTAAATCATTTCGTTCTGGACAAGGGGACGTAAGTGGCAGTTATCTATGACCACCTCTGGACTTTGATGTGAAAGAGAAATAAACCACTATTACCCCTCACCTCACCACCCACCTGCCTCTCATTGGGTAGAGTGATAGTGGGAATTGACAATAAGGTGAGTTCTTTGCCATGAGGTACAATCGAAATAAAGGACCCTAAGAGAGAACTACACCTCAGTCTGTAATCAGAGTGACGAGTGCTGAGCCTTCACCAACAAACCCAATTTCAATAGTAACAACATATTTATAAGCCATCCTTAACAGTGCAAAACATTTTTTTTTTTTGTGAATGGGCATAAACTCTTCTATTGGAAGTTACCACGTGTAGGCCCCACCTATCACTGTTGAAGGTGGAAGTGGGAATTGGACTTGAATTGTGGGAAAAGAAATTTGTGCTATAAGGAAAAATTTAAAGAATTTAAAGATAATAAAGGTGATAAAGAGTGAACAAATCTAAGTAAAAGATTTTAATTCTACTTGTATTTGATATAGGATAAACAGCTCCATTTTGTAGTCTGGTTTCTCCAAGTGTCTTTCTGATATAGACTTCTATGAGTCCCTTAAATGTTGCCTTTATTTAAAATTATAGAAAACCTTTTTTGAGAACAAAAGTACAGTATTTTTTATTCTTGTCTCTAATAGGCATTACTTGAAAAAAATTGCATTTGACTTCAGACATAAGTAATTCTTGGGGAACCAAAACAAACAAACACCCAAACAAAAAAATAGCCCAAGCCCCACTGGCTTGCAATTTTATTTTTGTCATGTAAATCTTAGGTAGCCAGCTAAATATATATTTAATTATATCAAAGGATCCAGGTAAGCTATAATTTCTAAGCCATGTTACAGGTCATAAATAGGACAAAGATGTCCTCATTGTCAATTGTAAATATTTGTTTAGAGCATCACATAAGATTGGCTGTAATTACACCGTTCTTCATTAAATTTAGAAGTCTATCAACCACAACACACATTTATTCCACCAGTCACTTTAATCAAGTCTGAAAACCATAGGGCAACATTATGGCATTTAGTTGTCATCTATGCCCTTGGGACAAATAAGCCTAAGCAATTCTTAATTCTCTTGGACATGAGAAAAGAAACAAATCTAAGAAAATATGTACTTCCTTATAGTGGTCTATGCAAATTCTTGAATGTTGGTCATCTTTCACTTTAAAAAAAAAATGAAGTAGGGGCACCTGGGTGGCTCAGTCGGTTAAGCGTCTGCCTTTGGCTCAGGTCATGATCTTAGGGTCCTGGAATCGAGTCCCATGTGGGGCTCCCTGCTCAAAAGGGAGTCTGCTTCTCCCTCTCTTTGCCCCTCCCCCTGCTTGTGCTCTCTCTCACACTCTCTCAAATAAATTTTAAAAATCTTTAAAAAAATTTTTTAAATGAAGTAATTGTCCCTTAAAAATGAAGTTATTGACAAATTTCTGCAATTCCTACAGTAACAGCAACACTGATCCCAATTTTTGTTGCTTGAAAAAGTCCCAGAGTAGTCATATTTCTTTAAGTGTAGTTTATATCTGGGCAGCTCAAATCTCAAGAGTTTTTTTTTTCCTTAAATTTTACACTTTATCAAGATACGGTAATTGTACCAGCAAACATCTCCCCTTTTCCATCTTCTGATTTTGAATGCACTTCACTTATACCAAACACTGACCAGGATAAAACATAGCATTATCAGTGGACCATTTTTGCCAGTATCTTAGCATTATACCATGAAGGGAATTAGATTAATTCCCTTAGATTAATTGGATTAACTAATAGTCAATTACAATGGGCTAGCTTCCCCGTATAGAATGAATAAGCCATGAGGATAAAAGGTACAGCCTACGGACTAGAGTTAATGGCATTGGAATATCATTGCCTGGTGACAGATGGCCCCTACATTTGTTGGGGGCATAGCATAGCATACAGAAAAGTTGAATCACTGTGTGTGCACCTAAAACCAACGTAACATTGTGTGTTTACTATACTTCAATTAAAAAATTAAATAAATTACAATATGCTGTATTTATATTTTAAACAAACATTTAAAAATATCTACTTGCTTAATATATTCAGTAAATTTCCCTGGTTTTTGCTTTAAAACACTCTAAAACCTAGAAATAGTAGCACTTGTGGGACAATTATCACAGGAATCTGAAGTAGATCTTTATCAATGTTTAAAGAAATGCTAACTATCCATTTCATCTTTCTAAAATGAGTGGATTGTGTACGATTATTTTATACTTGAGAATTTAAATACAGAACCACCAATTACTTGGAGTAAACTGAATAATGAACAAGTCTGCAAATTCATTACTATAAGTATATATAGATATATATATTTGCAAACTCTACTACTATATCATCTGAATTTATTGCTACTTTAAACTTTTGGAGAAGAAATTTGGAATCATAGGGGCCTTTAATTTATTCAGATTATCAGAAATTATAGAAATAAAACCATTTCAAGGGTGAGCCAGATATTGTACTAACTCAAAGTTTAGACATTAGCCATCCCCATAGTCCCCAGTGTTATTTTTCTCATTCAGAACCCATTAATTTATCTTCTCAGAATCCACGGCTCTTCTTATTCCCGCCATTTAGGTCTCTCCCCCTCCGCAACGCCCCAGCCCCCTATCATGCCTCTATACAACTGATTAATGTGATGGCGCAGCTCATTCTGGCCTTTTCTCACCAGCTGCCCACCAGGCACTGAAACATCTAGAGGGAATGCAGAATCCTGGAGGCCCACGGAATCAGAGCGGTCTGTCCATCCTTCACAAAATTTCTCTCTTGGTTTGTTTTAGCTGCAGAGCACTCATCCTTTGTCTCTGGAAGGTGCTGATGTTTATGTTGTATAGTAAATGTAGTTCACATCTGCAGTTTCAGATTACTACACCCACATGGAAGTGTCAGTTCCGATGGATGCCTCTTTGACCTTCAAGTAAGAGCAATTACCTAAAAGCTAAACTGAATCAGAATCATGCATCAGAAGCCTTTAATTTATTGAATTTGCCTCAGGACTTTTATTGCCACTTTTAAAAAATTCTCGGCTGATTTATATTGACTTTACAATTCTGCAGACAAAATAAAATGCCAAATAATTTGGAAGATGGAATACAGTTTCATCAGCTGTTGAATGAATACAGATAAGGAAAGAAAGAACTGAAATTTTAGAAGCACTTCATTTATATTCAAAAGCCAAGTGCTTCAGCCTGACTAGCCAACAGCTGTCTTCACTTTTCTTTTTTTTTTTTAAAGATTTTATTTATTTATTTGACAGAGAGAGACACAGTGAGAGAGGGAACACAAGCAGGGGGAGTGGGAGAGGGAGAAGCAGGCTTCCCGCGGAGCAGGGAGCCCGATGCGGGGCTCGATCCCAAGACCCTGGGATCATGACCTGAGCCGAAGGCAGACGCTTAACGACTGAGCCACCCAGGCGCCCCTGTCTTCACTTTTCTGAGGAAAATCATCAGAATGGAAGATCCCAGTTTCCTGACTTCAGCTGACTGCTATGGGATGTCAGAAATAGGTAAACTTCAGGCAACCAAAGGCTGCAGGGCAAAAAACTGAGGGCATTCTGAGTCATGCTTAGTTTGAAATGATAAGTTCAGTAACTATGAATACTCTGCAATAAACTAAAAATCTTTGTGATGTTCAGAAATGAAGACAAGAAAGGAAAGTTATGGAGGCAGAAAACGCAAATGTGCAGACAAAACACTGTTAAAAGCATGCCATTCTGAACTGACAGGGTCTAGTGTTGTTTGTTTCTGTAATTCCCAGCTGTACTTGAAAATTACATGCTTTCAGTTGGTAAATATCATATCTTATATGTGACCTCCATTCACAGTTAGAAACATTGTCATGATTTTAATCACCTGCTCTTAGAAAAACAGCTGTAGAGAAGTCAAGTTTTGGGGTCTTTCCTTAAAAACTACGCTGCATCCATCAAAATGCTGAAAAAGGCACAGTGCTAAACTGCTAATTTCTAGACTCGCTTTTAAATTACACGATTGCTCTTTGTTAGCAAATTCATCACATTTAAGTCAGATGGATTTTTGCCATTGTACTGCTGTGTTCTGCTGGTGAATGCAAATTATTTAATAACCTGTCACCAAATTCTTCAACCAGTTCATTATCTGAATGAAAGTGCTAAATGTTCATTCTATTGCTAAGTGGGTTTTCTCCAATTTAACCTGAGAAATGTAACAGACAACAGACAAGGTTTTGCTAGCTTTATAAATGCGTCAATGCATTGGTACTAAAATTCCTTGCTTCTTTTGAATTATTCATACTACTGTCATTCAATTAAGAATTCCGTCTTGATTTTGTTAGAGCAATTCATTTTTATGTCACATGAAGAATGAGTAAAAAGGCATTTATGTATGGAATGAATGATGTTGGCTTATTTTATCTTTAAGGTCCTTTGTAATGCAGAAGTTCTACAATTAATATTTTCCAAAGAATCAGAAAGTAAGACTTTTGCTTGATTACTCTCATAGTAAATGATATTAGCTATTCACACCCACACCCAAATCTTTTCTTTAAAATGCACTTTAAAGCTGTGGATTCCTAGTGTATGCTTACCAGAGCACAAGGCTTCCTAGGGAATGACAACATTTTGAACTATTTTCTGCTTCAGAGCTTAAATATTTGTTGGAATCAGCCTCTTTTTGTGTGTGTGTGTGTGCTTAAAAATCATGTACGTGTCACCATAGCTGCATGAGTAGATTCTAATGCAAAACGGTGCGGTAGTCAGCATTTGGACAGTCCCTATGAACTCCCTGTAAACTGGGGGAGGAGATGTGGCCATCAGTGGGAGAGAGCATGCAAATTCACATCCAGGTATCAAGAGAAAATCCTTTTATTTTCTAATAAAGATCCCTGGCCTGAGACCTTCCCTGTGAGACTGCCACTCCAATTCTTTAAGCGTGTTAATTGGAATGAGCCAAGCCTCGTGTATCAGTTTTCTATTGCTGCCGTAAATTACCACAAATACAGATGTTGAGATCCACACACACACTTACTATCTTACAGTTCTGCAGGTCAGAAGCCAGACATGGGTCTGCCTGGATTAAAATAAAGGTGTTGGCAGTCCTGACTTTCTCTCTGGAAGCTCTCAGGGAGATGCCATTTCCTTGTTTTTTGTCTTTTGTTGTTTTTTGGGTTTTGTTTTTTTTTTTTTCCCTAGCTTCTAGACACCATCTGGATTCCTTGGCTCACGTTCCTTCCACCATCTTTAAAGCCAGCAATGGTGGGTCGTGTCCTTATGCTGCCATCTGTCTGGTTCTCTGCAGCAAGGAAAGACTCTCTACTTTTAAAGGCTCAGGTGATTAGTTGGGGTCCACTTAGATAATCCAGGATACCCTCCCCATTCCAAGATCCTTAAATTTAATCACATCTGCAATGTCCCTTTTGCCAAGGAAGATAACATATTAACAGGTTCTAGGGATTAGGGCGTGAACACCTTTGTGTGGGAGGGTTATTATTCTGCCTATGATACCTTGATAGCCATTTCTTTGCTAACCCTTTTTCTTCCTCTCCTCTCTGTACTGATATTATGGACATTCTGTCTTCTCTTCACTCCCTCCTCCAGGAATTTCATTTACTCTCATGCATTTGACACCCATTCAATGGGGATGACTTTTTATTACTGACACACAATGGATTGAGAATTTGGGTTTTAATTTTAATTAAAAATGTGAAGTCAATAATCTACTGTTGCTTATTTCCATTTGTATGACATGTCCATCAGTTATTAAACAAGTTGTAGCCGATTTAGTTGGTTGTAACAACTGTGTACAAACTGCTTACTTTCTTATCAGCTCACCATCTCTAAATTGACTGTTCTTGTACAAGAACTTCTCAGCTCTTGTTACTAGTAGGAATTTTTTATGTTTCCGGCGTTGCTTGAAATGAAGGCGCAGCTGGCTTGTTGCTTAGATATCCTTGGATTGTCCAGAATGTTGTTGAATATGGATATTTTTGCCACGGGGTCCTCTCTAGTAAGTGACCGGAGCTCTGAGATCAAATCTCTTTCTTAAACTTTGCCATTAAACCTAATGCTTTTCTTATTAGCTCTCTTGGCTGTATAAGAATATGGACTAAAATTTAAAATAGATTACAGGGATCGGAGTGAAGGACAGGGAGTAGAAGGACCTTAGTGGCTTAGATTAGATTATTACCCTTACTCGTGCTTTTGTCAGGTACTCCTGTTCCACGACCCTTTAATTTCAAGTCACTAAACTCTACTCGCTTTGGAACTAGTGCTGACATAAAATTCAGCACACCCAGTTAAATTTCCATGTCAAATAAATAATGAATCTTTTTAGTATAAGTATGTTCCATGCAATATTTGTTACATACTTACACCAAAAAAATTTTGGTATAATTAGCTCGTTATCTGTAATTCAAATTTAACTGAGTATTCTGTAGTGTTATTTGATAAATCTGGCAACTCTGTTTGGAACTAAAATTTTTACCAAAAATGTAGTTGGTGTCTCTGATGAAGAACAGGTGAAATTCACTTGTTTCCACTAAGTTTCTAGCAAGTACACTTAAATTAAGGATGGGGTGATAAAGCCATATACGGGTTTAAGGAAACCACGTGAGCCTCCAAAGTTTCTCCTCTTCTTTCCTTCTAGGAATTCGATGGGAAATGAGAAGTTTCCTAGCTTCTTGATTTTAGTTTTTCTGTTTGAAACACAGGTCACTAATTCAGAGATATTTTCAAGTATACTATAGAAGACAATGCAGACCAACCTTGGAATATAATTCCAAATATGGATGATAGTAGTAGATGTGGTAAAAGAACATGGATGCCATTTTTATCATTTTTCCACAACTTCATTTTCAATAAAACTATTTGCAAAGTTGCCACAGATCAAATTCCATTATTACTACCAGCTCTAAAGTGACTGTTTTTCTCAGTTCTTGTTATCAGTTGGAATTTTTGATGTTTAAGATGTTTCTTGAAATGAAAGGGCAGCTGGCTCATTGCTTAGACATTCTTGGATTATCCAAAATGTTAGCTGAATAGGGAATTTTGTTTTTTTCCATGCTGTCCTCTCTAGTAGATGGTTGGAGCTCTGGGATCAAATTTCTTTCTTTACCTTTGTCATCAACCCTAAGGCTTTTTACATCTTCATTAGTACAATTTAGTCTCCTTCTAAGTCCTTCAGTCTCTGTAATGTTGCACATCTTTACCTTCACCACATTGTTTGCACATGTGGGCATAGCATTATCTTGGATTTTACCATCATAAATTTCCCAGAGACTTTGAACAGAGTCATTTCCCTGTCAGGACCACATTCTCATAGCTGCTGTCTTTTCTACTTCTCCTCCATCAGGCAACTGTGATACCTTCCCCCAGTGAAGACTTTTTTGACTCCCTCGAAATCATTCTCTGCCTGACTTCCATTCTGACCATTCCAACGCTCTCTGTTACCTTCCCTCTTGAATTTTCTATGACCTGAGCATCCGTTTCGTGGCCTTAGAGGCCTTCTTCTTTGGCACCTGTTCCTTGGCAAGAGATTTCTGTTAAAGAACATAAGACACTGTCAGCCAGATCCTCTGCAAAGCCAATTGTGTCATTAAAAAGATTACGGGTTATGTCTAGAGCTAGACCAAAGTATGAGAAGCATGCAAAATCCAATCAGGACTAAAAAAAATAGGAAATTTTACAGGATCCCAGGAGGCAGTAAATAGCTTAATAGAATCCAATCAAAGAATGAAGGAAGTTAATTGCAACAAGGGTGAGGGTGCAGAATTCTAGCTACACTAGTTGATTAAAATTGATTTGATGAGTGGCATGGGTTTGTTGGCACAGTTTATATAAAAAAGACACTGTCCATTTGTGACTCCAGTGAAATCATGGAGATGTAGAGCTCATGTCCTACTTCCTGGTCTTAAATTTCTAAACAATAAGTAACTGTATGAAGGTCCTAGAACTTTGATTTAATAACTTTACTGCACTTGAGATGATAAATCTCCATTAATTAAGCCTTCATATTCAGGCAGGTTTAGAATTAAATATGAATACAATGAAGTAAACCAAGCCCATGGTACTTATGCTTTCATATGAGCATTTTACACAATCATTAGGAAAAGGTATATATTTGTTAATCTAAGAGATTTGCACTTGGGACTCCCATTTGAAATATGTATTTGGTTTAGATATGTGATAAATGGAAAAGTGTAATAGAATTTGAATACTTTAAAATCACTTATGAACAATTGTGATTTACATTCATATAATTTATTCGATCTTTAAGAGTTATGTAGGGGCTGAGGAAGATCTTATTTGCTAGAGTTTAAGTATGTCTGCTCACACATTTGAAATGCTCACCAAAAATTAAATCTATTAAATATGGAACTTAAAGTTGGGAAGTATTTAAGGATTTAAACAGAACTACTTAAGTGATTTTAATCCTCAGTTTCCTGCTCTGTAAAACAAGGGAATTAGTGTTCAACATGAGTTAATTGAACATTAACAAAAATATATGATAGTGATTTTTCTTGTTTTATATAACAAGTATTAGATTTTTTAAAAAGATTTTATTTATTTATTTGAGATCGAGAGCGAGAGAGTGAGAGAGCATAGGCAGGGAAGCAGAAGGAGAGGGAGGAGCAGAGGGAGAGGGAGAAGCAGGCTCCGGGCTGAGCAGGGAGCCTGGCGTGGGGCTTGATCCTAGGACCCTGAGATCATTACCTGAGCCAAAGGTAGACGCTAAACCGACTGAACCACCCAGGTGCCCCAAAAGTATTAGATTTTTAAGTGGAAAATGTGGCTGTTGATCTCAAAGGCTTAAGAAAACATTAAATCAAAAATTTTTTGAACATTAATTTAAAACCTAAATAGCTTTAAATTACCCTTTCTGGACACAAACTGAACAGCCAGCATAACACTTTATACTGTTGATTTTCCCTTCCCTAATTTGTTTTCCGACTGCCACCAAACAGTTTTCTGTTCTGCCCCAATACTTCTTTTTCTTCCAAGTCCATGTGAAGTTCTGCCTTTTCAGAATATCTTCCTTAAAATCCAGCTTTCAATGATTGCTTCTTGCTTTGCGCTTTCAGTACTCTTTTACTGCTTCATTCACTTTGGACTGACCTGTTAGAATTTTTCAGCCAAAACAGTGTCTTTTAACCACCTGGAAGGTAACATCTTTGCATTTTTATGCCTCTGGTGCAATATTGGAGAGTTGCTTGCATCAAATCCTTGACTGGGTGATTTTATGTAAGATGTAGTCTTCCTCACTGTTTCTCTTCCTTTTAGGGATTAAAATCTCTTCCAGAAATCATCCCCACGTGCTTACTCATAACTCAGTGTCGTAACCCAGTCTCTACCCAGTGAGGATGGGTTACCATGTTCACTTAGAGCAATTACGTTTTATACCCTAAGGCTGGGTGAGAAATACAAGTCATTTTATGTGGAATCCCACTATTACCATGATTCACTGGACAATCTTTAGAATCCATGTTGGGAATGTCACTTTCACTGTCTGAGCCTCAGTTTCCTGCTCTGTAAAACAAGGGAATTAGTGTTAGACTGGATCAGGGAAATCCAGCTCAGAAGACACCTTGGCATATTAGAGATGTTCAAAATTTCCCCTCATTCTAGTGGGGATTTTGTGGGGCTCATGTCCATTCTTACTTGATTCCAGCAACTGCAATCAAGGTATGGAGGTGGAAAAGGCGGGAAGAAATTTTTCTTTTCTTTTGTCTTCAGGTAAATCCACTTTTTCTTTCTTTTCTTTTTTGTTTTTTAAAGATTTTATTTTTAATTAATCTCCACACCCAAAGTGGGGCTCAAACTCACAAGAGTCACATGCTCCAGGGACTGAGCCAGCCAGGCGCCTCAATCCACTTTTTCTTCATCTAACTTTACTTGGTGTCACACAGCCTTGTATTATCTCGAATCTTAACATACTTCTATTATGATAGCTTTGAAGGAATTCAAATCATGATCTTCCATACTAAAACCCTTTTGTTTAAAATATGTCTTTGTGGCTGGCTTGTCTGCTATTTTAAAAGCACTAGGGTACTTAACTATTCCAGCTGCTAAATTGGACAGGTGTCTGATGATCCTCAGAGCAGTTGTCTAAAAATAGAACTCGAGGCTGGAATACATTCTCTGGCATTAGCCATAGGCAATCACCACTATAATTAATGTAAATGAACACCAGATAGCTTTTTTTTTTGTGAATTTTTTTGTGAATTTTAATGCAGCGCTAGATTTTCATTGTTTACGAAAAAAATTGAGTTAAATCTTAGAGATTAGAAACTAGGGTTTGTGAGTTAGGGGAAATTTTTTTGGCTTATTGCAAAAAGGGTAAGGCAAAACACGTTGTGTGCCAGAGGATGTCCATTTGATCTTTTTTCCTACAAACTTCTTAATGTAAATGGCATGATGAGATTGTTTTTCTTGGTCTCCATGAAGATGATGGGCATTGAGGCTGAAGGGTGGGTGGAAGTGGGGGTTGGGGAAGAGAAGGATGTACTTTGCAAGGTTATGGAAAGCTGATGGAGATATCAGAACAAAAGGAGGGGCGTTTATTTGGCATTTACATTGAACCCACGAATATCTCAAGCACTTGATTTGCATGATCTCGCATAATCACCATAGAAACCCTACAAAGAAAGTACTATTGTCCTCATTTTACAAAAGGATAAATTGATATGATTAAGAAAATTTCTCAAGCTCACAGTTTTTAACTGACAGAAGGAGGATTAAAACCCAGATTTAACTGATTTCAAAGCCATGCTTCTAACCACTGGGCTGCACTGCCAACCATTGGGTTATAGTTGTACTTTTTAAGAAGTGCTTTTGACATATGTTATCTCTCATTTTAATGTCAGAGAGGTTCAGTTCGGGTACTATTAAAGACTGTGGCAATATCGTAAAATAGTGTACAAAACCAACCAGGTATGTGGATTGGCATAAAAAGTATCAAAATAGCCAAGCTCAGTGGAGGATGAGGAACTCTAAACAGAGATCGATTATTTTGGGGATTTGGGAGTGGGTCGGAGAATGGGAAGTTGTATAATATAATGGGGAGATAATGTAGTGCTTAGGAAAAAAGAAAGGGAAATCGGTAGAAGTTAGAGTTCAGAGAAAAAAGAGGGAAAGAAAGATACTGGAGAGGAGTGATGAATGTAGCATAATAGAACCAAGATGGCAGATCAGGCATTCAGGGGCTCCTGACAGCAGGGGAAACAGGAAGTCACATAGAAGCGGGAAACCAGAGTTGGTGCAAAGATACAATCCCTGTTGTTAAAGCCAGAGATAAGAGCCAGGTAAATGAAGAATTTGGGCCCCATAAAAAGGAATTGTAAGGGCTAGAAGGAGGAGGGAGTTTATGGAAAATATTATGTGGAACTTTAAAGCTTGACGGGCCATCTGGAGCAAAAGCAACAAGCCTGAGCACGTAATTAAACTGACTGAACAATGTTAACCATAGTATATGGTTTTCTAGTCATATGCACTTGGTCTATAGGAGTTGTGAAAAAAGCATCAGTGGATGTGGAGCCCAAGGATTTGGGTCAAATACTGGATAGGCTGTTTACTGTCAAGCTATGTGACATAGTACTAGTCACTTGTGGTCTCCGAGCCCCTTTCTTCAGCTATAGGATGGGTGGTTGATTGCATTAAATATGATTAGGGATGGAAAACAGCTAAATACATGGCGGTACTGCATTGTTTCCTATGGTACTATTTTTAAGAGATTTTAAATGAAAAATAATGAAATTATACATTAAAAGATCCCCAAAGTACAAAAAGATATATAGTGAAGAGCAATTCTATATCCCCCTATAATAGTCAGTGGATATTCTATACAGGTGCTTTTTCCACTTAATAATATATTCTGGAGATCATTTTATAATAGCACATGGAATCATACTTGATTATTATAGTGGTTTGAAAGTATTGATTTATTTAACCACCTCTCTTTTGATGGACACTTAGGTTGTATCCAGTCTATTACCAACTGCTGCGCAATGTAAAATCACATTGCAATTTAACAAACATTAAATACTTAGTGTATATAAAGCCCTATCTTTAGCATTAAAGATTTATTTGTTTATTTGAGAGAGAGAGAGAGAGAGAGAGAGAGAGAGAGAGAGAGCATGAATGGGGGAGGGGCAGGGGGAGAATGGAAGCAGATTCCCCACTGAGTGGGGAGGCTAGTGGCTGGGCTGCATCTCAGGACCCTGAGATCATGACCTGAGCCAAAACCAAGAGTTGGATGCTTAACTGATTGAGCCACCCAGGCACCCCTATTTTTAGCATTCTTAAATTAGACGTGTTTCTTGCCATCAAACAGCTCTTAACCTAGTGTAATGGTTGGCTGACCGTGCATGGCCTGTGCAGAAGAATATAATTCTTAAACTAATTAACATTGCTTTACCCAGATATGCCTTTCCCTGTCTCCATGTTGCCACCTTACTTAGAAAAATCCCAGTCTGTCTTTCTCTTTATATAAGATATACAGAATCCCACCCCGCACACAGCTGTTTTTTGGTCCCTTTATATTTCTCGACTCTCTTTTATCTTTGGTAAGAGAAGCAAAACTTGACCTCCACTAATCTTAGGTGTTCAGCTGGGACTCTTTAACAAAAAACAAACAAACAAACAAAAGCAAAAACAGATTAACAGGAGAAAAACAAAGAACTCCTTAAAGTGGGCAATGCACACCATGGGGGAGAAACGTAAGCCAAAACTAACTGAAAATGGCAGCTAAGAATTCTAGGTAATAGCTTAAAAGGGCAGCTTATACAGCATATTTAACGAAGAACAAGAAATGTGTAAAGTAATGACAGGAGAAAGGAAACTAGTTTTAGGCTTCCAAGCGTGAGGAGCCATGGGAAGGTGAAAATATAGGGGGGAATGATGGAATAAGTTTTGTTTGCAGTTTCTTTTGGTGCCATCTGGGCTGATAAGAATGTCTTCTCCCCTGCTGGTACAGGCAAGGTACCTTTCACATGGGAGTGTTATGTTCTCTTCCAGGAAGAAAAAGGAGGATGAGTGTCTTTCTTGCACCTGCAATTTTTTTTAAGTATCTTTAATACAAAATAATCAATATGCAAAAGTGGGTCACATATTCTGGTTTTCTTTAGTACCAAAGGTTTGCACACCAGTGAAAAGTGTTCTAGAGGATCTGTGAGCTCTCTCACCCTTGGAACTATGGATCATCAACATGAGAAAAAAAAATGGAGGTACAAATGCCACTGCAATATGCAATTGGCATGTAGATTACAGATGCAGCTGTGATTGAAAACCCTGTGGATATACCTGCAGCAGTTAAGAGCTCGGACTTTGTTGTTGGACAGGACTTTTAGCAATTCCAGCTCTGGGTCCTATTGTGTCTCAGCTTGCCTATTTCTAATGATAGAGAAAAATGCACATCTCACAGATCTGTGGTGAGGAAGAAGTGGGACAGTAAATGGAAAACATAATCTGTATCCCTGCATACAGTAATCACTTGATAAATTGAGCTATTACTGAATTTTTGATAGGAATAAAAACTGACTGTGAGTTAGTGAGAAAAGAGAAAGTCTAATCAGGTCTGATCAGCTTCACTGGGTAAGCATGGTTATAAATATGCTGTTTTCCTTGGGTCTAAAGAATAAATCTTTCCAAAATTTACTGCATAGATCAGGAAAAAAAAAAACAAACCTGTGGATATATACCAAATGCAGGTAAATATAATAAAATATATAAAAATAAAACATAATCAAATAATGATAACATTATTGATAATACCTAAAATCCTCACAATAATTTCCTTTTAAAAGCATTTTAATACATATAGTCCAATCCACCAGATAACTGGATAAATAAAGGGACTCTTGTAAATGCTTGGGAGGCAGAACTTTATTGTTATAATTCTGAGGAAACAAAGTTAAAATAAACTTCAGGGTTTTAGAATAATAGAATTTTAGTGCTTGACAGAATTTGACAGTGTAATCAGCTGGTTCTAAAAGTTCTATGAGTCTTAGATCCCTTTGAGAATCTGATAGAAGCTCTACTTCCTCTCCTTAGAAAAAGAAAATTTACTATATAATTTTGGAGGGTCCACAGATGTACTGAAGCAAATCCATGGCCTTCTAGAGCAGTGTCTTATTTTATTTTTAAATAACCTTGAGATGTAACTTAAATCCCATAAAATTCACCCATTTTCAGTGTATAATTTAATGAACTTTAGTCTATGTGCAGTTATACAATCACCAACATGATCTATTTTTAGAATCTTTCCATCACACTAAAAAGAAATCTTAAGTCCATTTACAGTCACTCCCCATTTCTACCCCAGTCCCAGGCAACCACTAATGTACTTTCTGTTACTGCTGTATTTTTAGGGTTGAATTTTAATTTTTTTTCTTCTATCCATATAAAAATATGTTAAACATCCAACTCATAGAAGCACATGCAGACACAACAAAAGTTTCATAGAACAATGCTCTTATTCTGTGTAATATTCTCTGATATATTCCATTCCATTACAAAAATCAATTTTATGTTCCACTGAGTTATAACCTCCGGTTTGAAAGACTCTGTCCTAGAGGGTCTACCCTAGGTAAAAATAAAACCAAACTGAATCCTGAAGCAGATGGCATCCTTATTTAACAGCTGAAGAGACAGGTCCAGAAATGTGACTTGCCAAAGCAAAGTCAGGATTAGAAATCAGTTCTCTTTTGTCCTTCATTACTTGTTCTACCTCTGATTTCCATGAGATAAAAACACAAAAGAGGTTTGTAAAAAGTCATAAAACATTGCTAAGTGTTCAGGAGAAAAAAGTGTTAATGTGCTCTAGTTTGGGGCAGGAAAAAGAAACGTGGTTCTTCCTAGGGGATCAGGGGAGTCTGAATGGCACAGCAGTGAGCGGTTGCTGTGGACCATGCAAGAAAGGCACACCCGTAGCAAGGTGACCAAAAGCATACCCGGGAGGCCAATTGCTTAATTGCCCAGTGTAGTGTTCAGGTAATTACAGCTGAAGCCAAGCAGCCTTTTCCACTGAGATGTCTCTTGTGGCTCTGTTACCCAGGAGGTTCTGACAGGGGCAAGGATGTTTATAATCTTCTTCAGTGACTGCAGCCTGCTTTCTGCAGTGCCTGTGGACTGGCACCCCATCTACATGCAGAGCACATGCCTACAAGGGCATCGTCATCGTTATTTGCTTTTGCTGCAAGTTGAAATGTTAGCTCTCCATCAACTGAATATTCAATGTGATGATTATGAAACCTATTGCCTGTGATCCATATTTTGCATAACAAGTAGCAAATTGGTGGGTGATGGTAGGTTCCAATGTTAAGAATTCAGATGTTGAGCAGATAATCACTCCAATAATTGATAATAACTGTGAAGAGGGCTATGAAGGAAAGGTACAGAGCCCCCTGAGATCACATAACAGGGGGCTACCTGGCTAGACCTGATGGATGATGAAATCCAAGCTTCTAGTCATTCTAGTTTACAAGATGGGCTCCTTGGCAGGAACATGTATGATTAAACACTTTGTCAACTGAAGCAGTTATGGACAAGTGTCGCAAAGAATGAGAATTCCATTTGAGATTCCAATCCTAGAACATCTGAGAATCCCTTGCTCCTAGGAATAGAGCTAAGGGTAAATTAGAGAATGTGTTCTGTTGCTCTTCTTGTCCAAAGGAAGAACCAGATATGCAAGAATTAAATGCAGTCTGGCTTGAATAGAGTGTGAAGGGACTTAGGGAATAATATTAAAAAAAAAAAAAAAGGATGAAAAGTTCTTGTAGAGAATTAGGAAATAAGAAAACCAGGAAACACAGGATTCCAATAAGATGGCAGAGAACTGATACTGGAATGAGGAGACTAAAAAGTAGAAGAACGTGACAAAAGGAAGGGGAGATAAAAATCTATCCCAAGGGAGGAGTATGAGCCTCTTCATACTGAGAAGTGTGATAATCTGGACGATCTGCAGAAGAAATAACATGCACACTTCCAACAATAAGGATGAATCAATAGTTGGCTCTTGAGAAAGGAGGGCAGGAGAATGTGAGTTGGAGGAGAGGAAAAAGGAAAAGAATGAAACCGAGAGTAGACTGCTGACCTGGGAAGAATTGTGATTCATCAAAGAGGGCCTTAAGTATTGGGGGCCTTAAAATGAACCTTTTGAGTGAAAAATGAAAGATATGATTCTCTCTTTGTGGCTATATGCAGATTTGATGTGGCCCATCACTTGTCTTGCCCCAGGGCCACAATTGGGGTGGCAAGTTTAAAAAGACTTGTTGAGCCCATTTTGGAAAAGAAATCAGTTTGGAAACATATTTGGGCAATAGTTTCCAGAAAAAAAAAATTGATGTACTTTAGGTGTAGGAAAATTGTCGTTCATTTTTTTCCGGCTAAGTTCTGTGACTTTACTTGAGTGATAAGGATTTAAAAGATAAGGATTCGAAAATGGGATCTGGGATCTGAAAATGGGGATTTCGGTCTTTAAATCATGGTTGCAAATAATAGGAAGATAGACATTTGGCTCGGGGCGGGCACCTCTTCCTAGAATGGAGAAGAATGCATTTGCTTGGTCTAAAGTTTTTCAAACTGAATATGGAGGAGATGAAGAGAAGATGAACAGAAACACCCAGCTCTCTGGGGAAGTGCTGGTTGACATGGAAAGAATATTGTGGGAGCCTGTCAGGTTTTGATAGTTGGCAAGGGCCCAAAAATAACACTTCAAGCCTTAGACATCCATCCCTTGATGTAGTATGACTATAGATAGCAAGCAAGGTGAACAAAATGAGCCTCAGATTATAATCAGCAGGTGTGAGTTCAGATGCATCACTCAGTCTGCCATGTCAGAGCCCTCATTGGACAAGCACAATTGGCAGGGCAGGGCTAGAGGAAAGATGATGTGAGTTAAGAAGCTACCTACCTGGGAGGGAATCTTTGCTGCTGGTGCAAGCACCTTTGAGAACAGGAGAGAGGATGAAGCAAAAGAAAAATGTCTCATTGTTCTACAAGTAGGGTCAAGGCCATCTGGCGATTTAGATAAAATGAATAATGCATTTCTGATCCTGAGCCTAAAATATTCACAGAGAAAATATATGGTAGTGATGGAGGGTTTCAGATAGCTAGTCATCTGCCTAGGTGTCTCACGTGGTTAAAGTTAATCAAGTTCTGGTCTGTCAATAAGGACAAGCACATTGACCAGAAAAGTCATTTCTGTAAGTCAGTGGTACTCTTTCTTATGCAATGTGGGTCATTTGATGGCTTCAACTCATGTGCACAGTTTTTTATACCTGGAGAACCACCGAGACTAACACCAGGTTGCAGCTCTCACAGAATGTAAATGAAACTTGGGTTCAACAGTCAACTGACTAAAACAATCAAAATAATCTAAAATTTTATCTTCCCGATTTAAAGAAGAAAGTCTCTTCTATTTATCATTCAGATAGTATGTGGCATCTGCCCCCCTTCCTTTTCCGTTCTAACGGAGGACAGATTTTGATTTTCCATTCAACATTACATGACATGCAGAGAAGGGAGTAAGAGCACTGCAAGAAGAGAAAACGGTGTACTGGACATCGGTCTTCAAAATAGTGTGCTAATTAGATGACGTAAAGAGACCAGTGTGAGTATAGTTGGCTGTAGGGTTGATTCGAGGAGGGAAGTAGCGGGAAATGACCTTGGATAGATAGTTGGCAGTCAGTTCGTGAAAGTCATGAGTGCCAAACCAAGTTGTTGGAGTTTTATGTTCAAAGTATTGGAACTCCGGAAATGTATGAGTGGGAAATGTCAAGTTGAGAATGATCTTTAGGAATATTAATTGGGTTGCCATTGCTAGGGTAAATTTGAGGACTAAGGGCTTTGGAAAGATACTGAACGTAGGGAAACCAGATAGGAGAATAATATAACAGTGCAAGCCTGAGCTGGAAGAGGCTGGCAGGACAGGGGCAATGGAAAAGAGATGGAACAAAGGTGATGTAAAAGAAGAATTGTCAGGGTTTGGTACATGAGAAAGAGGGAGACCAGACTATGCTGAAATTTTGAGTTCAGGTGACCAAGGTAATGAAAGAGAAGATGAAGAATGAAATTATAGATGTATGACTTCTTGGTGATAGCAGGAAATCCAAGGGTAGGAGTCCAGGAAACAGTGTGAGATGAGAGAAAGCAGAAAGGGTCCAAAGTTGAAGGTAGAAATACAGATTTTGAATTCATTTTCACAGAGCGAATAGCTGAAGCTACAAGTATGTAAGTTTTCTTTTTTTTAAAGATTTTATTGATTTATTTGAGAGCTAGAGCACACAAGTTTGGGGGTGGGGAGGAGCAGAGGGAGAAGGAGAAGCAGACTCCCCGCTGAGCAGGGAGCCAGATGCGGGGCTCGATGGGGAGGCTCGACCCCAGGATCATGACCTGAGCTGAAGGCAGGCATTTAACTGAGCCACCCAGGCACCCTAAGAATGTAAATTTTAACAAAAACATTCATACTGTTAGAACTGGGTTTTTTTGCCAAATACTTTTCCTCCAGCAAATATGGTCTAAGGTAGGTTTTCATGCCTTTATCAGTCAAGGTTCAGTTGTAGACAGCAGAGTCTAAGCAGAAAGTCGTTGGCCGTTAAGAGGTTTGTGAAATCATTGTGGAGGAGGGAGATGAAGAAACAGACCGTAGGCTGAGCTTCTAGGAACGACTCTCCAAACCTCATTACAGAACGGGGCATCCAGATGAGCTGCTGCAGCCTCCCTCCACTGGGGCCAGGAAGACCTCGAATCAGGGGGCCCCTGTCACTGCTGCTGACCACAGGACAATGTTGGGTCTGCCACAGACCTTGAGAGGAAAATGCTCATGGAACCTTGCCTCTCTCTCTGAAGGTCTTTCTGAACCATAATCCCAAGCCAGAAATTTAAAAGGACCAGGGCATTTTGTTTCTAAGTTTTCCAGCCTTTATATACTAGAAGGGATTTGGCATAAATATTCAGTAAGCCAATCCGCAAAATTTAACATAGTGTTTCAGCCTCGTTTTATAGTGAATACCTGTTGTCAAGTTGGACCCTTGGTTTGTTCAACTCTCTTAATCAGACCAGTGGGACTGCAGCCCTGATCTTTCTATAGGCACAACATCGGTGTTTCTGTGTTATTAGCATATTCTCCACAGAACTACTAGTTCAGACACGACAGCAAGGGCCAAGATTCTGAGGTTGTGTCCAGGATCAATGGAAAAGCATGTCAACATTGATTAATAATGTCTACCCAGGGATGGGGAGAGGGCAACGGTACCTTTTATTTGCCATGTCCATACTTCATTGCTTCATTAGTGATAAACTTACTACTTTGTGACGATAGACCACTATTCTTACATGTTAGAAGAAACAGCTGCTCCAACATTTTAGTGGCTGAAAATGTTTTCTACTAGTAGAATGCATACTAAGTCCTAAGTACCCTGAGCATACTATGTTGTTATTTTAACTTTTTTTTTTTTTTTAAACTCTAGGCTTATCCAGTAGTACCCACCCTGCTTCCTCTATGACTCGTCTGCTGATTTTGCCCTATCTTTTTCTGGAATTGCGGCCTCAGAAGGGTCAGTTTCTTCTGTAGGAGGAGGAAGAAATGGCATCAGGTGGTGTGGGTAAGGCTAGGAGTGCACCCAATGGCCTACAGTGAGCAACTTCCAATTCTGAAGAAGGGAAGTAATGCTAGCCTGAGGGGATGAACTCTTCTGCTTCTGCTGGGAGGGATTTACTCACTTACAGGGACCTGGTGGAGTCAATCTTAGGTCTTCCGAATGTCTCTTTCTGCCCCTTGGTACTCATACTTGAAAGTCCCCTGCTCTCTGATGCTTTACTGATGACCTCTTCCCATCCCCATTCCAGACAAAATTAGCCACTCCTTTTCTCTGTTTTTTCATATTACTTGGTACACACACCCTCTGTTGTAGCAAATAGTGAATGACGATTTTTTTTTTTTTTAAGGAGGCTCCACGCCAATGCAGGGCTTGAACTCATGACCCTGAGATCAAGACCTGAGCTGAGATCAAGAGTTGGGTGTTTAACCGACTGAGCCACTCAGGGGCCCCTCAAATTACATTTTTAATTGTTTATGTACATGTCATGTTTTCAAGTTGAGCTGCTCAAAGGTAGAGGCTGCTTTTGTAAAACTACTACTGAATGAGCATTTTATATATGTTATCTCTTTTGGTTTGTAAAATAAACCTAAGAGGAAATAGGCAAAGAGCAGCTAAATATCATGCTGCATTATAAGGTAAATGCTTGGCAGAAACAGGGATGAAAGTAGGTCATTTTTTATGTGTATACGTAGCCCAGTGCTTGGCATCGGGCATGGGGGGGGTGGTGCCAATAAGGGGTCATCAAATGAGTAAGTAATTAAATGAATAAACTATATCCTACAAACTACAAGGAAGCCTTTTGATTTCTAGCTGTAAACATGTCCTTTCAGTTACTCTCAGAGCTCTGAGCATGCTGCAGACTTTAATTCAATCCAGACCTCAATACCTAGGAAGAGGAGGCTATATCACAAAACAAAATTATCGGAAACAGTGCAGCTAACCACCTCACTTAAGGTCATCTAGTGAGCCTGGTGTTCCCAACAATGTGCTTCTCATCATAATGATTATTTAAAGGTTCAATTTAAAATATTAATACTGCAGTGTCAGAAACGTACAAACATGAAAAGAAGATGGAATAAAAGAAGGCTTCGTTTCATCATATGAATTAAGCTTTGTCACGCACTGTTCCGACGAGAGGTTTTCTTTTGCTAAATAAGACCCATCTAAGGAACTTTGATGGAAAACTCACTGCCCCATGTTTGTACAGTCTTCCTTGATGACTAATTTTTGGTACCATTATCTTCCAGTGCCCCAAAGGAGTACGTTGCTCTGATTTTAATGAACAAAGGTATTTTACAACTAAGTTGGTTTTCGATCTAATGATCTATTGTCCGCCGGTGTAATTAATAAATGGCAGTTAGGTGTCTGAGTTAGTTTTTGGCTTGGCTTTTCTGCTGTGATGTGGGTTTTTCCATCACTAGGTCTTCTTTCACAATTGCCATTCAGAGGGGGGGAGGTTGGGAGTGGCCATGTGCTTCCAGGGTGCTGCACCGGGAATGCTGAACTCTATTCCCCAGGGTTCATGAGCTCACCCTGTTTCCATGTGTCACCGCACATGTGTTGGATCCTGGTGGAAAAATAGTTGGGTTTGAGTGGAAATAGCAGGGAGTGGGACAGCTGCATTGCAAAGCTTTTCATTTCCTTTTCCTTTCCTCTGCATCTAGCATATGGCTCAAATAGCGTTGCTGACTATATAGTTCTGTGTAGCTTCCCCCTTCATTTGGTTTTCTCTTTCACCCCTGTGCTGACACCGTCCCTAATCCTAAAAGCCAAATCCCATTCCCATTGTCTGTCTCTTAGGAATATGAGTTTTATTTTGATTCACACAATTTATGAAATTCAGGCTCTAAGGAATTCTGAGGTAACCTAGGAGTATTTTTCAAATGATCATCCACTGTAAAATTGTTTCTCTTTACCTTTTTTTGGGGGGAGAGTGGGTAGAGGTTTGGGAAAAGGCAGTAAGACATGATGAACCTGTGGTAGTAGAAATGGATATTTGTTTTCTGGTCCTAACTCTGCCTCTGATGAAATGACTATTTCAGACAAGTCATTTAAACTTTCGTGCCTGTAGAACAAGAAAGTTGAAGCCTAACTGGATGACTTCTAAAATCCCTTACAGATTAAAAAAAAAAAAAAAAAGGATTCTGGGATTTTATTTATTTAGTTTTAGATTTTTGTTTGTTTCCTAGAATTTGAGTAAAATAGAATTTGGAGGAGATACAAAGTATGAATAGGACTGTTTTTATACAATAGGGATTTTCTACCATAAACAGTCTCTGTCGATTTGTTGTTCTGTACATTTTCTGTGAATCTAATTCTTTAAAATTCTCTGTAGTTCACCATGTGGTCAGATCTGTTGGAATATAATTAGATCCACTTGAATGACTTTCAGATTGACCATTAAATAGTCTCTGGAACTATATTAGTTTATTGAAAACAGGACCTTAGTGTCTTCTTAAGAAGACATGGAATCATTTATGTTAGGAAGAAACTTACTAGAATAGATTAGTCCAGGAATTTGTGCTCAGGATTCTAGCTTCTATTACCCCTTCCCCTCCTTAATTTTGTACTTGATTTACTACTTTAGCCTTCAACAATCACTTTGTCTCTCTAGGCCACAGATGCCCAGCTAATAAATAGTGGCATTAATTCAGAATTATGTAGAACTTAAGGGTTACTAAATAAATTTCTGTAACATGTTTTGAGATATTCCAATAAAAAG
Source organism: Callorhinus ursinus (assembly GCF_003265705.2). Classification (NCBI taxonomy): domain Eukaryota; kingdom Metazoa; phylum Chordata; class Mammalia; order Carnivora; family Otariidae; genus Callorhinus; species Callorhinus ursinus. Next base: position 12,544,371 of record NW_027397092.1, on the reverse strand, counting down.
TGATAAGGACAATGTCTTATTTTACTTTCGCTTTCCTCTTCATGCTATTAAAAACATTCAACATGGGAAATACTATTTCTACCTTCCAAGCAGAACTTTTGAGGATGTTGATGATATTAGCAACACTTTTTAAAAGAAAAATCCATCAGATATTTATTAAGTATATAAGCATTCACATTATTTATTAAGCTGCAAATCATTAGTATTAAGCTCCCCCCTGTTTTTCCTGGGAACTCTCCAATTTCTTTGCATATCTTGGTGGGGGATTAAAGGTATCCTATATCCACTAACAAGAGAGTGACTTCACTTTGTGCCAGATAAAAACTCTCATTCTCCTTAGAGAGTATAAATTATTTTGTTTTGTGTAGAATGGATCAGAAGGACATCGTTCTTAGTTCTGTGAAGGCCGCTTTTATCCAAGGACCTTTATTCCCTGGCCTAATTTAGCCATAAGCGTCCTTTAAAGATGAATAGTACTGATGATTGATAAATAAAATCTGCATAGAGATATAGCTAGTAACAGTCTAGAGACTCTGTTCTTTATCTTTGCCAGGGGATTTTCAAATCCACATGTCTTTGCAGATTAAATACTTATCTCCTGGGATGAATAATTTAAAACATCAAAAACTTACTTTGCTTTGAAGTGGCTGGCATGTGAACTAACTACATTATTGTCATCCAGATCCCTTTATTATTTTATTTTTTCACGGTTTTCAAATGTTACAACAAATTGAAGTTCTGCTGGGTCAGGAAGATGGGCATTTTCTCTGCTGATGTGTATCCAGGTTTGAGTGGGGACTGTCTCGGTCTTTTGAGACTGCTATAACAGAATACCATTGACTGAGTGGCTTATAAGCAACAGAAATTTATTTCTCACAGTTCTGGAGGCTGGGAAGTTCAAGACTGAGGCACTTGCAGTAGGCCTTCTTTCTGGTTCATAGATGGCTGTGTTGTCACTATGTCCTCACATGATGGACAGGGCAGGGGAGCTCTCTAGGGTTCTTTTATAAGGGCATTAATCCCACTCATGAGGGCTCCACCCTCAAGACCTACTCACCTTCCAAAGGCCCTTTCTCCTAATTGGGAATTAGGATTTCAACATACAAATTTGGTGGGAGACATAGTCAGTCTATAGCAGGGACATAATTGGAGGACTCTTTAAGAAAAAACAGGAAATAAAAAAATTATTTTTAATTTAAAAAATTTTTAAAAAAAGAAAGAACAGGAAGTACATATGAAAGTGAATATATATTTAGAAAAAGAAACCGTATACACGTAAAATTTAAGAGCTGACAAATGCCACAAATTAAATTAAGTACCTGAAATTAAATTTCCCTTTCCCCAATATTTTTGGGTGTATGCTCTTTGATTACCTCTTCACATATCAACAAATTTAAAATTTTTATATCACTTTTCACTAGAATGGTTGATTGAAATTTGTTTTTTATCATTGTTAGTGTACAGAAGTTTCTTTATTTCCTATAGGTTGTTGTCAAATTTAGGAAACCTCTAAAAATTTCATGCACAAATGTACCCTCTGCAGCATTCCTCCAAACACAGAAATTGTAATAAACTTTATTTCATGCAATTGCCATCGAAAGGAACAAAAATATGGTGTGTTTATAATTGTATATGCTGCCTTATTGAGTATATGCCTGACAGAAAGAAAACTTCTACTTTCGCTAGTCATTTATGGGAACTGCAACTTCCACTCACAATTTTACAAGTCTGATGACTGGGAGAGTTTTCTAAAGATTAGCTCTGACTCCCTGTTTCCTTCTTCACCCATATCCTTCTGTTGCCGGGCACCAGAGGACACGTTATGTCACAATATAACCTCTAGCTCTGTATATTTGCGTTGTGATGCCAGTGAGCACAGGAAGCATTAGAAATATTCCTGAAAGCCATTTCTTACACGAGGATGGCTTGCAATAATATTTATACATGGAAGTGATCGTGAATCCATGAATATATCTCACTGAAGCCAAAGTAGATGTATTCATACTCTATTCAATTTCTCCTTAATTGGAGGTTAAACATGCCTACACACAAGTTGCCACCCCCAAAATGACAAGTTAAGTGACCGCTGGGACATAGGAGTGGGTAAAGACAGTGGTCTTAACTAATTCCTGTTAGAAGATGTCATATTTTTTTATTTCACAGAAATACAAAATCCTCTGAGCACATTGCTGGCATCTCTCCCAGAGCTTGGAAGGTACCTGTGAAAGTGAGGGTTCTGAAATGTATATGCTATTAACTTCAAAGAAAACCTGAGTCTGGCCAAGTGCCTGGGCTTTTTGCTTTTGGAAATACTGTTCTTTATATCTCTGGTCCAGGTATAAATACCCCTTAGAGGCACCAGAGTGCCGTGTGGATAACAGTATCTGCAATCATCCTAGGAGGAGTAGACATCTCTTCCCCGTCGTTTTGTTGGTCATATTTCCAGAGCCTACCATTATACTTCCTACACATCATGTGGAGAAGCAGGGAGATAGGCCCGTTTTCAGGATTCAAACCCCCTTTCACAATTTGGATTTTGGAAAATCCGTTTATGTTTGTGAGTCTCACTTGTAAATTGGAGTTAATAATCCATACCTTTAAAGGTTTCTGTGAGGGACACCTGGGTGGCTCAGTTGATTAAGCATCTACCTTCAGCTCAGGTCATGATCCCAGGGTCCTGGGAGTCCCACGTGGGGCTCCTTGCTCAGCGGGAAGCCTGCTTCTCCTTCTGCCTGCTTTGTCTGCCGCTCTCCCTGCTTGTGCTCTCTCTCTCATTTTCTCTCTGAAAAATAAATAAATAAAATCTTTAAAAAAAAAAGTTTCTGTGAGAATCCGCGGTAATGCAAGTAATTAGTTAATTTTTGTGAGCCTTGGTTTACTCGTTTACAAAATGAAATTAATAACACCAATCTTGAAAGGTTGTTTTGAGGATCTGACATAATACATATAAATTAACCTGCATAGTGCTTGGACTATAGATAGCATTGGCCACTAAATCATCACTACTTGTGGGAAAGGCTCAGCAAATATTCCTGAGCTCTTCTATGCCTCCCAGCCTACCTTGCTGGGATGGTTGGCATCGTGTGACTACGTCTGACCAATGAAATGTGAGGGGAGAAGCGGCATTTATGGGCCAAGACAGTTCAAAGCCAAAAATACATTTTCTGCAACTCCTTCTACCTCTGTAGCAGCACCCTTGATGATGGCGTAGCTAGAATATGCAAGGAGCCTGGATCCCGGAGTCACTATCAAAGGACAACTTCAACGGGAGGACGTCTGGACTGTATGGAACATGAAATAAAAGTTGATTGTGTCAAGGCATTATGGTTTGGGTTTTTGTTTTTTTATTACTGTAGCTTAGCCTAGCATTATATGTGATTATTGCTGTTGTTCTTGTTTATATTGGTATTACTTTTGAATTGAACAATTCACAAACGTTGGTGCTTTTAGTGATACACGGAGCTGGAGTACTGGCTCCTGTACTCGGTAATGGGGACATAAAAATGTTGCTGTTGCACATAAAACCCCTGGTTCTTCCACAAACATAGATTCCAGGAGGTCAAACAAATAAAATAGGAAGGAGAAAAAAGTGCATTAAATTTTCCACTGGGCTCACCAGCTAATCCTCTTTATTCAGGCTACCTTACTTACTTCCTTGAAACCCTGACTCTAAGAGTCAATGCATATTTTCATGACTTATTAAAAAATGACGTCCTTTTCTACCAAAGTTTTAGAAATGATGTTTCCTCCCTTCTAAATTTCATTGGCTCAGCAGTGCTCCATGCCTTAATAAGAGGTCTAGTTAAAGTGTTGTGCAACACTACCTTTGCCATTAAGAATAAGTTCCATAATCAGAAATTCTCAAATGGGCAGCTGGGCACTCAGAGTTTAAGCACTAGCATGGCGTCAATATCTGTGTTTTTATTTTTGGAGGGGCCATCGCTTAAACTACATTGAAAACCTCCATTTAACCACTCTTTTTGATGGTGTGACTCAAAAAATGATTCCAGATGCCAGTTCTCTTTGGGAAGACTGGTAGAAATGCTAGCTTGCTGGGCTGTTCCTTTGATCCTTTGCAGTTGTTACCAAGAGCTTCCAGAAATAGACATAATGCAAGGGACCAGTGCAAACTGTGGCAAGACTTTAGTACCTGAAAGAGTTAGGACATGCTACCCCCAAATATGCCATTTTGGAATCTTGACTATTTTGAGCTGAAGGCACCTGTAAACAGCAGATGCAGGGAGAGCTCTCTGACTTAGCCTTTCCTTTCTTTCATTCTTTCTTTTTAAGATTTTTAAAAATCTATTTGAGAGGGAGGGAGAGAGCCCATGAGCAGGGGGGAGAGTCAGGGGAGAGGGAGAAGCAGGCTCCCTGCCGAGCAGGGAGCCCGATGCAGGGCTCGATCCCAGGACCCTGGGATCATGACCTGAGCCGAAGGCAGACGCCCAACTGACTGAGCCACCCCAGGGCCTCTGACTTAGCCTTTTCTACCTAAAAACAGGCCATGAAACAGATACCCTCTCTGTACCAGGGAGAGAAGAACTTATTCTCATGGACAGAGAGGGGGAACTGAGGCTGAAATGGAGCTGTGCAAACAAAGGTACTCAGATAACCTCATCTTCCACTAGTTCCGCCTCTCCCTGCATCTCCTTGTCCTTCCCACAATTTGCTGCCTCCGGCTCAGACCTCTTCGTCTTATTATTTTTCACAATTTATCATTTCTTTGTCCAAAAGGTATAAATGCTTTCTGCTCCAGTCACTTCTTCAGGTTTTCGTTCTCTTGTGGAGTCCATTGCACCCCCCGCCGCTGCATGCACGTAAGGGAAGGGAGGGAAAACTGAATGGGAAGAAATCAGAGAGGGAGACAAACCATGAGAGACTCTCGATTCCGGGAACCGAACTAAGGGTTACAGAAGGGGGGGGGTAGCCGGGGGATGGGTATTAAGGAGGGCACGTGATGTGATGAGCACTGGGTGTTATACGCAATTAATGAATCGTGGAACACTACACAAAAAACTAATGATGTAGTGTATGCTGGCTAACTGAACATAAAAAGAAACAAAAACAAAAAAAAAACTTGCATGCTTTTCCCCTGTTAATCTGCCTTATATCCATTTAATTCTTAAGCCCAGCCAGAGACCCTAAGGGGGTAGAGGAGCATTTTTCCTCCCCTATATAACCAAAGTAATGTCAGTTTGGAAATTGATGTCAGGCTCCAGAGGAGAGGCAATTCCACAGGTCAGGACATTAGGAAGTGAGGCGGGACGTAAATGCTTTGGGACATAGGCCCTGACCCAATGAAGAGAGCTGGATCTCATTCCTTTTGAATGCTGCCAGCATACCTGGGAAGGTGGCAGACAGGCAGCGGGGGTGAGGGGCAGGCTGCAGGCTTAAGGATATGGAATTAAGTTAGACTCACAGTCCAGTTTGAGAAAAGAGAGAATTCTTTTGACACGTGGGAAAAGTGCTAATGTTTCATTAAAGATGTTATAAAAGAAATATATGTGCGTGGACTTAAAAAGTAGTACCACTTGACTGCAGTTGAGGTTCAGGGGGTTTCATAACTTTAGGCTAAATATAGACAGAGGGCTTTATTATATTATATTAAGTATATATTATATAATATATATATATTATATACTTAACCATATTAATATGGTCTTTGGTGCCAGACATTCCATGACAGAAAAAAGAGCAAAGACAGAAACAGACAAACAAACACACAAACCAAGCAAAAACATTCCCGCACATCTACTGAGACTCCTTAAATCTCCAAACGAGCCATTCTGACGTAGAAATTCTTGGGTAGTTGTAACAAGTGGGTCTAACTTAAAAACTCTTCTGGACAATCATGAGCTATGAATATGCATTTAGAAGAATTTGAAGAAATCTACATCATAAATTGCAGATACATTTCTAATAGGGAGAAATGCAGAGGAAAAGAAGAGGCAGGTATCTGAAATTACGAAGAGTCTTTGTGCTGTCTTATCAGCAGAATCACCGTCCAGAACGACGCTAGCTTTGCTTTACTCACAGTGGACACCTAGTTCCCCTGAAGCAAATAAGAACACCTCCAGGAAAAGGAGAAGAAAATACCCGCCTCCCCCCGCCCCGCACGCTGTAATGCTTCTCCCACTTTCCAGAGCAGCTGCCTCCTGCCAGAGACCCGCCCGTGGTCCTCCCTCAGGTCAGCTCAGTCTGGTTAACGGGTTACCTGCAGGCTTCCTAACTACCTCGGTTCCAATTCCTTCCTAAAGCGGTGGTTTGCAAGATCTAGCATTGGAATCACCTGTCCAGTTTATTATAGCACAGGTGTAATGTGCTAGCCCCACTCCCAGAGTTTCTGGTGTAGTCGTTCTGGGGTGGAGGTCCAGAATTGTCCTCTCCAACACGTGCCCTGGAGATGCCCGTCGGGCGGTCACCCTTGAAGAAATGCTGTGTTGATATATACAGTAGAAGTACTTTTATAGCAAATTATATTTATTACCAAAGTGAATCCTTTTCTGTGATCCCGGAGCATGCCTACCAATCACTTTTTCTTGCTTGATGCTGAGTGCTTAAAATGTGTCTGAAGATGTGTGCATTACCAAATGACTGAATCTCCCCGGTGTTGGACAAAACTTACAGGGCCAGATTTTCTAACTTTGTCCTTTATCTCCTTTCCTTTTTGGACTTTAAAACAATTTCACCATTTGCGCTCCAACCCCGCATCCCTGGACTTTGGGAAAAGACTCTCTTCCTCTCCAGCCATCTGTTTATCAGGGACAGGTTCTTTCTTCCTTGTTTTTCCTCTTCACAAGTAAGGATGATAGTCTAAGAATACATTAACTTTAGTAAAATCATCAAAAATAGACAAGATATTATAATCTGTTCTACTTATCTCACCTCCATCTCAGAAAGAGCACTACTCCGTCCTAGGTGTTTTTCTATTATTTGATCTTCTGTTGTTTTTTCCCTCTATGGAAAATATGATATCATCCTTACAGATGAGAATCTAGTTTAATTCCTTTTATGAGTTCTGAAAATTCTTTTTTCTTTTCTCCAGTTTCATGACATGTTAGCATCAGTCACTTTGTGTCACACGGTGTCCCAGCTTGCGTTTTGCATTTGTTTATTTTTATCATATATACATATTTTTTACTGTGGTAAAATGTACATAGCAAAGTTTACCCTTGTAACCAATTTCAAATGTATAATTAGGTGGCGTTAAGTACATTTACAATGTTGTGCTACTGTCACTGGTATCTTTTTCCCAAACTTTTTCGTCATTCCAAAGAAACCCTGTGCCCATTAAACACTAACTTTTCATTCTCCTCTCCCACCAGTGCCCAGTAACACCTATTCTACTTTCCGTCTCTGTGAATTTGCCAATTCTAGGTACCTCCAGATAGTCAGTGGAATCCTACAATATTTCCCCCATTGTGTCTGGCTCATTTCACTTACTATGATGTTTTCAAGGTTCGTCTCTGCTTTTATAATCTGTATTTCTTCTTAGATCTCTCCAATAGAGTTTGCATTTTCTGTCGTGTTTTTTCTCACAAGAAAGCTTTGGTTATTTCATGATCCACCTTGCTTCTTCCCCTCCTCCCCCCCCCCCCCACTTTTTTTTTGGAGAAAAATTGAGTCTACCTATACCGAAGGTAAGGATTCTGGAATCATTAATTTTGTTCGGCTTTTACTAGCAGGTGAATATAGAGTTTTGTGTGCTGATTATTCATTTTGCAACTGAGGAGCAGGGTTTTTCTGAAATCTCTGCTCTCATCTTGATGCATAGCCAAGCACAGCAAGTAGAGTCATCCCAGAACTTTTTAGGTGTCTTTGAGAATTTTTCCAAGAGCTCTTTCTAGACCCTTTTAGAATAATCTCTAAAGCTGAGGACCTCAGAAATAGGAAAAAAAGAAAAAGTAGGGGTACCTGGGTGGCTCAGTTGATTGAGTGTCCAAATCTCGGTTTCAGCTCAGGTCATGATCTCATGGGTCATGGGATGGAGGCTCACGTATGGGCTCCGTACTCCTCAGGGGGTCTGCTTGAAGATTCTCTCCCTCTTGCCCTCCCCCCACTAGCACTCACAGTCCGTTTCTGTAAAATAAGTAAATAACTGTAAAAAAAGAAAGAAAGAAAGAAAGAAAAGTACCTGTTAAAAATCATATTGCATAGGCCTTATCTGCAACTCACCCATCTCTTTAGCCTTTAAAGTGGCTTTGTTTTTTTTCTCAAATAGTGAGAGAAGAAAGTTAGGTGCTAAGGTGGTGGAGAAGTTTAAAAGATGGGAGAGACCTGCATTTTGTCTCAGATAGGCTGTGCCTCCCATGTGACAGGGCAGCTCCCCACGAATCTCTGTCAAAGGGGAGAGAACCTACAGTCTCCTAGATCCGATTAGAACTGGAGATTACCACTGCTTTTGATTACATATGAGTTCAGGCTGTGTATCAATTTGTTAAAGTTGTGGAGAACTTAAGGGTGCCTCCAAGGAAAGTAACGAGTACAGCTAAAAGCACTAAATCAAAAGAAATCAAGTTTTCACCAATAACAATGGGGTCCTTTACACTCTTTAAAAGTCACACTAACTTATAAACTGCTTGAAAATTAGGCTGTGCTCAATGACTGCCCAACTCTCAGAGGATATCTAGTATCCAATCAAAGAGTGTTCTTGTTCATAATTTTCTCATATATATAGATAGATACACACAACTCTGTACACATAATTTGAAAAAGTCTAGGTAGCTACTAGTTTCTTCTTTTTAAAAATTGCTTATTGGTTACTAATGAGTGAGTGATGTTATAACAAATAGGACTCCTTCCTTTTGTATATGACAAACTCCATGCACTCAGAAAGTATAGAGACTATACATTGTTTTAACAGGATTTGTAATTCAGTAGGCCAGGCTTGGCTTCATTCCCAAGTTCAAAGTTACTTAAGCAAAATGGGAAACACCAATAATACTATATATGCCTTTTATAAGGAGATAAAATAGAAAGCACTTGCCTAGAAATATCAGTCTTGTGCATTCATTTTGCCTCAACCCTTGATATTACATTCACCCACTCATCATCATGCGTCTAGAAAATTATGTTTAAAAAATGGCTAACACTACAGAATCAAGCAATAAGGAGGTGATTGCAAGGTTAGAAGTTTTACTCCTCTGCCTATCTTGAAACTCTGCTTCCAGTAAGAACTTGAAGCATGTAATCCGTGTTGCTGCTCTATTTTCCAGCAGGGACCTTCTTAATAGTTATTAAAAAGAAAGTTTTCCTTCTATTTCTAGTTCTTCATTCAGTCTCTAATACCTTGAGCCCTAAGATAATTTGATTCAATTCAGCCAAACAAATATTTGAAAGAAACTTTGTTAAGCCCTGCTTCCTATTTGAAGATTAGGGAGCAAAATTCCTCCTGGTAAGAAGTTCACAACTTGGCAAGGTTAAGGGGGAAAATAAGGTGAACATACACATTTAGTTAATACAATGCAAAGAAAGTAAATGCTAACAGAGAGTACAAAGTTCTCTCAGGGTTCGAATGGCAGAAGAGGTCAGGCTCCCTGGGAAGGTTAAGGAAAAACTTAGGTGGTAGCATTTGATATAGATCTGGATTCTCAAAGTTTACTGTGCATCAAGATTATCTGAAGGATGTATTAAAATCCAGATTGCTAGGCACCACACTCAACATTTTCCATTCAGTAGGTCTGAGGTGGGGCCTGAAATTTTGTATTTCTAACAAGTTTCTAGGTGATTCTCATAGTGCTTTCTCAGAGACAGTGCTTGGAGAACCATTGCCCTACAAAGTTTGAAGAAGAATAGAGAACCTTTCTCCCAGAGAAAGAGATGAGCATATTGGAGAGGCAAGAACTGAAGGGCCCTTTAAATAGTAATAAAGATTCCTAATGTTTTGAGCTTTCTTAATTTTGCCAATGAGGTTCAGAGAGGTTAAAGAACTTGCTTATCATCATAGCCAATAAACAGCAGAGTCAGGATTTGAACCCATGGAGTCGTCAACCCAGAAGATGATGCCTAACCTCTGTGATTAATAGTAGGAGGAAGTTTCACTGACACATTTTGTTAGACAGTAATGGGACTTAAAGCTTAGCATGCAGGTTGCAGTTAGAGGGCTTAAATGCCAGGGCAAAGAATTTTATACTTAAGATGTTTAACAGAGATGTGTTGAAAATTTTTGATCAAGATTGAGAAGTATATTGAACCAAGAGGGGCAAAAGGTTGGGAGCCTAGTTAGAAGTCTTCCGTAACAGCCAAGTAAAAGGAAAGGAAGTCAACAAGGGCAATGGCAGTTGGACTTGTGATGGACCCAAGAGCTATTTTGTAGGTCAGCAATACGGGTGATTCCCAGTCTTTCTACCAACTGTGATTCCATAATTCCAAAGATTTCGTTAGTGAAGCACACTGGATTTAACTAAACAAAGAAAAAATGTTCCATCTGAGGTTATTATTTTTCCCACTATTAAAGGAATTCAGATTGTAACGAACAGTTGATAATCATCTAGGGCTCAAAGTTACATTATTGTCGTGGTTGTGATAAGAAGCACCAAATGAGCAGATCTATAAAATTTTACTGCTTTCAGTTGCAGGTCTTTGTCACTGTACCCATATCCAAGGTCAGTTATGTGGTGGACATTTTATTTATTTATTTATTTATTTTTAAAGATTTTATTTATTTGACAGAGCACAAGCAGAGGGAGAGAGAGGGAGAAGCAGGCTCCCTGCTGAGCAAGGAGCCCGATGTGGGACTCGATCCTAGGACCCTGGGATCATGACCCGGGCCGAAGGCAGCCACTTAACCGACTGAGCCACCCAGGCGTCCCTATGGTGGACATTTTAAATTTAAGTCTGATCTACAATGCATGTTTCAGGAATTCTTCTGATGCCATCAAAAGCCAGTGGAATGTTTTAATAATCCTGAGATAGTAAGTTACTGTGCTGATATAAAATAATTCCAGCCAAGACAAAGAAATCCCTGTGGTTTTGTGGGTAAATATATAACTTACACTAGGTATTTAAAAAACTGAATATATCTTTTCCTGTCTTACGGTTTGAAAAATACAGCATTTTGCTACCTGATAAGGGTCGGGGGGGGGCGGTTTACTGTGTATAAGAGTCAAGGAAGACTTTCTAAGTTCAGGCCAGGGGAGTATTAAAACAATACAGGAAGTTGGGAGAAGGGCCCCATTGGGAAGAATTTGGTGCTGAAAGATACAGATTAGGGCATGTATGTTGGGATGTCTCTTTAACTCAGGAATCCAAGGCAGGATACTGTTACCTATCAGCCTTTATGAAAACAAGAAATATTGAGACTTTTTAGAGCCAAGAAAACCACATTATTATTTCTCTGCCACATGACATATTTTAACTTTTAGAATGCAGTTTTTAGATAAAATAAAACTTTACTAATATGAATCAAAACATTCCACTCTCTGTCACTCTCTGTCACTGCCCATACCCCTAAGCCCCATGGAAAGAAAGGAAAAAAAAAAAAAAAAGATGGTTTCTTTTCCTCATAAACGTGGTGGCCTTCGTGTGTGGTCATGAAATAGTTAAGCAACAGGCCTCTGATGGTTGTAGCTACAGAAAGCTCTCAGTGAGATGATCCATTTCTGCACAATAGGATCTAGTTTCTCCCCCATAGTACAGTCCAGCCCCAAAGGTGGTCATTCTCACACTGTCAAAAGCCAAAGTGCCTGAGGGCGGTCATTCGCAGAGGCAGATATTTTATAGAGGGCCCTGGAGAGTATCTCTCTTTAAGTCTCAGTATGTGTTCCCTAGCAAATTAGGAAGAGCAACAGCAAGAGCTATAAATACAATTCATTATGTGTGTTTGGAAATTGAATTTTGAGTAGTTACCATCAAAGATACTGAATATGCACTGCGAATGAGCCTTTCAACATTGCTGAAGGAAATAACAGCCCTGACACATATTAAGGTAGGAAATGGAACAGCCCCCAAAGAGAGGACTCTCAGCAGGTAACCTGTAACGAAGATGATGAGAAAAGAAGAGTGCACAAGGAAAACTGTAGCGGGTGTGTGATTCTCAGTCTCTCTTTATTCTTAGGCACACATGGCTCAATGAGTCACCATTCTCTAATGAGGAAGAATCTGAAAGAATGCCAGAGGGGAGTAACCCCAAACTCGATATTACTGACAATGAATATATGTAGGTATGCATGTATTTGCTCAAATTAGCTGTGAGGGAAGCTCTGTTTAGTTTATTCCTCAGTGGGGGCTGAGTCATCAACAATTAAATTTTTGCTCGCTTCATGGAGTCCACGAGTGGCAGAATTTGTCGAGTGTTGATTAGCAGGCCCTGGTGGATCCAAGCAGCATTTGCAGCCAAGCCTGTGGTACCCAGCACAGAGAGATGAGGGAGCATCCCCCTGTGTCTGAAGCTCCAGGAGCCTACAAAGTCCTTGCAGCCCTGGCAGCTTGGCAGAGCACACCTGGGGACAAATGAAAACTTTAAGAATGAACTTTTAGGGGCGCTGAGTGGCTCAGTCGTTAAGCGTCTGCCTTTGGCTCAGGTCGTGATCCCAGGGTCCTGGGATCGAGCCCCGCATCAGGCTCCCTGCTCAGAGGGAGGCCTGCTTCTCCCTCTCCCACTCCCCTTGCTTGTGTTCCCTCTCTCGCTGTGTCTCTCTCTGTCAAATAAATGAATAAAATCTTTAAAAAAAAAAAAAAGAATGAACCTTTAGTTCAGGGTTAACTAGAGAGCCTGAAGCAGGGTAATGAAAGCTGTTACATCTTGTAATTAAAAGGATTTACTGTGTGGTTACCTGACATAGTTACTAAACGGCCTGCATGAAATGACATGCAGCATTCTGCAGTTACTGTGAATTACCTTATATCATCACCATGCCTTGGAAAAGACAAAGAAAATGTAGGGAGAAGCTTTTAACAGCAATTTGTAGCAAAGATGTTTGGAATAAGAACACATTGCTTGCTACCACTGGCTCTTATGTTAATCACCTAATTGCAAATTGGCTTTCATTAATGTCTGGATACCACTGAAATAATCTTATACCTTCTTTAGTCTGATATCCTGCTATTTATATTTATATTGAACATGCCTGTACATACAGTTTTTTTTTTCTTTTCATAGGCATTTAATGGCTCCATTTTTTCCTTTCTACTTGGAGGCAGGGAAATAAGACTCGTGAGCCATGAGGCTGTATTCTGAACTCATAGCTCATAGATAGAATATAATATAAAAATAGAAGTGTTCTAAAAGGCACTACATAGATCTTTATGCACAGAAAAGCCTACCACAAAGTCCAAAATTATGGAGAAGATATTTGATACCTTTGAATATTTCTCCCCTCTTACCATGGTCCATCCTGGCATTGTGACCTTCTCTCCTTAAAGGTAGTCAGGCTTGAAGCCACACTTTGCTTGCTACATTCTAAAAGTGACTGTCATCTTCCGTTAATGAAAAAGGACAATAGTCACCTGCTGTTTGTCAGTATACAAAAACAAGAGAACAGTCTGCCTGGTTAGCCTGGCTCCTAGGTGTGTACCGTTTTACCTACTCCCATGGAGCATGCAGGATCAACACCTGAATACGTAGAGCTTAAGCAGACCAGTTTCCAGTTGGCTAGTTAGTGCAGCGTTCTACCAAAGGAAAGGCACAAATGTACACGTGGGGTTGGGCAGGTATTTTCCTACTCCTTCTCCTCCTTCTTTTAAGCTTTTCTCTAATGTAAAATTTGTTTTTTATAGAAAATCATGTAGTAAGAAAAAAAGTATAAAGAAAACAATTACCCTTTCCCTGGTCTGAAATAATCAATATAAATGTTTTGTAAGCTTTTCAAGATTTATTATTTTTACTTTCTGATACTTCCAGATATGTTTATTAATTCATTAGCTAAAATGAACATGTATGTTCATCAGTTGGGAAATGTTCTGAGCCTATAAGGACTAATTTCAAAAAAAACATCTTTTAGGTCAATGTAACATGCAAATTACAAATGGTCCTTTTACGAATTCACTTACTTGGCAAAGTGAGTGGGCAAAGTGGGCAAAGAAAATGTAAAATTGTCAATCTATTATTCCATTTGTTGCTTAATACAATGCCAATATATATCTCTGGTTTTTATGGGTTTTGTTTTTGCGCTTTTTTTTTCTTGGCTAATTAAAATACCACAGTCACTTTGATTTTCAGTCTGCCTACTCCCATAATTTTCTTTTTCATAGATTGGTGTTATATATTTTTACTGTCTTAATGAATTTATCTTATCTTGAAGTATAATTCAACATTTACCTTTTATGAAAAACAAATATTTCTTATAAAATGTAACCGTAGGGAAATAAATAGAACACACGCAAGTAATGAGGAAGCAGGGTAAAAGAAAAAGCTATGAACGTAACTTGAATTTGCAGTCTTACTGTTTCATTAAAACCCTCTTTAATCTCAGTGGTCCCTGGGTGGCTCAGTCGGTTAAGCATCTGCCTTCAGCTCAGCTCATGATCCCAGGGTCCTGGGATAGAGCCCCATGTTGGGCTCTCTGCTCAGCAGGGAGTCTTCTTCTCTCTCTCAAATAAATAAATAAAATCTTTTAAAAAAATCCTCTTTGATCTCTGAATCACAAAAAAAAGAAACTATATGTTGTTGTTTTAAATCACAGCTAAACATCAACTTAATAGTTTCATACCTGGCAACTAAAAAATCCAGTTTCTCTAAAACAAAGATTCTCCTCTTTATAATGGGCCGAACTTGTCATATTTTTCAGAGGCTTTCTAAAAATTAGTCTACTGAAAAAGGTGATAAAACCCTTTATCTTTGATTCAAAAACTTAATGACAGAAATGAAAATGTTGAAGGCAGGAAAATAGGTTTTTGTCAATAAGTTTAAGTGGGATTAAGGAATGAATCCAGTTTTTGGTCTGTAAACTTCTGCCAGTTGAGGTTTTCCAGGCTTTCTGTTGACTTCCACAAATAACTGTTATCCTGGAAGCACACAGGTTAATCCGGGCTGCAAACTAGTTTTCCTAGGATACCCTTAAATCAGGGGTCTTAGCTTAAGACTAAAACTAAGCTCACCCATCATTCAGGCCCACGTGAACAAGTCTGAAAAATCTTCAAAAAGGAGGTAGGGAATATGCTGTGCTTATGAGTATCCTGAGCAAAATTTCATTTACAGAAAGAAAAGGTAACCAGTACTAGAGAAGAGGGGTGACCCTGTGGCCACTCCCTCAAATTAATCCCTAACACTCAGACTAATCCCTGGTTCCTATGTAATAGTTTCAGCAGCTTTGCCAGA
Organism: Callorhinus ursinus; assembly: GCF_003265705.2. NCBI lineage: Eukaryota > Metazoa > Chordata > Mammalia > Carnivora > Otariidae > Callorhinus > Callorhinus ursinus. Next base: position 12,529,115 of record NW_027397092.1, on the reverse strand, counting down.
CAGGGGCCTAGCAGCTTCAGAAGACAGTGGACTTGGCTCAGGGTTTTGCAGCATCAGGACGGGGCCTTGGGCCTTTAGTGGGCATCACTTGTGGCCACCAACTTTCGTGTCCACAACGGGAGTGAATCTAGAACAAGGGAAGAGAAGTACCAGGAGAAGAGAGGTTTCTTTGAGAATTTTTGTACTTTTTGTACTTTGTACTTTTTGGGAGGAACTGATGCTGATTCGGGCAGTCAGGAAATACTGTTTTGCGATCATTTTTTTTTCATAATGTATTTATTTTTCTGGCTGCAGTGACCTAGGAAACATGAGTTTTCCTCTCACTTAGACTTTGTGCGAGAATATAGATGAGCCAAGGAGGGTAGACAAATCACCTCGGGTATGTAATGCATTTGAGACACTATTATCCAATTTTTATGTAAGTGAATTGCTTGTATCTTACCGATTTTCGTGGTCCAAGTCCAGTTGGATATCGGGCAGGATATGTCACATCAGAATGCCTATCAACTAATAAAATATGATTTATTAAGACTTTATGTGAAGTGTGAGCAGGGAAGCAAGGTCTGTGTGTCAAATGCCTACCTCCAATGAATGTGCCCATAACTGTGTGTTAGGCACTTGTCAGTTATGGGCTGAATGGCTCCCAGTAACTGTTAAGAGTTGTAACAAATGCTACCTCTTACAGAAGAAATGGGTCTTTTAGGCTTCCATTGAAAGGCTGTGAAGTCCTGGGTCCCCATAAGCAAGAGCTTAGATGGGGATTCAGGGCCCAGGTAGCTGGTAGAAAAGGTCAGAGAGACAGCTCTGTCATCAGGGAGATAGAGCTTATCAGGAGAGTATGCTAGGTGTAAGCTCCTGAGGCTAGGGGCCTTACTAGTTTTGTTCACTGCTAGAGCCCCAGCACCTAGAGTAGTGCCACTCATTAAATTGTTGTTGAATGAACAAATAAATGGACAGGGAATGGAAACCTCTCAGGCAGCAGAGGGACCGGCTTGAAGCAACCTAGATGAGCACAGCTCAGTTTCCACTAAAATTAGTAGTCAAACTAGGAAAGGACCGTGCAGTCTTCCCCAGGAGGCAAGGAGGAGAGTTTTGGTTCTGGGATAGCTGGACAGAAATATTTAAATCAAGGGCCACTGAAAATCCAACTGGACTCTTCATTAGCTATCTGTGTCCCCAGTTGTCTCTTTCATGCCTATTGTCAAGAGAGTTTCGTAGAATATCTACTCTGAGAAGTATAGGCTCTGTAGTTATATTAGTTATCTGTTGCCGAGTAACAAAGTTACCCTGAAATGTGGCAAGTTATTTTGGAATCCAGGTGTAGCTCAACTGGGTGGTTTTGGCTCAAAGTCCTTCATGATAATGCTGCCAAGCAGTTGGCTGGGGCTGCTGTCATGTCATGGCTCGACTGGGGTTAGTGAGTCTGCTTCCAAGCTCAGGCACATGGTGGTTGGTGGATCTCAGTTCCTCACTGGCTGTTGGTAGGCCAGCAAGTTCTGGTCATGTGAACCTCTTCCTAAGGCTCACTGCTTTCCCTAAGGGATAAGGCAGGGGGTGGCAAGGTGGGGAAAACCCCAAGGGAAGCCACAGTCTCTTAAAATCTAATCTCAGGAATGACATCCCATTACTTGTGCCATATTCTGTTGTTGCAGCTTTGGAACAAAATGTCAGAGAACTATTCTAGTGTGTGAATACCAGGAGGCAGAGATGGTCAGGGGCCATCTTTGAGCCTGGCTACAGTATTAGCTACGAACAGTGTTTCAAGAGAGCATGTGGCCCCACAGGGGCCCCCCACTCATCTTACCCCTCAAAATAAAATCCAAAGATCCCTCCCACACATGTTTCTGCTACAGTGTTTGAAATGGAATGCTTCTGAAGCCATCTAATTTGGGGGCCCAAGGTCAGAAATTTATTCCCAGTCTAGCATCTCTGGATCCCTCTTATCTGTTCAAACTGTCAGAACGGGCAGAAAGGAGTCACCTTTTCAATTCTGTTTTATTAGTTCATTTTCTGGGCAGGAGAGTAAGGGTAAATAATTTTGATCATGCCAAACTCTCATTTTATGGCTCGCACCACCTCTTTTTGACGTTGGGATTGTCGTCACTGTAGGGGCTCCCTCAAACCTCTAGCCCAGCCTTGAAGAAAAGCTGCATCTCCATCTAGAGAGCATTATGGCCACAACAGTCACACAGCTTCTGCAAATAATTCAGCAGTCATCTGACAAGTAAAGACTTGCACCTGTATCCTGGTGCAGCTGGAGAGACTTCTGAGCTCCAATAGGCAGGGCTTTTTCCATGGGCTGAACTCAGTAGGCTGTCCCCTGTTTGGAGTGTTTGTGTCTTCTCAGGGCTTGGCGAGGTGTTGCTCTGGCGGTTGTGTTTCCACGTGTGGGAAAGCTCTGCAAAGTAAGTCCCGGTGTACCCTGTTTAAAGATTCACGTTTGAGCACAGATGTAGACTCAGTCCAGGACTCAGCTTCGGTCGTGTTTCCTCCCTCCCAACGCACGCCCCACCCCCACCCCACCCCCGCGTCCCCACAGTCTGGATGGGCAGCGCCCCAACATTCCCCACCGCAGACCTGGCTACACCACAAGGAGTTAAAGCTGTCCCTCTGCGCTCTGTGAAGCCACACCAGAGCAGGGAGGCTCTAATTGCTTCTCTAGAACTGGCAGGGGGGTCAGTAGATGGAGTGATCTAATAGTTTTTTTCCACAGCTATTGTTCTGATCACATGAGAGCTATTGGTTGTCCTGATAATCCAAATTTTCCAAACCCTGGTAATTGTCACGGTTGGAGTTTGAACGATCCTTTAAGCCATTTTGTTCCTAGGATCCTTGAAGCTGTTGTACAATAGAAGTACAAATTGCTAAACTTCAGCTGCTTCATAAAAGCACATCATAGATAATAATTACAATGGTCTTTTCCATTGCTTAGATAAGCTCTGCTGGTATGGACTAATAAACTTTATCTCAGCATTCCGATGAGGAAGTGGTTTTACTAAACCACTGAGTGTGAGTCCAGCAATAGAATTCTTTACAGTAAAGTTAATGTAGGAAAATCTGATTCTAGTTTAAAGGGATAGATCACTTACCAAAGTTTACTCTGATCTAAATTCCAATTTACTTAATACTTTTTCTTCAGTAAATCTTATTGTAAGGACATTGTCCAAATTGTAGACTAGTTATAGAAGTCATTTCTGCCAACTGGGAGCTAAGAAAGTCATAATTTAAAGGATTTTTTTATGTAGGTCTCTGATGAGAGAAAATAGTGCCTTCATTTAACAAATGGGAAAGAAAATGAATATTTCTGATGACCATATTCTTTTTCTCTTCTCTTCTTTGTCTCTAAGAGCTTATTTCCTGATTTCACCTATTGGCATGAGGTAGGACTGCTTGTCAAAAGCCAGTGTGTTTAGTAAAATCCAGTTTCCAAGGAAATACACACAGAGATTGTCCTACCTTTAACAAAAATTAATTAGCCTTTGCACATAATGCTCTAAGAACTCTGGTGGGAACATGACAAAAAGGAGGGTTCACTTGGGAGTATGGCTGCAAAATATGCCCAAGGCTATCTTATCTCATGGACAGGTACCTCCATTACAGCCACAGTGACTGAAAAAACGACCTTTATAAAGGTCACTTGATTCATCTGCTAAGAGTTAATGAGCACTCGTTGAATTTTACTTTGTGTCAGGCAGGAAAGTGGGTGCGCTGAACAATAGATGTATAGCATAGTTATTAAGAGCTTGAATTTTAGTTGCTAATTGCATGAGTTAGGTTTTTATTTCTGACATGCTAATGTGTAGCCTTGGGCAAGTTATTCAACTTCTCTGTGCCTTGGTTTCTTCAGCTATAAATTGGGGATAATAATAGTGTCTATTTCATAGAGTTGACAGGATTAAATGAGTTAACATTTAGAACAGTGCCTGTCATCTCCTAATGCTGTAGGTTTTAGTTATTATTGATATTATAAGTATTACTTAAAAGAAACATAATCCTATTTTCATCTAAATCTCTCCCCATCCACACTTCTCAAAGCATTTCTTATAGTCTTTTTTTTTTTTTTTTTTTGGTATGTTTAAAACAGATTTTCATGAGAGCTTCAAGAATTACAGCACTTTGCAATGTGAGACCCTTATTTTGTAGATGCACACCAGCCCTGGAGAGGCTATATGAATGGCTCCAAGTCAAAAACTTACCTGGTTGCATTGCCAGGATTAACATCCTGTTTATGCCTCTAATACCTTAATTGTGGCTTAAAGGTCAGAATGGCATAGCTCAGGGGGCCTGAGCTCAGAACTAAGCCAGAGAACTTCAGGCCCACTTCCCTGTGTATGAATCAACATGCATCCCTTCTCCACCAAAGCCAGATACCGTGGCTTTGACTATCCCTTAGAAAAGAGTTCTGACCACTTTTCACAGCCCCATGCCTTCTTATAGCTAGCATTTAATCCAAGCAAAAAGAAATGTGAGTTTCTCTGCCCTTTTTCTATGGGTCAGCCCACTGCATTGGTGACAGAAACCAATGCAAATTAGCTTACACACAAAAGATGTATTAGAACTGAAAATGTGCCTTTAGAGGTTTCCAGAAGACTAAAAGTCGTTCCCGTTCCGTAGAATTCTCCTTGTCTCTCATCTCTGCTAGACAAGTAGAGTATTGGCTTAATTCTGTAACCCACCATTCTCTGCATGGTAGGGACACAGCTAGCACAGCCCTGGACTGAGGTTCTTACAGCTTTCTGATTATGTGACCTAACAGGGCTGGCTTCTGTGTGCCCATCACTGTCAAGGGGAGGGAAGGGCGTATTACAAATGCCCATTGTGGGGGACTAGAGCAAAGGGGAGGACGGAATTACCAACCATCCTTTTCTATAACAAAACTTTCTCTGACACTTAAAAGCCCAACACACCCTTCTGGATGAAAAACATAGCAACTTGCCTACTGTTTATCATCACTTAAAATTTCATAAGAGCTTATACTTGGCAGTACATGGGGGCAGTTGTTTACAAGCCGATTTTATAAATGAGAAAACCAAGGATCTAGTTTGCTGGTGGTCACCTATTTAACAACTAATCAAACATAAACTAGAACTGGGTCATTTCTTCACATCAAAGATTATCTCGACCTATTTTACTAACAAGCAAGGGTATTTATTGTTCTTTGGTTTATAGGAAAAGAAAGAAAGCATTAAATACAGTGTGCTAGGAACCTGGTTCATTGTACAAATCAACACATATTTGTTGAATGAGTGAATGTCTTGCCCATGTGAGAGAGCAAAGCCTTAACAAGGTGAGAAATACAAATGAGGATCTATGCAACAATGAAGCCCACCAACTTCTCTTGCCACGCATCCACAAGCACTGGCACTCTTGTTGAGCGAGTACTGGCTGAAGGAAGTTTTTCCTGATTCAGATTGACAGATCCTTGTGTTTGACTTTAAATTAATTAATTATGACAGCACGTCCTGGATTAGTTTACAATTATTCTTTTTGTCTTCTGTTCTGTAACACAGGGTTACTTTTTTGTACCTACCGGATGCTTAACATGTCCTTTCTGTGTTTGACTTTGTTTAGTTCTTGCAAATATGTTTCGTAACTGTGTTTAATAGCCCAATCCGTTCATAGGATGGGGGGGGGGTGGAAGGAGAGTGAAATGCCACAAGCTCTTCTCCTTGGCTCTTAATGAAATGATTCATTTCATATTAAGTGTTACTCAAAACAATTCCTAAAGGGATCCAATTTACTAATTAGATCAATCATGATGTCCTCACTGAGAGTTTTGGATTTCCAAAATCAGAACTTGATGCAGTGAATAGGGACTGGAGAATATAGTTTTGCAAAGAACCTACTTCTGTTTCAAAACTGGGAAACCACTGACCAAATCTCAGAGAAGTTAGAACATAAACCCTATGCTGCATAATTATCAGTGAAATCAGTTTTTTAAAATGACACCTCACCACCAAATAGCCAACAATGGAAGTATTTCATAGTTGGCAGCAACCAACCCTTTTCAACTTTCATTGAGATGAGAGCTAAGATTCAATCTGTAGTTTTCCCTTTGAAGCTCCAAGCTCTTTTTAAAGAAATGAATTTACCATTCATGGAAGGGAGGGCCTGGCCCAGACTATACGCTGTGGAAAATTTCCATGTGCCATCTTGTGGATCTATTCAGTTAGTGATCAGAGAATTCAATATACATTCTGACCAGGTCCATGCTGCTTACTTGGGTGACTCACTGTGCCACATCCCATTTTACCTAATTATGAACGCAAACACTGGGCTATATAAAGACGGGCTTTGGGGGCACCTGGGTGGCTTAGTCGGTTGAGCGTTGACTCTTGATTTCCACTCGGGTCATGATCCCAGGGTCATGGGATAGAGCCCCACATCGGGCTCTGCACTCAGCATGGAGTCTGCTTGAGATTCTCTCTCTCCCTCTGCCCCTCCCCCCACTCTTTGTCTAAAATAAATACTTTTTTTTTAAATAAATACTGGCCTTGTACCTAAAAGGAAAACAATTAACTCTACATTTAGGATTTTATTTCTAGATTCTCACTCCTCACTTTTTTCCAGACTAAATACATTCACATCTCTTGACCATCTTTTTGTATTGAGGAGTTTCCCCCTAAAATAGTATAATATCAGTAGTTTTCTCAAAGCATGTACCAGGTTTGGGGTACCTTGTAGGTTCTATCTTCCTTGTTTTCCTACATAAATTTTACCTTGCATTTCTTTCTTCATCCGTTTTTTTCCTTTCTTTGTTCTTAGCAATCCTTTTTACATCAATTTTTCTCCTTTTTTTTTAAGATTTTATTTTTATGTAATCTCTACACCCAACGTGCGGCTCAAACTCACAACCCTGAGATCAAGAGTAGCATGCTGTACAGACTGAGCCAGCCAGGAACCCCACATGTATCTTTTCTATAAATATTCTAGTGCTCTTGGTTTCTATCCATTCTTTTTACTCTTTTTCATTGAGTTTCCTGGTGTTTCTAAAGTGATCTCCTTGGAATGATAAGTATTTAAAAAAGGGAAGCACTTAGGTCCAGTAGCACTGTTAGGTTTGGCTTTTGGTATTCAGAGTCTTAGTTTTTCTGCTAGTCATTCTAATAACACTTCTGAGTGTAGAGAAAACTCAGTTTCAGATGGTCCTACCAATAATTTTAAGTTCTATAAACCATGTCACTGTCCTCATACTTCTAAGAATTAATAATTTTCCATCATCCTAGATTTCTTTCTGGACAAAGACAAGACTGCCCTCTGGTCTTTGTTATCAAGCCTAGAGCTAACTTAACAGTGAATTATTTAGAAGTGGAAGATCCTAGTCATTGCCTGACTTTGGGACCCTGATCGATCATGTGTCTATTTGACTGCAAGCCACTATGGGACTTTAACAACTCAAGGTATAGACATTCTGTGTTCAAGACCTCTTCTCAAAATACTATTTAAAATTATTGGTTATCATTTAGGCCCTATTCTTTTCGTCCATCTTGGGTGAATTCCTCTGCACCCTGCGTATTAAATGAAAGCCACCTTTCTTTTATTCTTTTCAAGCAATCTCTTGAACTCTTTCTGCTTTGTTTGCCTCTTCTGTGTCTCCAAGAACACTAGGGAGCCAGGAAGAGTCAAGAACCCGGCTCTCCTATCCCAGCAAGGAAAGAAAATGGGTCTGATCAGCTCCTATTGCCTCTGAGCTTCACGTGATTTCATTGTTGAATACTGCTCTCAGGAGAGGTGGTGTTTGTTGTACCTGGCTTGATCATATGGTTCTAGACTGATCTAGACTGATCTAGACCTTGCCCAGGACTCTGAGTCCTTGGAGGGAGTCCAACACCTCTCTGAACACTAAGTTTAGCTCCCACACAGGTACCTCTCAGGGTATTAGCAGGCATCAGGTGTGCTGGGTTGATGTCTTGCCACTTATAGGTCCATAACTACAGCTCTCCACTCTCCTTTGGAATCATTGAAAGAGTTGATTTCCTCATACTAAGAACAACTGTCCAACCTCTCTTCTGAGGATACCTTGGTAACTCAAAGGTATTTTATCCTCTAAGAAGTTTTCAGAGTGATTCCAAGGTATTCACAACTAGCCTTTTTTTTTTATTATGTTATGTTAATCGCCATACATTACATCATTAGTTTTTGATGCGGTGTTCCACGATTCATCACCTGTGTATAACACCCAGTGCTCCATTCGGTACGTGCCCTCCTAAATACCCATCACCAGGCCAACTCATTCCCCCACACCCCTCCCCTCCAGAACCCTCAGTCTGTTTCTCAGAGTCTATAGTCTCTCATGGTTCATCTCCCCCTCCGATTTCTCCCCCTTCATTTTTCCCTTCCTGCTATCTTCTTCTTCTTTTTTTTTTTTTAACATATAATGTATTATTTGTTTCAGAGGTACAGGTCTGTGATTCACAGTCTTACACAATTCACAGCATTCACCATAGCACATACCCTCCCCAATGTCTGTCACCCAGCTACCCCATCCCTCCCACCCCCCACCACTCCAGCAACCCTCAGTTTGTTTCCCGAGATTAAGAATTCCTCATATCAGTGAGGTCATATGATACATGTCTTTCTCTGATTGACTTATTTCACTCAGCATAATACCCGCCAGTTCCATCCACATCGTTGCAAATGTCAAGATTTCATTCCTTTTGATGGCTGCATAATATTCCATTGTGTATATATCACATCTTCTTTATCCATCTGTCCATCCATGTCCATCTGTTGATGGACATCTTGGCTCTTTCCACAGTTTGGCTATTGGGGACATTGCTGCTATAAACATCAGGGTGCACGTACCTCTTCAGATACCTACATTTGTATCTTTGGGGTAAATACCCAGTAGTGCAATTGCTGGGTCATACGGTAGCTCTATTTTCAACTTTTTGAGGAACCTCCATACTGTTTTCCAGAGTGGCTGCACCAGCTTGCATTCCCACCAACAGTGTAGGAGGGTTCCCCTTTCTCCGCATCCTCGCCAACATCTGTCATTTCCTGACTTGTTAATTTTAGCCATTCTGACTGGTGTGAGGTGGTATCTCATTGAGATTTTGATTTGGATTTCCCTGATGCCGAGCAATGTGGAGCACTTTTTCATGTGTCTGTTGGCCATTTGGATGTCTTCTTTGGAAAAAATGTCTGAAATGTCTGTTCATGTCTTCTGCCCATTTCTTGATTGCATCATTTGTTCTTTGGGTGTTGAGTTTGATAAGTTCTTTATAGATTTTGGATACTAGCCCTTTATCTGATATGTCATTTGAAAATATCTTCTCCCATTCTGTCGGGTGTCTTTTGGTTTTGTTGACTTTCTTTTGCTGTGCAAAAGCTTTTTATCTTGATGAAGTCCCAATAGTTCATTTTTGCCCTTGCTTCCCTTCCCTTTGGCAATGTTTCTAGGAAGAAGTTGCTGCAGCTAAGGTCGAAGAGGTTGCTGCCTGTGTTCTCCTTTAGGATTTTGATGGATTCCATTTAGGTCTTTCAACCATTTTGAGTCTATTTTTGTGTGTGGTGTAAGGAAATGGTCTAGTTTCATTCTTCTGCATGTGGCTATCCAATTTTCCCAACACCATTTGTTGAAGAGACTTTTTTCCATTGGACATTCTTTCCTTCTTTGTGGAAGATGAGTTGACCATAGAGTTGAGGGTCCATTTGTGGGCTCTCTATTCTGTTCCATTGATCTATGTGTCTGTTTTTGTGCCAGTACCATACTGTCTTGATGATTACAGCTTTGTAATAGAGCTTGAAGTCCATAGCTAACCTTTTAGTTGGGTGAGGATCACTGTCCCTAGAGCACAATCTCCAGTGATATAAAGTTGATTTTATGGCACTTTTCTAGATGACTATATAGTTTGTTCAATTTGTTTCCCAAACTGTGACATTTCTGAAAGGGTACTATTAATCATTAGATCAGGGCTCTAGTCCTAGACAAGGCAAACCGGGGTGTTTGGTCACTATAAACTTCTTTCACTAGAGAGGCAAAGGAAAGAATATTAATCTATGGTGGGCATTCTACTGCAATGGACAAGAGTGTACTAACTTTTAAACCTTGACAGAAAAATGAAAGTTTGTCTTCAAACAGAAGTGGATATTATATTACCCAAACAAAATCCCATAACTAAGTCTTCCTTATATACATAATCAACATTTATTGAGCAACAACTGCATGCCAGGTCATACTAGCCATGAGGGATACATCTATGAATAGATACAGTTCCTGTCTGCTTTTTTGAATAAAAAACCATGTCAACTTCCACATCAGATGTTTGTCCTGTGAAGTTGCTGGTGTTCCTTAAGTTATATGAAAATTAAAATTATGTTTGATGCCTTAGTAAATTCTTTTTTTCTTGCTATTTTATTTATTTTTTAAAAAGATTTTATTTATTTGAGAGAGAGAGCGAGAGAGCACACACAAGTGGGGGAGGGGCAGAGGAAGAGGGAGAAGCAGGCTTCCTGCTGAGGAGGGAGCCCAAAGACATAGAACTTGATCCCAGGACCCTGAGACCATGACCTGAGCCAAAGGCAGATGCCTAACCGAGTGAGCCACCCAGGCACCCCTTTTCTTACTGTTCTGAATTTCCTTTCATATAAATAGCACTGAAGGAATGGCTTGAATGGGGATATGCCAATATTTTATTCACCTTCAAATGGAAGAATGTGATGACTCAGAAAAACATGCATCCTAGCTAGCCTTATCATTGGTTGTCATGGATGCATTCAGTGTAAATCTTGCCTAACCTTCCAGCTTAGAAGACAAAAGGATCCCAGTTTTATGTGACAAGACCTGGAGTCTTCAGTTGTACCTCAGGCTCCTTCTGAGTAACTTGTGAGCAGATGCCCTGTTTACATTGCATAATTAGATTCAACTGAGTATGAAAATGTTGGGATTTATAATAACTCTTGTGAACATTGATCAACAGTGGAGGCCATTTTGTTTGCATTCCACACAGAATGATCTTTTGTAAAGCTTGCTGTGCAGGCGAGATTTGGGGCTGTCTTCCAAGATGACTCAGCTCTTGTCTGAGTAGTTCTGTGAATCAGTTACCTGGAAAATAATGTAAATTACATTTACAATGGTAAGTTACAAGTAGGGACAACTAGCAAACAGGTCATTAGCATGCAGGAAAAAGCCCTACTTATTAGGGTAGGGATTTAGGTCAGTTGGTCCTGCTGTAGAGGCAGATTTATGGAATTAGGTTAGCATGCATGTGTGTGAGCATGTCATGCTAGATACACATCGTGATGCTTTGACCATAGGCAGTGACCACAACCCTTGCTCTGCTAGCTCTGGAGAGGGTGGAACAGAGTAGTATAAATTTATCATCACTCCTAAAAAATAACTCAAAGCTCTCCAAATTCCTGAATATCCCATGTGGTTGAAGAGCTAAATTACATGCTGCCTCCTATGTTTTCCTTAACATTGTTTCACATGTGACAGTCTTAGGTTTCTAGATAGATAGTTAGAGATACCGTCTCAGGCAAAACTTGGAAGTGTAGGGAGCTGATGTTGCAGTCCTTCCACCTCCTCTCTCCTGGAATCTTCTGCCACCTCCTGAAGCCCCCAGACTTGCTATTATTGGTTGTGTCCCCTTTTCTCTAGTAGGACACGATGCTCCAGGCCTAGCCAGTATGACCTTTACTATTAGGCATATCTGGTTAAAATGTTAGATCAGTACCTACTGTATGACCCGTGGCAAGTTCCTTATCTCCTGGTTTCCTCATCTATATAAAGCTAAAATTACAGGGTGGTTGTGAGAATTAAACCAAGTGAGGTGTTGAATGCCTAGCATGAGTTAACAGCTAACAGATGCTACCCTTTTTCGCTTCTCCTTCCTCATGTCCCTCAGTCCTATTCTACCAACACAACACACTATCTTCACTGGCATTTTCATCTGGCTGGCTCTCGTAAATTACATCTAGTAAATGAAAATGATGTCTTCCTGGAGATGAAAAGGCTTTAGACTACAGGTTTTCAAGGAGTGTTCTGCAGGGCCTCAGGGACCCTGGGAGCAGCCCACAGGGGTGCCCAGGAAGTAGAGGGGATGGGGCTCTGGTCTTTGACTTCCTTTGACCAGAGAAATACTGTGTTTATCAGTTTTAAACAGTGAGGTTTTCATAAGATTGCATTTTGAAGATTTACAAGTGTTCAAGAGAAAGGAGTTTGCAAAGCTGCTTTGGCCGGTACTTGATTTTATAGGTAAAGAAAAGGAGACCCAGAGAGGCTAGAGTTCACTGCCATGCTCCATCCACCTTGCCAAGTCACTGGACTCTTCCCCTGGAGCTCTTCCTTTGGGCTTCTTTCACACCACCTGACCAGACTGTATGTGGAACTATATTCATGTGATCCTTGTTCATTCAAGATTTATTAAATTTAAATTCCCTCAAAGGTTTCACAACTGTCTAGCATTAAAGCCCCTAGAAAAATATTGACATAATTCTTTCAAAGGCATTGATGATTACCAAGACTCTAGGTTTCATTCAAAAACTGAACAAATCTTTAAAAATATATTTTTTTATCTCTATGTCCTGTTTTTATTTTTTTATTATGTTCAGTTAGCCAACATATAGTACATCATTTGTTTTTGTTGTAGTGTTCAACGATTCATTATTTGCATGTAACACCCAGTGCTCATCACAACCCGTGCCCTCCTTAATAAAAATATTTTAAGGGAATTACTCAAGTAATACAGAGGTATATGCTATGAAACATTCAAACAATGTATGGAGTTAGTGAAAGTGTTTCTGCACCCATCGTCTTTCCCATGACTAAGACCAACAAATTCCCTGCTTCACTGTTGATCCATTGTTACGTGTTTAACTTAGAGTTTACCAGATAGCATTCTAGTATCTATATATGTTCATATACAGTTTTAGTCTACTCCCTATAAATGAAACCAGCTTCCTCAGATTATTTTGTGACTTGATTTCCCCCCTCCAAACAATGTCATAGAGATATGTCCAAGTAAGTACATACTTTTCAATGTCACTCTTTATTTATATGCTCCCAGTATTTCCATTATATTGTATGATGTGTCACTAAAAATGGACAAGTAGATGGTTTCCTTCTTTTCCCTATTACAAATATTCTTGCAATGAATATTCTTTATATACTTCCATGTATCCATTGAAGGGGTATCTTCAGGAATTTTCCAGATACTTATTCAATTTTGTTAATTAAAAATTTTATAGATGTGGATATGTTGCCCTCAAAATTTCCCTATTTATTTATATTCCCACTAGTAGAGTACGAGAGCATGTATTTCCTCATAACCTCAATTATTACAGAATATTTAAACTTGTATATTTTTTATTTTCAATTTCACAACTTCCAATTTTTTCTAATCAGAAAAACTGAAGTGATATTTTAAGTCTTTATTTATTGGGGGGTTGAATATTTTTGCATATGTTATTTCCCTTTGTAATTTTTCTATAAATTATCTATTTATAATGCACACTTTTCTATTGAGTAGTTTGTCTTTTATTGGTTTGTACCTTTTTTATATATTTTGGATATTAATTCTTTTTATGCACACCAAATATATTTTATCTTAGTCCTTTGTTATATATGTGTTACGCATATTTTCTCTTAATTTGTCATTTAACTTTTGACTTTGTTGATGGCCCTTTTGATATACAAGATTTACATTCCCAGACAGTCACATCCATTGATCTTCTCCAGGTCCTGCTGACTCTTCCTCTCAAATCCAAACCCTTCTCTTCATCTTTTTTTCTCCTGTTCTTGCGTAAGACACTACTGCCTCTTGCCAAGACCAGTGCAATAGTCCTGAGTAGCCAGCTTCCACTCTTGCCTCTCGGCAGCTCACTCTCCACACCTGTTCCATTTAAAAATGGGGCGCCTGGGTGACTCAGTTGGTTAAGCGTCTGCCCTCAGCTCAGGTCATGATCTCAGGGTCCTGTGGAGCCCCAGATGGGGCTCCCTGCTTACAGGGGGTCTGCTTCTCCCTCTCCTCCACTCTTGTGCGTTCTCTCGCTCTCTCTCTCTTAAATAAATAAATAAAATCTTTTAAAAAAATAAAAATAAACAAAAATGTGTATTAGATATTACTCCTCTTCTTAAAATTCTTTAATTGCTTCACATCACATTTAGAATGAAATTCGTACTTCTTAATCTTGCTTGCAAAGCCATAAGTGGTCTGCCATACCTCTCAGACTTCATTTTTTATGGGTCTAGTCCTTCATCTATATAGGCATTAAGTTACTCAGACAAGCTAAGTTTAGTCTTCGCTTATGGCCTTTGCACTAATTATTGTCCCTGAACTGAAAGCATCCCTTCCAACTCTATGAATGACTTGCTCCTTCCCATTCAAATCGCAGCTTAAATTTAATCTCTTCCAAAGAGATTTTTTCTCCTCAAAGAGCCAAGGTAACTTGATCCTCACACCCAGCTTTAATTCTCACCACAACCTACACATCACTGTTTGATCTCTTGTTATTGGTTGGTTGTTGATTGAATGATCAATTTACTTACTATGTATATATCTACTGAACTACCTGTCCATCCATCCATTTACCTATGTGTCCACCTACCTGTGTACTTATCCACTGATCCATCCCTTCCATCTATCCATTCATTCATTTTTCCATCCTTCTCTTCTCTTGGACCATGGGACTACTATTTAAAAAATGTATTTACTGCCATTTAAGTGGGGTTTGGGGAGGGAGTAAAGCTAAGTGTTAATTGTAGGATGGACATATAGTTCATCTTTCAAACCAGGACACTTTGAGAATAAAAGGAATTATAATTATATTGGGACAAGAGATGTAACCTGGAGCTATCTTGGTCATATGCTTATCCAATTAACTATCAGAAGTTATTTCATTGAAATTGTTGAGACTTCATAACATTTTTATATCTGGTATGCTTTTATTTCCTTTATTCTTTATTTAATAAGGCCATTGTCTATTCTAATACTTTCATTCTTCCTTATGAACTTCACATTAATATTATTGAATTCACATAACTCTATGTTGAGCTTTTCCTTGGAATTAAATTACATTTATAGCAGAAAAAATATTGTTGAGAAACATTAGATAAATTGAGTTTGGTCAGAAATGACACTATGAAGAAACATAATGTATCTTTCTTCATTTATTTTAGTTTTTAAGTATATTTCAGAATATTTAACATTTTCTTCATATGACTACCATATAATTTTTTGTTAACTTTTTTCTAAATTCTTTTATATTTTGTTGTGCTGATATAAATTCAATATTTTTCCCACTTTATTTCCTTATCTATTATTGTTGATATGTAGGCAAGCTTTTAGTATTTGCTTATTTGTTTTGTAATCATTTAGAACCTTATTTCAGATACATTTCTTTTTTTTTTTTAAAGATTCTATTTATTTATTTGACAGAGAGACACTTAGCAAGAGCAGAAACAAGCAGGGGGAGTGGGAAAGGGAGAAGCAGGCTTCCCGCTGCTCAGAGAGCCCGATGTGGGGCTCGATCCCAGGACCCTGGGATCATGACCTGAGCCGAAGGCAGATGCTTAACTGACTGAGCCACCCAGGCGCCCCTCAGATACATTCCCTCTCTCATCCCATGTTATATGTGGTAGGAAATATATTTGTGCTTATTGTGGAAGATTGTATTTTTCAAAGATGGCTACAATAACATCTCCCATCCCAAGTGCTCTTCTGAATGTGACCTTGCCACTCCACTGAGAGTCCCCTTCTACTGAATCTGGGCTTGGTGACTCATTTGTCACTAAAGAAAACACTGTGTAGGATCTGAATCATTCAGTTTTTACTTAACTCTCTTGACATACTCTTCCTCTGGGTGTTCCTTGTTGGGATGCTCCTCAGTACACAGATGCCATACTGTGAGGAATCTAAGCCACATGGCGAGGCCACTGTGTAGGTATTCTGGTTTACAGTCCCAGATGAGTGTTGTTATGCTTGCCCAGGCACCAGCCATGTGAGTAAAGAAGCTTCCAGATGATTCCAACCCCAGTGATTTTATTCACTCCAAGCCATTCTGCCTAGTTGGGGCCCCAGACATTGAGGAACAGAGACAGGTCATCCCCCCTGTACCGTATCCAAATTCCTGATCCTCTGAATCTGTGAGCATTAAGTTTGGGGTTGTTTGTTTTGTAGCAATAGGTGAATAAAACACTCCTGAATCAGTGCATAGAATAAGAAGTCATAATACCTCTACCATTTGTTAGCATTAAGACCTTCATCATGTCAGTTAAGCTTTCATGGACTCAAGTGTCCCTATCTGTGAAGTGGGGACAGTGTTAGCTGCCTTTCCAAAACTACAGAGAACTGGTGAGAATCGAGTGAGAAAATGACATAAAACCACTTTGTAAAAATGGTTGTGAAAATGTAAAGCATTCTTCATAAATATAAATAGAAAAACTAACTTGCGTCAATTATATCTATCTTTTCTCTAAGATCAAATAGGCTTAATGACTGCCCTGGCCTAACAATATGGGGTAGGAGATCTTGGACCGAAGCAACTACATGCTGTATCTCTAAAACATGAAAAGGGCTCTGTAGCTGATCCAGAAATGACTGAAATTTCTTCCAAGAAAGTCAAGATGTTGTGGGTCCATTCAGGATTTAAGAAAGCCAGACATCTCAGACATGACCTGAGCTAAAGTTAAAACTGCTAGAGAGAATCACACCTTTGTTGAGGTTTTTCTTTACCCCTAAGGTCAGCACATGAAAAGCAGTGAACACTGCTTGTTGGGAGAGCTGCTTACCATTGCTCCCCACCAAGACTGGCCACAATGGCTCATATCTCCGGCACGAAGTGCCAGAGCCAGAGTGACTGAGCCGTGGTCCCAGGGAAACTAGAGTTAGATAAAGAAAGTGTTTGACTTTTGGAAGAGCAGTGAGAGAGGGATCTCACTGTAAGTGTCCACCCTGTTTTCTTGTGAACCGAAGAAAGGAAAGTGTATATACAAAGTATGAAGACTTGAGCTTCCTGATTTTTATGCCTGTGTTGTTTTCAGGCCCAAATGCTACTAATCCTCTTTTTGATGCTATTAATTGTGCTGTCTCTAAAACCAATGGAGCATCCTTGCTGGTTGCTGCTTTGTTTTAGGAATTTTACAGCCATGAATAGAATTTGAGGCTTAAAGATGATGTGATATCCTGGAAAGGACATTCGCCTTTTAGCAAGACCTTAGTTCAAATCATACTACAAACATAATAGCGTTAACTTCAGCTATCTACCTAAACTCTTTGAAGCTCAGAAATGGGGTAAACAAAGATAACATTAACCACCTCGTCCGACTGTGAGGATTAAATGACCTCTTATGTTTGGGGAAGCAAAGTCGTGTTAACATTTTTACCCCAACTTCCCTGGATCAAATCCTCTACAAACATCAGTGCTCAGTATCCCAGTCATCTGCTTCCTTTTTCTCGCTTTGCTCCAGGTATTTCTTGAACTTCCCAGGTGTTTCTACAACTGTTCATGAGTAGGTCTCAGACCTGATGAAGTCAAAAATAACACAGTCCCTCAGCTTCAGCCTCTCCCCCAAGTAGGCTTCAGGCTGGAGATGAGACATACTATCCTCTCCATAATCCAATTTCCTTCTCCTTCCTCATCTACCTTCTTGTTCAAGTTCATAATTACCTTTTACTTGTAGGCAAATCAATTCATGAAATAGACTTGGGAATCACCAGACTTCTCAGTTCCTAAGCACAACCAGACCCTGAAACCTGATTTGGGCTTCCTGGGAAACCTGGCACACAGATTCTGCCACAAACCTTATCTGATTTCAGCCCAAGAAAGGCTAAATGACCCATCTAAGATCACAGTAAGAACTCAGTCTTGGGTCTTACGCCACCACAGAGCCTCTTCTATATGCAAGGCTGGAGTTAGGCTCTGGAGCTAGACTGCCCACCTCAAAGCTGTTATCAGCCCATTTGTCATCTGTGACTTTGGAAGAGTTTACTCTAGGACAGTAGACTCAAAATCTATTTTGAGGCTGAGCCTGGTAGCTGCCCTCCATGATATTGACCTCTAAAAGTCACCCTGAAAAACCTGTGACGCCTTTCTTACTCAGTAGGAAAAAAAATCACATCTTTATTTTTCTCCCTGGGCAAATATGTGAGTGTACTTTTCTTGGGTAAATAATCATTCTTTGTGTTTAATTTCTATTGTGTATTCACAGTTTCCGTTTATGGGCAGAGTCATGGCTTAAATTAAGCCAACCTCCTAGGATTTCATGTTTAATACTTTCCCTTTCCTGTTACATGTTGTTAAAGTGCTGGGATATTTGGGGGGGGGGGTGGCTACTGGCAGAGAAGCTAGGGAGGCTGTCATACACATCCATACAGAACAATCCAGTGATTTTTGTCCCCCCTCAAAGGAGCAGACCAGTTGGCTTCCAGAGTCAGGTGCATGGGACATGCAGTTAGTGCTCCTTGGAGTTAGCTAAGAAGCCAGCTGACTCCCATGAACCCCCACCCTGTAACTCAGAAAATCGATAGGTAGAAAATCTATACAGGATTGATTTCCAGTCAAGAAACTAATAACTGTCAAATTGTCAAAAGATATGCATAGTCAGCTAAAATAATCCTTCCAAGTCCCTCTTATGAGGGAGGTCTGCAGGCTTCCCCAAGTCAGAGCCAAATATTTTCTACCTCTGGAGGGTCTGGACTGCAGACATCAGAAAAGTACATGAAGCCCTTGGCTCTATCCTGGGGACTCCTGAGGAGATAGGAAAATCATAGTTGCATTACTTTGTGTAGGAAGAAAGAGGATTCTTGTGAATGGAAATACCATATCACTATTAAGTTATAACCAGGATGTTTGTTTATTTATTATGAATATTTGGTAGGAAATGTCTTCTGAAGAATCTATTTATGTCTTTCCCTCATTGTTTGTATTTAGATTTCACTTCATCTCTGAGTCTTTTTAGAACTTTTGAGCAGGCATTTAAACCAAACTGCAACTTGTATCAAAAACCGTAACCACCAACAAACTTGCTAACCCTGAACCAAAGATAGACCAGTCAATCGATACTGGTTTAAGATATAGGTTAAATGAAAGGGTTTATTTTAATTTTTTCTTTTTTCTTTTTTTAAATTCCAGTGAATAGGTTTGAAATGAAACAAATACATTTTTTTTTAAATCAAGAACATTAAATATTCTCAGAAATAAACTGAAAAAAGGATAGGGATTTTTAATTTGATTGATTCTGCAATCAAAGGAAGACATTGGGATCACTGCTTCAGCCGTCAGAAAGATACATCATATTACTTGAGATGTGAGGAAGATTAATAAGTTTTCTGTTGCCATGGCTCATTTCTTGCCAGTGCCCCTACCTGACTCTAGGAAGTTGATTATCTGAAACTTGGATGGTCTCCTACACTCTCCTGGTACTGTCTTGACTAGAGAGTCCTTGAAATGGCTCGGAAACTGCTAACCAATGAAATCATTGTTCCATGCACTCCTTTTAGCTCCTGAAGCTTATAAAGCAGATTAGGTACAGCTCCAGCTTTCTGAAAAATGGCGGAAAAAAATGTCTACGTTTCAAAAGGTATTATAGAAAAGCTCTCCCTCTTATGCTTGCATTATTTAAAATAATTACTGTAACACCTGCACTTAGCTTTCTCTAAGGAGACCTCAATTTTTTGTACTAGGCAAAAATAAACCCCAGGTCTACTTTGTATGCTGAAATTTGCAGGGAAACAAGACTCTCAATTCAGCCTGACATTTCCATTAGTGTTCAACTGAGTGATAGTCAAGCAGCTCACATTAGAGCCCTCAAGTCTCAACTAAATGTGACAAGAAATTACTCTTGGTACTTCTGGGGACAATTATTCTCTACCCCCTACCTCATCTTTATATACTGAAAGTCCCACTGTTGTTACCTATGTTGATTTTGGTTCAGTTTGTGCCAGAGATAAGAATTTCCACTTTATTTTTATTTTTAATGCTTTTATTTATTTATTTGACAGAGAGAGACACAGTGAGAGAGGGAACACAAGCAGGGGGAGTGGGTGAGGGAGAAGCAGGCTTCCCGCTGAGCAGGGAGCCCGATGCGGGGCTTGATCCCAGGACTCTGGGATCATGACCTGAGCTGAAGCCACCCAGGCACCTCAGAATTTCCACTTTAAAATGACAAGAAAGACTGATATCAATTGAGTGCTTTCTGTATGCCTGTTACTATGGCAAACACTGTATATATTAACTTACTTAACCTTTAACAGAACCTTGTGAGGGAGATGAAGTTACTCCCATTTCACACAGGGAGAAAGTAGAGGCATGTTTTACATTTCTTGAGTGTGTAGGCTCTGTGAGAGCCTGACTTGTTTTGTTCCCTGCTGTTTTTTTTTTTTTTCCCAACATCTAGAACAATGCCTGGCTCATAGTAGCTGTTCAGTAAATATTGTAGAATAAATAGATGAACAAATGAATGCTAAAACAACCCCAAGGTCACGTGGCTAACAGGATCCCACACTTACCCCAAGGTCACGTGGCTAACTAGGACCCAGATGCAGCTGTCTGACCCCACACCTGTGCCCCTTGCAGCCTCAGCACACGGTTTCGGACAGTGTGCCTGTCCTGTGACCTTGGTCAGTTCAGGAGAAGAAAACGTGGCTACCTTCTCATTGACATAGGAGTTCTGAAGTCACCAGCCAAAGCAGGACCAGACCAAGGTCCTTAGGGCTGTCATGGCTACTTCCTTGGGTTTAATATAAATAGTCTGGTGACCTGAAGAGGTAACAAAACATGATGTGGCAGAATGAGATAGAACTCAACATCTCAGTGTCGCGGTTCCATTGTCTGTAAAATAGAAATAAGTATATTTTCCCCATATAAGTATTGCAAGGATTAAATGGAAAAAATGTAGAGAAAATATCTAGCACCAATATCCTGAACATAGCAGGCATTCAGGACTATCGAATGTGAGACTGTGTCATCCATTTCTTTGAGTGGAGAACAACATTCTCTGTTCTTTTTTTTTTTTTTTTTTTTTCCAAGGAAAATGTGGAAGGGAAAGCCCAAACAATTGCCTGAGTGTATAGAGGAGCAAATGTACTCCATTTGTACTGACTGTTCTCCTGCAGGTATGAATGTTCCCTTCCAGATATTTCAGCACATGTATAAAATACTCTGAGATAATTCTGGCGTTTGTCTGTGTGGAAAAAAAGGCCAAGCGGACTGAGGGGTTGTGGAGGCTGGATTAGGGCCTAATTAAATAGGTTATGAAACTCTGTAGGTTATGTGCTAAGGCCCTCACTGTTTTTGAGGTTAAGGAAGGCAGCCTTTTCAGAATTTTTATTAAGAAAAGGAGGGGTTCTAATTAAATATCACAAATTTTAAGAACCTGGATTTTAAAAAAATGTATTGATGGAGCTAAAACTACTTATCTGAAAATATAACTTACCAAAAAAAAAAAAAAGGCACTGACAACAAACCAACCAACCAAAGGAGTGGCTTCCTAAATTAAATGGCAATGCCTTTGAACTTTTTTCCTTGAATACAACATGGGATCCTGTGTGGAAAAGAGCTAAGTGGGGAGTTCTTTAAAGAGTGGGGTCACCTGTGTTGCCTCACCCTGGGCCTGTCACCTGAGCTGAGCCCTGCTGCAGGAGCTAGTTTGGGAAGTGATTTTGAAGACATTAGTTGGGAAGAAGAGAAGAAAAAGTGTGCCTGTTGAATTGCACAGGGCTGAGCATCATTGCTGGATCTCAGTTAAGTTGGCTTGGAGATTCCAACAGCTGAAAGAAGGCCTGTAGTGGAATATTCTCCCCTCGAGATGAGGGGTAATAAAGCCAGATTTAGGAATGGGATTTAGGAATGGGAAAGATAAAGTAAACATGAAGTCCCATTTGTCTCCTGTCTCCTCTGGGGCTACGTCACATAGCCGTGTTTGTATCTCATTGCCATGGCTACTTCACGTGTCTTCCTTTGGCCTGCCATCTTCTTTTATTTGTGTCTTTATTTATTTCCACCCCTCCCCTGCTTCCCAGCTGTTTAAATTTCGAGTCTTCTGTTTTCTTTCTAATACATTCATGCAAGCCTTTCCAAGCTTGATAGGGTTAGTGATCTAGATCCCCTTTTCACCTCCCCCAAAGCGTTAAAGGCCAGGGATTTTCTAGAGCTAATTTAAAAGAAAACTTCTCTAAAAACTTTTTTTTTTTTAAATTGGAATCTCTTTTGAGATAATTTGATACAGATTGGGGTGTAGCAAAAGGAGAGCCTCTGCATCCCAACACTGGACATCTTGGTAGATCCCAAGCAAGGTAAAATAAGTCTGTCTTCAGTTAGTACCCTGATAGCCCTAGAGAATATTGAAGTATAATTTAGATGTGTCTGAACATGTTTTCTGTGAGGATGATAGCTGAGTAAATTATCAACCCTGTACCTTCATAATATGATTATCAAGTTTATTTTTTTATTATCAAGTTTAATAAGAACTTGAAAGATCTTCTTATTCATGTCTCAGCCCTGAGTGCCTAAATCAAACTTTAAATTATTCATGCACAGTTAAACCAAAGCATTTGGCATTCTCCTATTATGGAGCTCTCTTCTTCTATAACATATTTAGGCAAGTGGTGATGTTGCGAAATCCTTAATATGGTTGACATAATACAACTACATGTCTAATATTAATTATTTTATTGGCTGAGTATCTGTCTTTGGGGGTTATACCTTTTTCTCTTTCCCGGTAACCCCGTTCACTTCTTTTTTCTACCCATCCTGGCTTGTTCATTTATTGCACAGATGCTGAATGCTTGCAAGCACATAGTGCTTTGGGCTGAGAATTAGTAATGCAGTGGTGAGCAGGCAGACATGGCTAACATTGATGTGTGCCTTACGTGCTTTGTTTCTTACAAGCCTCTCTCTGACTTCAAAGAAAAAAAAGCTCATTCTTTAAGATGAATATCAAAACTAAAGAAGATGTGGTATATGTGTGTGTGTGTGTGTGTGTATACACACACACACACACACACACAATGGAATACTACTCAACCATCAAAAAAATGAAATCTTGTCATTTGCAATGATGTGAATGGAACTAGAGGGTATGGTACTAAGCGAAATAAGTCAGAGAAAGACAATTATCATATGATCTCCCGCATATGTGGAATTTAAGAAACAAAACAGAGGATCATAGGGGAAGAGAGGGAAAAATAAAACAAGATGAAATCAGAGAGGGAGACAAACCATAAGAGACAAACCATAGGAAACAAACCGAGGGTTGCTGGAGGAGAGAGGGGTGGGGGGTTGGGGTAACTGGATGATGGACATTAAGGAGGGTACATGATGTGATGAGCACTAGGTGTTATATAAGACTGATGAATCACTGAACTCTCTCTGAAACTAATAATATACTATATGTTAATTAATTGAATTTAAATTAATAAAGTATTTTTTAAAAAAGACTTTCAAACAAGCAATGCTAGTCTTCCAAATTTGATGACTCTTATTTGGAGAAAAAAACAGTTTGGCTTATAAGAATGTACTTTGGAGGAGCGCCTGGGTGGCTCAGTCGTTAAGCATCTGCCTTCGGCTCCGGTCATGGTCCCAGGGTCCTGGGATTGAGCCCCACATCCGGCTCCCTGCTCCACGGGAAGCCTGCTTCTCCCTCTCCCACTCCCCCTGCTTGTGCTCCTGCTCTCACTATCTCTCCCTCTGTCAAATAAATAAATAAAATCTTAAAAAAAAAAAAAGAATGTACTTTGGAATCAATAATTTGTCAAGCTTTGCAAAGTACCTACAAAAAGGGTGTGAATCACTGATTATGACAAGATATATCACAAGTAAAACCCAGAGGCAATCTTTGAGGAATGTATGTCATATACATGTATATATTTTCAGTTTTTTCTACTTTTGAGTTAGTTTTATTTTTAAAGTTTTTTTAAATAAAGATGATTTACATACAATAAAATGGACATATTAAGTTTTCAGTAGGATGACTTTTGATAAATGCATATGGTTATACAGTACCTACCTCTATTAAGATACATAACATTTCCATCATTCCAGAAAGTTACTTTCCCCTGTCAAGTCAATCCCTTGCCTTTCTCCAATCCCAGAAACCACCTCTGTTCCAAATTCTCTCACCCTAGATCAGATTTGTCTGTTCTTCAATTTGATATAAATAGAATCAGATAGTATGTTTTTGGTTTCTGAGTTTTTTTCTCTTACATACTAAGTTTTTGAGATTCAAACATATTATTGAGTATATCAATACTTGGTTCCTTTTTTAATTCTGAGTAGTATTCCATTGTTTGGATATACTGCAATTTATTTCCCCACTCAGTTATTGATGGACAGTTGTATTGTTTTTAGTTACTATAGTAATGCTTCTTATTACACAAGTGTCTTTGTGGACTTTTTTTTTAATTTCTCTTGGGTAAAGATGTAGAATGGGACATCTGGGTAATAGAATAGGTTTATGTTTAACTTCATAAGAAACTGCCAAACAGTTTTTCAAAATACTTAGAATATTTCATATTACCATTAGCAGCGTAAGAGAATTCTCATTGCTCCACATCATCACCAGTAATTTGTATGTCACTCTTTTCGTGGTTGATTTTATGAACACTTACATATTATGACATGTCCTAAGTTAGAAATATTTATGTGAATATCTTGTCCTATTCTGTGGCTTTTTCTCATCAGTGTTCTCTGAAATCTGTTGCTATGTGCTATTTATTTCTACGTTTCATCCTCTATTAGTTTAGACTTTTGAAATAGAAAAGTTAAGAATTGGGGTGTCTGGGTGGCTCAGTTGGTTAAGCATCTGCCTTCAGCTCAGGTCATGATCCCAGGGTCCTGGGGATTGAGCCCCACATTGGGCTCCAGGCTCAGTGGGAGGCCTGCTTCTCCCTCTCCCTCTGCCTGCCATTACCCCTGCTTGTGCTTTCTCTCTCTCTCGCTATCTCTCTCTCTCTCTCTCTCTGTCAAATAAATAAATAAAATCTTAAAAAAAGAAAAGAATTCAAATTTTCGGGGCACCTGGGTGGCTCAGTCGTTAAGCGTCTGCCTTCGGCTCAGGTCATGATCCCAGGGTTCTGGGATCAAGCCCCGCATCGGGCTCCCTGCTCCACGGGAAGCCTGCTTCTCCCTCTCCCACTCCCCCTGCTTGTGTTCCCTCTCTCACTGTGTCTCTCTCTGTCAAATAAATAAATAAATAAAATATTCAAAAAAAAAAGAATTCAAATTTTCTTTTTAAAAGATTTTTATAGCATATTTCCTCTGAAGAAATAAACATAAGATGCCTTTGCTAATTAAGGGGAGGATAGGCCAGTGAGTATAAAGCAATTAAGAGTTAAAATTTCAAATGTGTTCTTATCACATAGGATTAGAAAACATTTTTGTATAAAAGAATGGAAAGACCTATACTGAGCTGTAGGCAGAGAATAAGAAAAGAGTGATGAGAAAGACTTGAGTGAGCTGCAAGAGAGGGGAATGACTGACGGAGCCAGATGAATGAAGAAGTGGGAAGAGACAATCTAGGAGGCAGAGATGGGGTTCACTTAGGAAAGATACCTTGCACTGTACAGAGAGAGAGGTAGGGAAGGGAAAGGTGAAAATATGGACATATGTTGAGAGAAAAAAGAGAATTTGTAGGATATCCTGTCAAACGGCTTTGATCTACGTTAAGTATAGGATAAGTCTTTCTGGAGACTGAGAAAAGCATAACTGGACTAGGAGCTTGAAGATGAGGTATTGTTGTGGGAAGTCTGAAAGAGATGAGGGAGAGGACTGTCAATCAGAAATTAAGGGCAGTGATTTAAAAGGTGACCCCTTGGTTCACTGGCCAGACTATCTGCAGTAGCTCTTTTCAGATAAGGAAGGGCAAAAGGGTTAGTGTAGACATCGGCATTTAAAAAGGTAGACAAATTAGTAGGACAACATGGTGAGGAATATCAGCTGTTGAAAAAACTGTCACTGAAATGGCAGACAGAAAGTCTTCCTTTATCCTGAGGAAGGAGGAATTTAAGAGCAGAGGGAGACATCAAAGAATACAGAGCTCCTGAGAACAAATGTATTAAATGATGTCAGATTTAGTTTAATTGTGGGTAGCCATATGTTTTAAAGCCCTATTTCTTTTTTTATGGGAATTTTCATTTAGGTATGGCTGACTCAGCCTTTATTATGGCATTGTGGACATTCTGTTTTTAATGAGAGTTATTGAAAATCTATCTAGGAAAGGATAAAAAGAACTGTATACCATGACCAAATGGTATTTATCTCAGGTATGCAAGTCTGGTTCAACATTCAAAAATCAATTAATGTAAGCTATCACATCAGCAGACTAAAAAAGAAAAATCACATAATCATATTAATAGACGCAGAAAAAACATTCAACAAATCCAACACCTATCATGATAAAAAGTTCTTAGTAAACTAGGAATAGAGGGCAATTTTCTCAACCTGATAAAGACTATCTACAAAAAACCTATTGCTAACATCACACTTAGTGGTGAGAAACTCAAAGTTTTGCCACTAAGATCAGGTACAAGGCAAGTATGTCTCCTATCATCACTCCTTTTCAACTTGTGCTGGAAGTTATAGCTAATGCAATAAGACAAGAAAAAGAAATGAAGGTGTACAGATTGGGAAGGAAGACATAAAACTCTCTTTGTAGATGACATGATTGTCTATGTAGGAAATCTAAAAGAAATGACCCCCCCCAAAAAATTCCTAGAATTCATAAGTGATTATAGTAACGTTGCGGGATATAAGTTTAATATAAAAAGTCAATTGCAAATCCTATATACCAGCAACAAAAAAGTGGAATTTGAAAAATTAAAAACAATACCATTTATATTAGCACCCCAAAATATGAAACACTTGGGTATAAATCTAATGAAACATATATCAGATCTATATTAGGAAAACTATAAAACTCTGATGTATGAAATCAAAGAGGAACTAAATAAATGGAGAGATATTCCACATGTATAGATAGGAAGATTTAATACTGTCAAGATATCAATTCTTTTCCCCTTGATCTATAGATTCAAAGCAATCTTAATCAAAATTCTAACAAGTTTATTTTTTAACAGATATTGGCAAACTGATTCTAAATTTTAGGCAGAGCGGCAAAAGACCCAGAACAGCCAACACAATTTTGAAGCTAGAGGACTGATACTCCCTGACTTTAAGACTTAGTATAGGGGCACCTGGGTGGCTCAGTTGGTTGAGCATCTGTCTCTTGATTTCAGCTCAGGTCGTAGGATCAAGCCCACACTTGGCTCTGTGCTGTGTGGAGTCTGCTTATCCCTCTCCCTTTGCTTCTCCCCCCATTCTTTCTCTTTCTCCTCTCTCTCTAAAATAAATAAATGAACAAAATCGTTAAAAAGAAAAACAGACTTAGTATAAAGCTACAGTAATCAAGCCAGTGTGGTATTGGTGAAAGAATAGACAAATAGATCGGTGGAATAGAATGGAGAGGTCAGAAATAGACTCCTATAATATAATCAACTGATCTTTGACAATAGAGCAAAAGCAATATAATGGAGCAAAGATAATCTCTTCAAATGGTGCTGGAACAACTGGACATCCACATGCAAAGAAATGAATCCAGACACAGACTTTACACATTTCAAAAAAATTAACTCAAAATGGATCATAGACCTAAATGTAAGACATAAAACTGTAAAACTCCTGTAAGGTAATATAGGTAAAAAATCTAGATGATCTGGGGTATGGTAATGCCTTTTTAGATGCAATGCCAAAGATACTATCCATGAAAGAAATAATTTATAACCTAGACTTCATTAAATTTAAAATGTTTTGCTCTGCAAAAGACAATATCGAGGGAACTAGAAGACAAGCCATACACTGGGAGAACATATTTGTAAAAGATACATCTGATAAGTGACTGTTATCCAGAATATACAAAGAACTCTTAAAACACAACAATCAGAAAACAAACAACCTGATTAAATGATGGTCCAAAGACCTTAATAGACACCTCACCTAATAAGATTTACAGATGGCAAATAAACATGAAAAAATGCTCCATAGGATATATCATCAGGGAAATACAAATCAAAACAATAATGAGATACAACTACATGCCCACTAAATAGCCAAAATCCAGAATACTGACAAAACCAAATGCTGGTGAGAATGTGGGGCACAGGAACTCTTACACATTGCTGGTGGAAATGCAAAATGGTACAACCACTTTGAAAAACAGTTTAATGGTTTCTTAGAAAACTAAACATACTCTTACCATACAACCCAGCTATCATGTTCTTTGGAATTTACTCAAAGAAGTTGAAAACATATGGTCACATATAACCTGCACATGGCTGTTTATAGCAGCTTTATTTATAATTGCCAAAACTTGGAAGCAACCAAGATGTCATTCAGTCAGCAAATATATAAATAAACTGCGGTATATCCAGAGAACAGAGTATTTTTGGCTTTACGAGGAAATGATCTATCAAGCCATGAAAAGACATGGAGGAAAATTAAATATATATTACTAAGTGAAAGATGCTAATCTGAAGAGGCTACATACTATGATTCCAACTATATGATATGCTGGTAAAGAGGAAACTACCCAGACAGTAAAAGGTCAATGACTGCTGGTGGGGAGAGGGGGCAGGGAGAGATGACTAGGTAGAACACACGATTTTTAGGGCAGCAAAAATGGTAGATACATGTCATTATACATATGTCCAAGCCCTTAGAATGTACGACACCAAGAGTGGACCCTAAAGTAAACTATGGACCTCCGGTGATTGTGACGTGTCGGTGTAGGTTCATCCTTGGTTAAAAAATAAGTATCATTCTGGTGAATGATAATGTTGATAATGGGAAAGGCTATGCATGTGTGGGGGTAGGAGATATAGGAAATCTCTGTACCTTTTATCGATTTTGTTGTGAACCTATAACTGCTATAGAAAATCAAGTCTTTTTTTTTTTTTTTAAAGATTTTATTTATTTATTTGAGAGAGAGAGAATGAGAGATAGAGAGCATGAGAGGGAAGAGGGTCAGAGGGAGAAGCAGACTCCCCGCTGAGCAGGGAGCCCGATGCGGGACTCGATCCCGGGACTCCAGGATCATGACCTGAGCCGAAGGCAGTCGCTTAACCAACTGAGCCACCCAGGCGCCCAGAAAATCAAGTCTTTAAAAAAGTTCTGTCATGTGTGCCTTCATGAATGTGATTCTTTCTTGCTGGTCATTTTGTTCCTTTCCTTTTGAACAAGTCTTTCTCACTGGTAATTCTGTTTTACATTTGGTGCTACTGAGCTTGCATATTAAGATTATTTTTGCTTTGCAGCACAGCTCCATATGTCTTATAGAAAATGAGATACTAAAAATAAAGGGAAAACAAGAGAAAAAGAAAAGAAGACATATGGGATCTTTATGGGGCTCTAGGTGAAACAACATACCTCATAATGAGCCCCTCTCAGAAGGTTGAGAAGGTTCATTTATAAAGTTTCTATCTCTTTAATGTTCTTCATGTCTTAAGTAAAAATTTCTAACAGTCATTGAAAAAATTTCATCATCTGCTTGCAGCTTCTAATTTTCTCTCCATCTTGCAATAAATACACTCAATTATTCTGCCAAAACACAGTCTCTTGTGAAGATAAATTTAAGAATAAAAGTGAAGGCAGGAAATTGAACTTACTTTAGCTCTGGCTTGGTTTGCAATAAAGCCCTCAATCTGATTTTCCTCTAACACTAGTTGACTATGCTTATTCACTACAAAAAATTAATAATACCTCTGAATCAGTGTTTGACATAATAACAACCCAATAGATTCCTTGACTAAATATTTCCATTTCTCAGTCAATGGTTATTATCAAATAAACCCAGATTTTCCATCCTACTTTTTGTTTGGCCTAGGAGAAGTGGCTTGTATCTAATTTTAGAATTTTAGAATCTTTCTGGAGTCTGGTATTATTATCTATCTGTTATCTATTATTACCCTTCTGGAGTCTATAATTATCCCTCCAGCTTTAATTATTCTTCCTTTAAATTGTTTCAGACCAGTGGGCAAGTGTCCTCATCTCAAGGGAAGGGCATGGTCTTGGTACTTAATCCAGGAGCTCAGTAAATTACACTGTTTCCATTTAATAGTAGTGAGGGGAAATGCAAGGTATAAAAGTCCCAGTCCTCGGGACACCTGGGTGGCTCAGTCAGTTAGGCGTCTGCTTTCAGCTCAGGTCATGATCCCAGGGTCCCGGGATCGAGTCCCACATCGGGCTCCCTGCTCGGTGGAGAGCCTGCTTCTCCCTCTCCCTCTGCTGCTCCACCTGTTT
The DNA here is from genome assembly GCF_003265705.2 of Callorhinus ursinus. Classification (NCBI taxonomy): domain Eukaryota; kingdom Metazoa; phylum Chordata; class Mammalia; order Carnivora; family Otariidae; genus Callorhinus; species Callorhinus ursinus. Next base: position 12,498,884 of record NW_027397092.1, on the reverse strand, counting down.
GTGCTCTCTCTCTCTCTCTTTCTCTCTGGTAAATAAATAAATAAAATATTAAAAAAAAATTTTAAAAAAGTCCCAGTCCTCAAAGATACAAGCATCTATTTGGGAGGCAAGACACATGTGTGTGAAAAAACAGCTAACACATGAGTTTAGTAAGTACCTAATGTCGGCTTTTAAATATGTGCTGTAGAAATTTAGAAGCAAGAGAAATCACCAAGGGCTGGAGAACTCAGGAAAGATTTTGTGAAAGGCAGGGACTGGAGGATAAATGGATTCCGAGAGGAAGATGGAAGTGGGGAGGCAGTCCAGATGGGAGGCATCGTACAGGTGAAGAACAGAGAAGGTAAGGCATAAGGGTACTTGGGAAATGATGATTACAACAGAATAGCTAGAGGGGACGCCTGGGTGGCGCATTTGGTTAAGCGTCTGCCTTCGGCTCAGGTCATGATCTCAGGGTCCTGGGATCGAGCCCCTTGTCGGGCTCCCTGCTCCGTGGGGAGTCTGCTTCTCCCTCCGCCACTGCTTGTGCTCACTCTCTCTCTCTCTCTCTCTCTCAAATAAATACATACAATCTTAAAAAAAAAAAAAAGAACAGAATATCTAGAGAGCAAGATTTGAGCTCAGAAATGGGAGATGAGATGAGAAATCTAAAATGGAATGAGCAGTGGTGGACCTTGAATACTACCAGTCCAAGGACTTTGGAGTTTGTTGTGTGGGGTGTAGGAGGCTATTTTTATAAGCAGGAGAGAAAATGATAAACTTAAACCCACTTTCTGTATCATTCTCGGTGGACAAAAAATTACTGTTAGCTTCTGTCTTCTGTGTACTAAAATTTTAATTTCCTGCAACCTAATTATTAAATTATGTTTATCTCTTCCTGGAATTAGATGCATCGCTGAATCCATCCCCCATTCTTTGAAGGGTACATTTCACCACAACTGAGAGCCTTAACGAGACATTATAGTTTTTGTTTTGCTGCTGAAGATGTTCACAGAAGAACATCTGACTCAACTGTCCATTATTAGGCTGACTCAACCAGTCAGTGGCTGTGCGGCATGAACCATAGGGTCCTAATGCCTGATATTTAGTTTTATTTTATCATTATTTTTTTCTATAGAAAGCTTTTTTAGGATTTGGTGAGCTCTTTATCAGAAAGGAAGAGGTCAGTTTTCTTTTGGTGCTGTGAAATCCAGATTGATGATGCTAGTGAAACTCAGATGGCCCAACTGAGAATGGCTAGTGTCTCAAAACAGAATTGTCTGAAAGTGGTTGTTCATGGGAGGGGGTCAGGGAAACAACCGCATACACTCTTCTGGACCTGCTATCTTTCTGAGTGACTCAGTACTGGCAGTTGTAGAGATAAGCAACGTCTTGGTCTTAGCTAGAGAAAACTTCCTTTTTATCTGACCAGCCCTGTACTAAGCAGGTCACTGCATCCTGTACTCATGGCTTCACAAAGCCCTGCTTTCATTCTTCTTGGAGGCTGATCTCCATTCTGGACTTTTGCTGTTGATGGCCACTGAATGAAGGAAAGAAACCTGACGTTGGCTGGGCCAGGACTGTGAAGTGAAAGCCTCTTCGCCTCAAAATGTGCACTTTCCCGGCCCAAGCATTGCCCCTTGCTTCTGCATCTCCCAGTTTCTCCTAAGCATTAGATTCTGGAAAAATGTTAATCCTGCTCTGTTAGATGGTGAAGTTGTAACTCATCTGTATAACTTTGTTGAATTGAATCTTAGTGATTTTAAAATGTGTTTTATAGCAGAGGTAGTACATTTGAATAGATTGTCCTTTTGGTTCAGGGAAGACTGTTATCATGCAAGCAGCCACCTTTTTTTGTATATATAATATACCTGTCTTTAGCATTTTAGACCTAACAGATTTTATAGATCATTCATTCTAGCCATCACATTTTTATAAATGAAGAAATTAAAGTTCAGAGATAGCAACTAATATGGTGACCAACCAACCATCATGATTTGCCCGGAGCTGCAATGCTTTCAGTCCTGAGGCACAAGGGGATGAGTTGGTGATCCCAACAACCAATTAACTAACTCAAAGTCTCATAGAAGTTATTGGTATACTACAGAGTAGAATCCATGCTTTCTGACCTCTGGTATAGGGTTTTCTCCATGACAGCATAATGCAATAAAAATATTTCCCCATTCATGAGAAACATATTAAGATTCTAGAATACTGTAATGATCAGTTTGACTTTGTGTTCTAGGATATGTATGAAAGTTTTCTCCCACTTCTGATTTGGGCCATCTCATCCCTAAGAACTCAACATTAGCACATCAATTTTTAGCCTAATTTAAATTTAATAAGGATAGTAGGCTATTTCTGACTTTAGTGGATGGTGAAAAAAAATCAATGAAGTATTTTGAGGATAGCCAAAGAAAGCATTTGTTCTGAACATTCATTTAGAGCTATAGTTATGGGATCTAAAATATTCAAGGCTTGGATAAAAGGCAAAAGGCAGTGGATAGGAGTTCTTTATTAATAAAAATGAGGACAATTAACCCCAGCATGGTTACTAACATCTCTTCCAGCTCAAATTCTTGTGGATGTAGCTATAAAGCAGTGAAGTCAATTGATACATGCAGCTTTTCAAATCACCTCATTAATCTGTAGGCCCAAACTCCTGCAACTCCTTTGTCCCCTTGTAGTAAGGGTGAAATGCTTAAAAACCCATTGATAAAATGGTTGATAAAACTTGCTAACCTATGCGAAGGCCTTTTTCTATTACTCCTTAACTATTGGTGATCTGTTAGGTTCCTCTTAACCTTCTCATGCTACATGTTGTCTGGAGGCCAACTCACCTTCACCCATGACTTCAACTACTACTTATAACAGGGCAAGTGGATATACTGTGTGCCTGCCACCACACCTTTCTCCTGTGCCCATGGCACACATGGATGATTTCTCCTGGTGCTCGTTCCTGCTTAACCTTGACTTGGCCTCAGAGTCCGTTCAAGCATGTGTCTTCAGTCTACCACTGCGGACACACTGCTCAGAATTGGCACCAAGTCTCTTCTTGGACCTACAATTAGTTAACCTTGGACCCAGTTTAAGCCAAACTTGTTTATCTAATTGAGACCTCCTCCGAGCTTTGTACCTGAATGTTTGACAGCCCATCTCTGCCTGGATGACCTCAATTTCAACATGTCCAAACATGAAATCCTCATTTTTGCCTGCAAACTGGTTTCTCCTCTGTCTCCCTTTTACTTACCATCTAGTCATCAAAACCTATATTTTATTCATGCTTGAATCTTTTTTGACTCCTTCTGCTACTTTCTAGCCCCACTGGCACTGTTTTATTCAGGTTCCTGCAAAACCCACCTGCTAGAATCTCTGACTTCATTTTCTGGTCTTCTTTCCGCATTGCTTAAGAGGGATTTCTTTCAAAACTGCAAATCTGACCATGTCATTCCTCTCCTTAGGAATCCCTATAATGACTCTCGCATGGCCTTCAAAATACATTTCAAACCTCTCAGCTCAGTTTATACGATCCTTGTCATTCATCTGTGCCTATCTTTCCAGAGGTGTTGACATTTTACCCATTTTTATATTTGCTGAAGGTTTCACTAATTTGCCTTTCAAAAAGACAACACTGGTTTGTGTCACTAATCAAGTCTTTATTTCCTAATTGTTGGTATTCTGTTTTATACTATCTTCTTGTATTCCTAATTTATTTGTATTTTTCCTCTAATAAGTTTCTTAATGTGATACTTAGATTATTTTCAATTTTAATGTTGTCCTAAATATTTTTAAGGCTCTGAATTTCTCATGCATATTGCTTTGGCCACATCCTATAGGTCACGTTCTCCTTGTCATTCAACTCTGACTTGTTTATACTTTTGATTTTTACTTGGGATTTACTCAGGTTTTATTATAGAAAGATACTTAATTTTTTCTCTTCTTTTGTTATTCATTTACTAGGCACGAGGGTTAGAAAAATGTAGCTGAAATAAATTCTCCATTTTGAAATGTATTGAGTGTTTGTATATATGTGTGTACGTCAACTTAATACATGACCAATTTTTGAAAATATTCATGGAACTTAAAAAGAATGTATATTCTCTTACTGTTAATGATACTGTTATCTCTACATGTATTAAATGAAATTATTCATTGTGATATTCATATATTCTTTTAGAATGGGTTTTTTCAATGGTACCTTTTCTGAGTAAGGATACAAGTACGTGCTTCCCAAATATTTACCTTGTTCTTTTTTTTAATGTTAATTTTAATTCCAGTATAGTTAACACACAGTGTTATATTAGTTGCAGATGTACAATATAGTGAGTCAACAATTCTATACATTATCAGTGCTCATCATGATAAGTGTACTCTTTAATCCCCAGGCCCCCCCAGCCCCCTCCCCTCTGGTAACCATCAGTTTGGTCTCTATAGTTAAGAGTCTGTTTCTTGGGGGCGCCTGGGTGGCTCAGTTGGTTAAGCGACTGCCTTCAGCTCAGGTCATGATCCTGGAGTCCCGGGATCGAGTCCCACATCGGGCTCCCTGCTCGGCGGGGAGTCTGCTTCTCCCTCTGACCCTCTTCCCTGTCGTGCTCTCTATCTCTCATTCTCTCTCTCTCTCAAATAAATAAATAAAATCTTTAAAAAAAAAAAAAGAGTCTGTTTCTTGGTTTCTCTCTTTCTTCCCCCCACCCCACGTTCATTTGTTTTTTTTCTTAAATTCCACATATGAGTGAAATCATATGGTATTTGTCTTTCTCTGACTTATTTCACTTGGTATTATACTCTGTAGCTTCATCCATATTGTTCCAAATGACAAGATTCCATTCTTTTTTATGGTTGAATCAGGTTCCATTGTGTATATGTATATACTATGTCTTCTTTTCTTTTTCAATTATGTTCAGTTAGCCGCTGTATTAGTATATAATTACTTTTTGATGTAGTGTTCAATGATTCATTAGTTAAGTATAACACCCAGTGCTCATCACAGCACGTGCCCTCCTCAATACCCATCACCCTGTTACCTCCTCCCCCCAGCCTCCTCCCCTTTGAAACCCCCAGATTGTTTCTCAGGGTCCATAGTCTCTCATGGTTCGTCTCCTTCTCTGATTTCTCCCCCTTAGGATTTCCCCCCCTTCCCCTATGATCCTCTGTGCTATTGCTTATGTTCCACATATGAATGAAACCATATGATCATTGTCTTTCTCTGCTTGACTTATTTCACTTAACATAACCCCCTCCGGTTCCATCCATGTCAGTGCAAATGATGGGTATTCATCGTTTCTGATGGCTGAGTAACATTCCATTGTGTATATGGACCACATCTTCTTTATCCATTCGTCTGTTGAGGGCATCTCAGCTCCTTCCACAGTTGGGCTATTGTGGACATTGCTGCTATGAACACTGGGGTGCACATGCCCCTTCTTTTCACTGTGTCTGTATCTTTGGGGTAAATACCTAGTTAGTGCAATTGCTGGGTCATAGGGTAGCTCTATTCTTAACACCTTGAGGAACCGTGTTTTTATCTTTCCATGAGGGCTGGGCTAGATATGGAATTCTAGGTTCAGTTGGCTTCCAGAATTGTGATGATATGGTTCCTTTGTTTTCCAGCAACCCTATTTTCAGGTCAGTTCAGTGTTAATATGATTCTTTTTTCTTATTGGTAGACTCTTTGTCTCTCTGAGGTGTTCACGGATAGTCTCTTTATTGTCTGGATTCTGAAAATTGACCAGGTTGAGCCTTGCATGTTTTGTTGTTGTTGTTTTAATTTGGGGCTTTTCACCTAAAGATCTGATAAGTGTGTTTCTTCCCCTCCATTGTCACGCTTCTGGGTTTGTTGGTTTTTAGGATTGCTACTAACTGAATGATTCTTCTTCCAGATCTCTTCTTCCTCATGTTCCTTAAGTTTCCCTCCACATTGTCCACCTCTTATCTTTCCACACTATATGGCAGGGTAATTACGTGTCTCTATCTTCCGATGATTTTTGACTCTCCAGCTATGTACATTTTGCTATTTGGGCCATCATATTTTGATCATATTTTCAGTGATATCCCTTGTTTTTTCATTGGAATCTATTCTTTCCTTTTGAACACAATATCGCTTCCAACCAACTTGAAGAAATTAATTATGTTTGTTTGGCAGTTTAATTTCCTATGTTTATCTAATTTGATAGTAGAATTTGCTATGATTCCATCATTTCCCCAGGGCCTCTTTCCTCCTACTTGTTGAGTTTAGAACTCTGTGATTATTATTATTTTACAAAATTATATTTGATGTCTTTTCTGTTGGTCTTTCTCAAATATGTAGACATTCAGTTTGTCTGTTCCCAGCTGCAGATGTGAGTCCTTGCCAGAATTAAAATCACGGCTCATGTAACATTGAAACAGGGTCTGATTACAGGTGGTCTTTCTCAAATATGTAGACATTCAGGTTGTCTGTTCCCAGCTGCAGATGTGAGTCCTTGCCAGAATTAAAATCACTGCTCATGTAACATTGAAACAGGGTCTGATTAAAGGAGCCTGGCTCCAGCAGTTTACATGGGGAGATGGGGAGCGTGTGTGGGACCATAGTGCCAGGAGTCCTGGTCCCTCCAGTAACCACAAGCTGCCTGTAGTATTGCTCTGCTTCTCCAGCCTCCGCTACTCCAGAATTTCCTATGCCTCAACTTGAATCTGCAGACCAATCAAGAGTCTGTAGCTCTAAGAAGTAACCACTCCCTTCATGACGACAGGGACGTGGGTGGATACTGATGTAAATGTTTTATCATTCTTAATTAGTCACCTCACCAACTGCCTTCATCCTGCTCTTTCCCCTAGTTCCCACTGTTGCTGCTCTTTGGAGTATTCTGGGGCACAGTTGGGAAAACACACTGTGTTTGACCTTCTCTTGCTTCTATATGAGATTGTGACTTCCTTAGTTTTCAGGTTTTACTTTCAGTCTGGTCTGAATTGCTGAGTATCTTCCAGAGATACAGTTGATGGTGTCTCTTTCAAATTTGCCACTCTAAGATTTACTCATATATATTTTATATATAAACTCCCATCTTTTATATGTATATATAAAATTCTGTCATTTTAATGGGATTTTTTTTTTTTTTTTAATGGGAGTAAATCTAGTATTTAGTTAGCCAACTGGAACTGGAAAGCCAACTCTTTTGTTTAGGCCTTCAATATGTAACCAGGATTTTCCATTTTATTGTTCCCTCTGTGGAAGAATTTAAAACAAATATTTCAAGGTCAGGTCAGAATTATTTTGGGCTTCACCTATTAGGCTATTATTGCCTGGTCATGATCAATCAGGGTCCCTTGCTGAGGCACATCTTAGGTGCCCTCCTTCTCAGAGTGAGAATTTGGAGACCCACCATACATCACTGTGTACGGAATATAATGACAAAGGCTCAAATTTAGAAAATGTCTTTCAAAATTGACTTCACATTTATCTCAGGAAGTTTCAAGACCTTTACACCACAAGGACTCCTCGTTGTTTATCCTCTCATTCCAGAGTTTCTGCGGAGGTTATACAGATTAGGTCCCCTTGAGTTCACTTCTGTTTGTGGAACACTTTGCACTTTGTCTAGACTTTCACACTGATACGTCATTTGAGCATCTTGACACATTGTCTCCATAGATATGGAATTTTATCCTCATTTAGCACATAGGAAAATGGATTCAGAGAGGTTATTTGCTAAATTAGACAAAAAATGGGGGAGCCAGTCCACCAATGCTGAAGTTCTTTATCTGAGTACACTTCATGTGGACTTCTTTAATGACCAAGATCAAACCCGTGTCCTTAGACAAAAGCTGATTTCAAGTCTAGATAAGTATACTTCAGGCTAGACAGGAATTAAACAAGACTGTAGGGCTGAATTCAATGTTTATTGAGAAGAATGTGCCTGATTATGACAGATTAGGTTTTTATATTATTCTAAAAAGTCACAAAATCAATGATTTCTTTAAAAAGCTCCCCTGAGGGGCACCTGGGTGGCTCAGGCAGTTAAGCATCCAACTCTTGATTTCGGCTCAGGTCATGATCTCGGGGTTGTGAGATTGAGCCCCATGTCCAGCTCCACACTCAGTGGGGTGTCTGCTTGAGATTCTCCCTCTCCCCGACCTCTCTCTTTAAAAATAAATCTCTAAAAAAAAAAAAAAAAAAGCTCCCCGGTGGTCCTCAGCATATTCCGAGCATGATTATAGGAATTATTGCTTTAGAATGCTCGATCACCTACATTAAGTCCGTATTTCTGTTCAGGTTCCCTCTGTTGAGTATATCAATTATTTATTGTTGTTTTAAAAACTCCCTGCCCTGGGGCGCCTGGGTGGCTCAGTCGTTAAGCATCTGCCTTCCGCTCAGGTCATGGTCCCAGGGTCCTGGGATGGAGCCCCACATCGGGCTCCCTGCTCAGTGGGGACGCCTGCTTCTCCCTCTCCCACTCCCCCTGCTTGTGTTCCTTCGCTCGCTGTATCTCTCTCTGTCAAATAAATAAATAAAATCCTAAAAAAAAAAAAAAACCCAACAACTCCCTGCCCTGAAGCTTGTGGCTTTAAACAATCACCATTTACTCTTGCTCCAAAGCCTTCCAGTCAGCTGGGAAATTCTGCTGATCTGTCCAAGCTTGGCTGATCTCAGCTGGGCTCACTCATGTGTCTGTTTTCAGCTTGAGTGTTGAGGGTGAGCTGGCTGCTCCACCCACATGTCTCGTGATTGGCTGGCAGGCTGTTGGCCGGAGCAGCGTCTTTTATCTTTTAGCAGACCATCACAGGCTCGTTCATGGGGTAGCATTAGAGTTCCAAGAGAGCATGTGGAGGCTTACCAGTCTTCTTCTTCTTACTAGGATTAGAACGAGCACAGTGTCACTTCCACTATATATTGTTGGTCAAAATAAATCATAAAGCCAGTCCAGATAAAAAGGGCAGGGAGCTGCAAAGTCGTATTGAAAGGAGCATGGACATAGAGGAAAATAATTTTTTGCAAACGAAAAGCTAATTTTTGCAAACAACCTACCATACCTGGCCATTATACTCATGCCTCAGCTGCTAAAGGCTCACAGACGCCTCCCCTTTCCTGGAGAAATGCCCTCAGCTGAAAGCGGCTGCCTTGTTCTACAGATTATGCCCTATGTTTCCTATGAGGGGAAGGAGATGTGGTCCTCAGCAAATGACTGATGGATATTGGAACACAAAAGGCCAGCCCCTTTGCTTCAGGGGGCAACTACTCCGTGGTGTGATTTAAGCTTCCAGACGAGACTGGACCTGAGACCATATCCGTGCTCTGCTTTTACCCCTTCCCTACCTTACTTTCCTCATCCCTTTACATGTTTCTCCCGAAGAGTACTCCCCTGGTCACTCACAGACTCCCAAATTCCCTGACTCAGGCCCTACATCTAGGGATCCCTTCTATGACAGATGTTTTATGATGATATGATGATAAAAGACAGCAGACCCTTGTCATCAATACATATTTATAAGCAACATTGCATATTTTAGTTTAGTGGCAATCTCTATGAGATTTCAAAGTGCCCTTTTGCACTTTGGTAAAATGACAGTGGCTAATATTTGCTGAGTACTTACCATGTACTAGGCTTTGTGCTCAGTATGTAATACATATGATGTCATTTAAAACTCACTGTGACCATATGAAAGAGCTACTGTTATCCGTTTTTATACTTTTAATGTTTTCTAAGTCATTTTGTATCCGGATTTTGTTGTACTATTCTTTAGGAACAAAAGACTTCTGAGTCTGCATAAAAATAGCCTTTGACACATGACATAAGGAAACATCTGATAAGTGTCACAAACCAGAAAGACAACTTACCTTCCTTTAACTTGGAGTATCAGGCCTCTCTGGGTTCATCATTGAACAGTATTGATAGGGAAATGTAATGGGCAAGGGAACATCCCAGTTCAAAACATGAAATCTTTCCATTAAAGTCGTTTGGTCATTTGGGTGTGCAATTTCGGCATTGCAAACTATTTTGCTAAGTCATGCATTTGTGGGTCCAGGTATGTCCATCTTCGTCTTCACTTGATCTTAGCCAAAAGGCCGAGAAGCGATTGTCCATCTTTGTCTTAAAAATCATGTATGCTGTCCGGTTTCCATTGAGTAAGTGTCATTTACTCATAGAGCAAGCATGAAGTTTTCATCATGACATATTAACTGTTTTCTCTCTATATCCACCTATGGACATCTATATAAGTAGATATAGATTAAAATAGACACATATTGATATATAAATATATGTAACAAATAAAAATATAAAAATGCATAAATACATAAAATAAGTGTTGTGGACATCACAGGAAGATGAGAAATGAGTCAGTAATAACTGTTCATGTCAGTGGACCCCTAATTTCAGCAGCTGCAGCAGGAAATAGGAAATCTTATAAAGGGAGGGTCAAGGAACAGGCATCAATTCTTTGTGAGTTGCGTGGCAATGCTTTGTCTTTCTCAGTTTAGCTGGAAATGGCCTCTGACTCCAAGGGAAAACCCAGAAAGGAAGACCAGATAAGACTGTTTGGCATGGCCCTAAGCCAGGGACCAAGGCTGGGAGAGGTCAAAGGAGCCATCCCCAAAGTAACACAGGTAGCGAGTGGTGCAATCGAAATTTGAACCTGGAGGCTCTGCCACCTGCTGAACTAGCAGGCGATGGAAGAGTGGGCAACGTGCTGATGTGTGGAGGGTGCCTTCTGGAGAGCAGCTCACACAGCGCAGTGTCTTCTGTAGTAACAGCCAGGAAGACTGTGACAGGTGACTTTCCTCTTAACGGCCGTGATCCCACCTACCTGAGCTAAACCCCTGCAAGTTTTATTTTGGGGAGATTTTAACTGGATTTAAAAGTGAACTCTGTTAGTTACTCAGAAGCCACACAGGTATTCCGAGAGAGAGAGAGAGAGCGCTTGAGAGACAGAACTGAATAATGAATGTGTTTCTGAGTCTGGCTTATGCGAAACCTCTGTTAAAACTGACAAGAAACTGCCAAGAGCCTTAAACTTCAGAGCTTTTGTAAAGAAAATTTCTCTGGAAAGTGATGAAGACAAAACTCTTTCAGGGAAAAAACACCAGAGCCTAATTTAGCAGGTTCTTGAGTACCTTGTTATGTAAGGGACCAGAGCTTATAAACCGCCACTGGGGATTCTGTGGCCTTGGGCCCGTGAGAGACCCACCTGTTTGCTCAGCACACAGGAAGGATCCACAGGAAGAACTCAAGCTCCCAAAGACCAGTTGTCTCATCTAAGAGAAACACAGTCAGCCCAGAGCCCCATGAATGCCCAATCCACTCTCGCCTTGGAGTGGATTTTTATGTGATCCTCTACCTTGAGGACAAAGCCAACAACTTATTTTTAAATCTGCCCAAGTGGTATCTTGCCCTTCTCTGAGCAGGCAGCCAGGGCACACAGGTCACTTCTATTACCGAACATGCAGGAGGAACCTTAAAGAGAAAAGTGAGAAAAGAAGTGAGAGCATAAGGCAAAAGGTTTGGAGAAGATCAAAAAGAACAATAGGGCCCTGGTGAGCAGTCCTTGGCAGAGTGCCCAGAGCAGCTTCAGGAGAGGGACAGAGCTCAGAAAGAGCATTTCCTGCTCTGGGTTAAAAAAATAAACCCAACCAATCTCTAAGAGGTGGTCTATTCATCCCGCACAGCATTAGGTCATTAGTTCGAAAACTGCAGATGGTAACAAAAACAGCACTTTCTTCACACCTAGGTGAATGTGTCTCTCCCTGCATGGCCCGCTGCACACCTGGGTTATGTTAATGTTATCTTGTGTGTGGGTGGTTTCTCAGAAAGTTTCAGTCTTGGTGACAGCTTGAACCGCCTCTCGCGCCTCTAAAACCTCTCCTACGTTTCCTATCTTCTGTTTTTCTCAGCCTACACTCGTCTTTGTTAGAAAAGAAGGGTAACCACAGTGTAGGTGAGGAAGCAGCAACTGTTCATGACCACAATTATTGCTGGAATTAGCAAAATCCTAAGTTGGCTTCTGACATGGAATGCAAAAATGACTTCATGTTTTCCCTACTCTTTAAAGTTCATCAGCTCCTCTCATTACCAGTATTTTGGAAGTTTCCAAAATGCTTCACACTATCAGTCTAGATGGCTTTCCTTCAGGAAGCTGCTAAGACTGGCTTTCTCTTTTCTGTTTGCTAGACCAAGAAACCTTGGACTTGGGGGAGGATTTGCCTTGGACCTCCAGGTTTGTTACTGTGAACTATTTTCCATGTAAAATTTTCCTGATGCTTATACAACCTGTAATAAGATCACAGTCCTTTGAACTCTGAGCAGGTGTAGGGTTTTACAGCACAATATTTTAAGATAGAATTTGTTTTAATCTTCCAGTTAAGCCTCTTTATACAAAGAGAGCAGCCAAGAGAACAAATACAGTTCCCTTACAAGTTGTTTGTCTGGTTAACAGTTAAGTACGCAAATCAGTTTCCTGTTCACACAAAGGATTTTCTTGTGTTTGAAATCTTTGACCAAGGGGACACTGGTTTGGATTTTTGTAGGGAATTTGCAACGTTAACGATCTATAGTGCTCTGTGCACCAGGATGTGAGGTGACTTAGCAAGCAGCTGGTTAGCACCAAACAAGTATGTTGCCGGAGCTTCTGAAAAGGACCTTTGTGTGCGCAGTGCAAAGGCATCGCAAAGCGTCTACATGGAAACAGAGGTTCAGTGCGCAGTGAAAGGTATCAGGAAGTTGGAGGACAGCACAGAGGAAAGGAAAAGGAAAGCCTCATTGTCAAGATAAAATTAAGACAAGGGCTTGCAAATGGCCTGTTTCCCTCAGGTTTTGTGTTCAAGGCTTTCCTCCTTTTTTCTTTCTTACGTATCTCTTCCTTTCTCTTCAAGAAACATGAAAACCTTCACATTAATATGTATTCCCAAAGAGCCTCTTCAGTCTTGAGGTCCCTGGCAGGGTTTATTTTTGAAAGACAAGTCGTAGGCAGCACTTATAGCTGAAGCCCTGCGTGCTCTCCGAGGGACGATGAGGCGGGAGCATTGCCGATTCGTACCCTTGATCCGATACCAGGCGCTTTACTGGTGTAATCCCCACCCACCAATGAAGTAATTGGTGTACTTCGTCCTTTTTGCTAGGTTCTTTCAATCTCTTCACTTGTTTACCCAAACGTATTTCCCCTCAGCCTAGATAAGTTGGATAGAAGGGGCCGATTGCCGTGGGGAAAGGGAGATGTTACAGAAGCTGAATAATAAGTAGCATATTCTTATTTCTGACGTTTGAAAACTGCTGATTTTGATGGCAAATGGAAAAATTCACAATCATCCATACAGAACCCGTTTCTCTTGAGACTGGGTCTGGGTGAATGCAGACATGAAGGAACCCCTTTTAAGTGCGCACGTTGGAAAATAGACACCGAGAACCAGGGTTTGGACCAGGAAACAGCAAATCTCAGGGCAATGTCCCCTCTCCCTTCCCTCCAACCATGCCATTTTGATGTGAGAACTGGCAGGTATCCATGAGGACTGGTGGCACAGTGGCTGTAGGCAGGAGTGGGGGTGGAGAGAGCTAGCTCTACGTGCAGTTAAAGTTGTGGGCCAACGATGTGGATGGAACTGGAGGGTGTCATGCTGAGTGAAAT
>NW_027397092.1:12455762-12484918 GCF_003265705.2 Callorhinus ursinus | reverse complement strand
AAAAAAAAAAGTTGTGGGCCAGGGCACTCAAATCCTCCCAAGTCTCTAGAGCAGGTCACTGATGTAAGTGGAGGGGAGCCTCTGGCCTTTGTAGGTACTGTGGCCAGAATGAGGGGTTCTATCACTACCACATGTTGGCAGATAGATATCAGGATGCTACGTGAAAGCCAGGTCAACATCTGCAGCCCCTCCAAGCACCACTGAAATAAGATAGGATGAGCCACCCATGGAGCAGGAAGCCAGCCTGGATGGGGCCTGACACCGAAGCAGAAGCCCATTGCCCGCTGCCGCGGGGGGGGGTGCCCTCTGCTCACGTCCTCTCAGAACTTATTAGCATCTATGCCAGGAGGAGGATAAAGAGGAAACCATCCAGAAGAGACCGAGGTTGTTTCCTCTTAGATTTTTTATTTGGGATAATTGAAGATTCACATGCTGTTGGAAGAAATAATACAGAGAGATCTTGTATACCCTGTACCCAACCTCTCCGATGGGAACAGCTTGCAAAATCAGTATAATGTCACAAGCAGGACATTGACCTTGATACCGCCAAGGTGCAGAACATTTCCATCACCATAAGGATCCTCATGTTGCCCTTCTATAACCATACCTACTTTCCTCCCCAATCCTTAACATCTGGCCACCATTGATCTGTTCTTCACGTCTACAATTTTGCTATTTTGAGGAAGTCTGTATTTTTCTGTCACCTTTGAAGAATAATGTTGCTGATATAAAATGCTAGGTTGGTGACTTTTTTCTTTCAATAGTTTAAATATTTCACTCCACTCTTATCTTGCTTCTGTGGTTTCTGACGAGGAGCCCAGCGTAATTCTTATTCTTGTTCCTCTCTCAGTAAGGTGGTTTTTTTTCCATCTAGGTTCATTCAAGATTTTCTTTGTCTGCTTTTTGCTGTTCGAATATGATATGCATATGCATGGGTGTGTTTGTGTGTGTGTGTGTGTGTTACATTTATCTTGCTTGGCATACTCTGACCTTCCCGGATTTGTGATACAGTGTCTTTCATTAATTTTGGAAAGTTCTTGGCCATTGTTACTTCAAGTATTTACAAGTTATTGAGCTATTCCAGTTCCTTTCCTTTACATATTTTAGAACAATCTTCTCTACGTATCCAAAAAGTCCTCCTGAGATTTGATCAAAATTGCAGTAAACCTATATATCATTTTGGGGAGATTTGATGTCTTTACTATATTGAGTCTTCAATCCATAAACACAATGTGTCTCTCCATTTATTTAAGTCTTCTTTAATTCCTTTAATTAGTATTTAATTTTCAGTACACAAGTCCTATACATGTTTTCTTAGATTTACATGTAGAAATTTTAAAAAATTTTAAGTGATTTTTTGTATTTTTATCTTGTATCCTGATACCTCGCTGAACTCACGTATTAGTCCTAGGACTTCTCCATACATCTGCACTAGTGACAGTTTTATTTCTTTCTTTCCAGTCTACATGCCTTCTGTTTCCCTTCCTTGCCTTATTGAACTGGCTATAACTTCCAGCACTATGGTGAATAATAGTGGTGAGACCAGACATCCTTGCCTTGTTCCCATTCTTAGGGGAAAAAGGCTTAATCTCTCATCATTAAGTATAATATTATCTGTAAATTTTTTTGTAGTTGCTCTTAATCAAGAGAATAAGTTCTTCATAAGAGCACAAGTTGAAAAATTTTCCCCTCTATCACTATATCTCAAGAGTCTTTAATCATAAATGCATATTAAATGTTACCAAATTTTTTTTCTACATCAATTAATATGGTCATGTGGTTTTTCTTCTTTAGCTTTTTAATGTGGTAGATTATACTGATTGAGTTTTTATTATTGTACCAGTCTTGAATCCATGGAATAAATCTCACTAGGTCATGACATGTCATTATTCTTCATTGTTGCCAAATACTCTATTGCTAATATTTTGTAAGAATTTTTGAGTCATTATTTATGAAGGATATTGATCATAGCTTTCTTTGTCAGGTTTTGACATTGGGGGAAATACTAACTTTATAAAATGAATTGGAAAGTGTTCTTTCCTTGTGATGGTTAATTTCCTGTGTCAACTTGGCTAGTCCACAGCACCCAGATATTTGGTCAAATATTATTCTAGATGTTTCAGTGGAGATATTTTAAAAATGAGATTAACATTTAAATCACTGGACTTTGAGTAAAGCAGATTACCCTTCATAATATGGGTAGCCCTCATTCAAGCAGTTAAAGGCCTTAATGGAAGAATGTTAACCTTCCTTAAAGGTTGGGGAATTTTATCGGTAGACTGCCTTTGGACTTACCTGCAACATTAACTATTCCTGGGTCTTCTGCATAGCACACCCTGTAGATTTTGGACTTGACAGCCTCCATAATCCCAGGATCCACTTTCTTAGAATAAATCCCTCCCCATCTCCACACACACACACACCCACACCCTGTTGGTTCTATTTCTCTGGAGAATTCTAATGCACTCCAATATATTCTGGAAGAGATTGCATAGAACTGGTGTTAATACTTCTTAAAAAAATAAAAAATAAAAAAAAATAAAATACTTCTTTAAATACTTGATAGAATTTGCTGGTGAACCCATTGGGCCTGAAGATTCCTTTTTTTGAATTTCAAAATTATTAATGCAGTTTCCTTACTATTTATAGAGCTATTTTTATTACCTATTTCAATCTGGCTGAGTTGTAGTGGTTTGTATTTTTCAAGAAATTGATCTGTTTCATCTACATTGTCAAATTTAGGTGTGCAGAGTTGTCAGCAACATTCTTACACTACCCTTCGATGTCCATATGGATATCCTCAGTTTTGTTCCTAAAATAACATGCTGTGTCTTCTTTATTTTTTTGTCAGTCTTGTACAGGTTGTCAATTATATTGCTCTGTTAAAAAAATAGAAACAAAAAACTATCTCCTTATTTCATTGATCATCTCTTTTCTTTTTCTGTTTTTAATTTCATTGATTTTTGCTCTTATGGTGTGATTTTATTTTTTCCGCTTGCTTTGGTTTATTTATTTCTAGGCTCTTCCTATGAGAACTTAATTTTTGATTTGGGACTTTTCCTTTTTTATAACATATGCACTTGATGTTACAGATTTCTCTCTTAGCACTGCTTTAGCAATGTCCCACAAATTTTGATGTGTTGTGTTTTAATTTTCATTCAGTTCAGGGTATTTTTCAATTTCTTTCGGAACTTCTTTATCTCATGGATTGTTTATTGAGTTTTCAAGTTGGAGATTTTCCTATTGTAATTTTGTTATTGATTTCTAGTTTGATATCATAGTGGTCAGAGAATACTCTTCATGTGATTTCATTTCTTTTAGATGTGTTGAGATTTGTTTTATGGTCCAGGATATGGTCTGTCTTGGTATATGTTCCACAGGCACTTGAGAATAATGTTTGTTCTCTTGTTTGATGGAGTGTTCTATGAAGTGTTGATTAGATCCTGATGGTTATTGGTGTTGTTGAGTTCTTCTGTATCTTTGCTGATTTTTTGCCTAGTTGCTCTACCAGTTGTTGAAAAAGCAGTATTGAAATCCTCAATTAAAATCACGATTTTATTTCTCTTTTTCGTTCTATCATGTTTTGTTTCTCATATTTTGCAGCTCTTTTGTTTGGCATATGTACATTTGGTATTGCTATATTTTCTTGGTGGATCAACTCTTATCACAATACACTGCCCTTCTCCAGCTCTGGTAATTTTCCCTGCTCTGAAGTCTACTTTATCTGGTATTAGTATAGCAACCACTGCTTTTGTTTGATCAGTGTTTATATATCTTTTTACATTTTTAAGTTTCCGTTTGTCTATACCGTTACATTTATTTTTTTTTTAAGCGTCAAGTTTGTAAATTTTTAATCCATGGTACTCAAAAGTATACCATTACATTTAAATGAGTCTCTTAGAGGCAGCAGATAGTTCAGACATGGTTTTAAATCCACATTGCGTTTCTCTGTTTTAATTGGTGTATTTAGACTACTTGCATTTATATTTAACTGCTGCTATGTTAGGTTTCATCCTGCTGTTTTATTTTTTAATTTTCTGTTTGTTCTCCTTGGTTTTTTGTTTGTTTGCTTACTTGTTTCTCTGGGGTTTTTTTTTTAGGTTTATTTATTTAAATAATCTCTACACTGAACGTGGGTGTTAAACTCATGACCCCGTGATCAAGAGTTGTGTGCTCTTCCAAATGAGCCAGCCAGGTGCCCTTCTGTTTTCTTTTTCTTCCTCTCCTTTGGGTTATTTGAGCATTTTTTAGAATTCCATTTTGATTCATCTATGCCAGTTTTGAGTATATCTTTTTGTACAGCTTTTTTCATGGTTACTCTAGATATTACCTTATATATACATAACTTATCAAATTCTGTTGTTGGAGATGAGAAAATATTGCATATTATCGAATGCATTTTAAATGATAGTTCTCTTAATCATGTGTGGATAATTTTCAAGGTGAGCAGTATGATAGTGCCATTTCATTACCTAGCACCCTGTGATTCTTTAAAATTCTTTCAAAGAAATTTTATCCACTGTGATTCTATAAGATTCTTTCAAAGAAATGTAACACATTGAAGACTCTCATAATGTATTCTCCGACTGGAAGGAAAGGTAAGTTGCTAATTTTATAAGGCTTCCATGATATTTCCTTCCTTTAGTTCAGTATAGCTTAGGTCACCAGGAAGAATGAAAAAGCATCTAGGAATATCTAATATATATAAGACATGTGCTTTCTCAAGTTGTCTCACTTTACGGCAAATTCTAATTAACTTTACTCTGGGGGAAAATTCCACCAAATACATCTTAGAATAAACCTCATTGGGGCACCTGGGTGGCTCAGATGGTTAAGCAGCTGCCTTCGGCTCCGGTCATGATCCCAGGGACCTGGGATCGAGCCCCACATTGGGCTCCTGGCTCAGCGGGGAGCCTGCTTCTCCCTCTCCCTCTGCCTCTCTCCCTGCTCATGAGCTCTCTCTCTCTCTCTGTGTGTGTCTCAAATGAATAAATAAAATCTTTTAAAAAAAAATAAACCTCACTATTGCTAGTGCTGGATGGAAATGACACAAAACATTAAACTCTCTTTCCCTTTACCTGGAGAAGTGCTAAGAAGTTCAGATTGACAGTTCCCTGTCCAGACTTTAGCTATCATAGTTAATTATGCCTACTCAAGACACGTCTGAAAGAACTGTAATTTAATCATACATATCAAAGGCTAACTATGATAGTGCCAAGGGTAGGGGTGAGGGGAAACTTGTATCTCTATTTGCTCTTTAGTAACATAGAATTTT
This sequence comes from Callorhinus ursinus, assembly GCF_003265705.2. Classification (NCBI taxonomy): domain Eukaryota; kingdom Metazoa; phylum Chordata; class Mammalia; order Carnivora; family Otariidae; genus Callorhinus; species Callorhinus ursinus. Next base: position 12,479,643 of record NW_027397092.1, on the reverse strand, counting down.
TCATTTCTTCTAAGGACTTCTTACTCCTATACAACGTTCATTAAAACAATAGAATGTTTGTATGTTGGGACTTAAAACCCTTACAGATTTGCCACACATTTTCCTGGGGGGAAAATACCATAAATACTGCAACCCGTTAAAGGTTAACAATAGTACTAGAGAGGACAGATGTTTTTTGAGGGGTTCATCCTCCAAAAGGGTTTTCCATCTTTGGTTTGTAATTTAAGTATTTTATTTTCTGATTTTAATTACTAAAGAAAAGAAATTTCAGTATAGACAACAGGCTCACTTTTTAAATCTAATTCTGTTTTCTTAGTATGCACTGAGTTCTTACTGAAAAAGTAACAGATGGGAATTTGTTCCCTGAAGTTATACATCACTCTAGAGACCTATTCAGTTTCAATATTTGATGAGGTCTCAGGGATCTGTCAGTATGGTCTGATGCTCGAAATAACTCCCACTGTTATGGATACCCCCTTCCACAACCTGAGCTCCTGATTCTAACGTTTTAGGAGATAAGTACCATGTTTCAAAATTGGGGAGGGAATAACAAGATGGGAAAAAAAAAATTTTTTTTTCTCTGACTTGGGCTGTCCATTTGTTCAAGTTCTTAGGAAAAAGCAATCTAGAAAAACAACTGCATGGAATGGGTCAAAGTTTCTATGGTAAAATAGTAGGATTGAATAACTCCCAGAGGATAATCAGATTAATTTAAATTCTTGGCATCTTTGTGAGGCTGGAGGTAAAGTGAACAAAGGGAACCACAGCCCTTCTCCATCTGAGACTTTTCTGCAGGCTTCTGAGTCTGTAATCTGCTGCAGATTGCACATGGCCTGCCTCTCGGAAGGTCGTTCACCCCTGCAAAGTAGCGTTCATACACTCAAGAAAGTCCATGGAGGCTTTCAAAAAAAATCCCTCTCACCAATTTCAAATGTATTTATAAGAGGAACTGTGGCATAGAAAAACGCCCCTTCTCCTGATTTCTTTTTTACCAGGCATTTCTTGAACTCATTATTTAATAAACTTAAAAGGTAAAGTAAATACCTCTGAGGTGGTAGTAAACTCTCTTTGATTCTCTGTATAAATTTGGGATAAATCTATACATCTGATGTGATTGATAGAGCATACAGTAAGTAGAAGCTCATAATAAGTACTCAGTAAGTATTTGTTGAGTGAAGGGAAAATAAGCTCTGGGTATTTATCAAAGAATGGGAAATTTTACCAAAAGTGACAGTGTGATGAGAAGATTTTGACTTCAATTTATAGTGCTCTGTATAGTCTTTGAAATAGGAGAGGATGAATGGACAGAGAAAGAGACTTTGTTTTGCCACAAAAACTGCCATATAAACTAGCAGCTCTATTTCTAGAGTTATAGTTTTAATTCATCTTCAGAGAAGCCTTCCTTCGTATTAGGAGAGTCACAAAAATGGTCATTTAATTGCTGGGATGTAAAGCAAATACCCACTTCTCTTTTTTGGCGGTAAAGTCACTTTATATATGAATATAGATGTGCAGGCTAAGAAACTTAGTATTCTGTAAAGTAGTATATATTGAGAATATTTCCTCCTAACTATAGATATCTATAAGATTGTCAGTATCCCACAGAGAGCGTAATTTAAGCTTGAATAACTCAGGTTCTAGGACATATGCTTAGAGTCCATGAAGTCAGGCTGCTACTTGTGGGTGGGATGGAGTTATCTCCAGAAGAATATTGTTACCATTAATCATTGTGGGATTCAAAGTGAACAGCTTTGGGTTGGGTGAACTGTTGACTTGCTCCTCTCTCTGAGAAAGGAGCAGAGCATCTGTAGTGAAATGCCAACGGTGGTAGGTAACCTGATGTCTACCACATGGAAAGAACAAAGCAAGAACTTGAGATCTTAAGTTCAGGCCTATGAGTCACTTGAACTAACTGTGTGGTATTTTACACCATATTTTGGGTGTTCCCAAACATTTAATAAAGTTTTGTTAAATACCACAGTCTGGTTTGTCTGTGTTTTAGGGGGATGAGGGAGATGCTTCTGCTTGTGGCCTAAGCCCATCCCAGTACCAGAGTAGAGGCATGGGGGGAGCAGGGGAGGCAGTCATAATGTGGCAAGAGGTGACAGCCATTCTCTGAAGCTGCAGGGGTTCAGAGTGAGGATGGTGGCCTGAGGTGTTGAGTCACCAACAGCAGTGGGATCTTCATAAATTTTTAGGGGAGCAGAACTTAATGAAATGTTGGACCCAATAAGAATTTCTGGATAGAGGTATGGAGGCTTTGCGATTTGCATTTTTAATGAGGACTTTGAATAGTGTGGCTCATGTGAATCTCAATCTGCAAACTCATGTCCACACTAATTCCTTTTCTTTATTTTCTATAAATTAACTGAATGTTGACTCTAAGCCCTTACCCTGCGAGGGAGGCAGGAAATTCACCCTCAGTCATTTTGAGTCTTCCATTTCCCTGGCTTTATGCCAGGATTCTTGGTTCTGAGGTCCTTCTCTGTCACCTGATGATGCTGAGTTCCATATCTTCCCAGTCAGCTTGGTCTCCTCAGGTCTGCTGTTTGGTCACATCCAAGGCGTGGGCGGGTGTGGGGCTCTGAGCAGGGCCTAACGTCCTGGGCCTCCAGAATCCAACCTTCCTGGTGTTCCATGTAGCCAGTCCTTTTGAGATTGTGTTACATCCCTAAAACAGTGTCAGAGAGCAGGGTCAGGCTCCTGCTGCAGCTGAGACACGCATGCCTCTCTCGTTCTCCTTTCAGTAGTGGTAGGAATCCTTCCCTGTTTCCAGTGCTCCTGTCAGAGGCACTTTTTCATCCCTTCTTTCTTCAGTGGGCTTAAGCTTGGGAAAGAACAATCTAGAAAGGAAATATCTTGTGGTCAGTTTCTCCTTATACTCTGCTCCTTTCACACAGAGCTTTGGGTCTTAGGCAAAAATCACACAGAGCAAGCTACCTTTCTATTGTGGGAATAAAATAGATCAATACATGGAGAAAAACGTATTAATAATCTGAAAAAGCGTTCTGCTACAGGATGATAAAAGACATATGAGCCTATTTTTTCAGCCATAGTCTAGTGGGATTTGATGAGCCCTGGATAACACATATTTTTTAGGATGCCAAGTTGAGAAAGAATCTGTGTAAAAGTGTTAGTTCCCTGATCCCAAGTAGTACTCCAATTGGAGTAAGAACATCAGACGCAAGCCTAGCTCTGAAACTTACTAGCTCTATGACTTTGAGTAGTTCACTTAACTTTACTTCACTTTTGTTGTAAAGGCTCAGCTATTTAGGCTTGCTGGCCATAGATCTCTGTCACAAGTACTCAATTCTGCCATTGTAGCAGGAAAGAGCCCAGACGACACCTAAATGAATGAACATGATTGCTTTCCAGTAAAACTTAAATTTAGGGCAGCAAAATTTGAATATCATATAATTTTTGTTCCATAAATGTTATTCTTTGATTTTTGTTGTTGTTGTTGCTCAATCATTGAAAAATACAAAAACTATTCTGGGCTCACTGGCCACGCTAAAACAGGTGGCAAACTGGATTTGGCCTGTGGCTCTAGTTTGTTGACGCCTGTCGGGGACTCTAAGATTGTTGCTCTAACATCTAGAGCTCAGTTTCCCCACGTGTAAATGAGAACCCTGTGACTCACAGGGTCATCAGGATAAATAGAGGCCTAATTTTTTACTTTGCTTGATAAATTTAAGGCATTAGTGCTAACTATGCTCTGTGTGCTGAGGAGACCCAATTCCTGCATTTTCATGTAAGTAGAAGACAAAAGCAGATAGAGCTACAACTGATAATCTTTGCAGATGTCACTTAACTGATTGTCTTTGTTTCTCCACCTTTGTAGCATAGAATCCATGCCACTGCCTCGAAGGGAGAGTTTTGTGGTCTTAAAAAGTAGACTATGTGTGGGATTCCTTCCTTTAGAAAATGCCAGTCTTGGTAGTCATCATTTACTTGCTTGCTTGTGTTGGTGATGTGGACAAGATGATTTTTTACTATCAGAATTCCCGTTTTCTACACAGCACATCAAAACAGAAAGATTCATCTCGTGTACACACTGTGAATATTTCCAGCAGGATTTCCAAACCCATTTATTTACAGGGCCAGCCAGGTAAATATTTCAAGGAGCCTTAAGGAATAAGACAACTGGAAATGATGAGGTCTAGTGAGAACTGGACAGTGCTGCCCCAGCCTCTTAAAAGCATTTACTTAAAAAGCAATTTAAAAAGCAAAAAACATGGGGCGCCTGGGTGTCTCAGTCGGTTAAGGGTCTGCCTTTGGCTCAGGTACTGATCCCAGGGTCCGGGGATCAAGTCCCACATCCGGTTCCTTGCTCAGCGGGAGCAAGGAGCTCCCGCTGCTTGTGTTCTCACTCCCTCTGACAAATAAATAAATAAATAAAATCTTTAAAAAATAAATAAATAAAAAGCAAAAAACATAATGAGGAAACAAAACCCCAAACCCCATCCTGATCAGTTGAATGTCTTTGTTTCTGTAACTACACAGAGGCGGGGAGTGTTGCAGAAGTTATGCAGTCCTGGGGGCACAGGTCTTGGTTCTGACATTTCCTAGTTGTAAACTTGGGATTAGATATTTGGTTAAAACCTACCTTATCAGGATGAAATGAAATTATTGATTTGAAAATACTTTAGAAATTGCAATGTAAATGTTAGCTGTATTCCTATATACATAACTGATGGCTAGTAAATGTGGGTCCCTAAGAAGGGCTTCCACTATTTGTGGTTTCTTTCATACCAATTTGATTTAATTAGCAGCTAGGCAAGAAGGCACACCTTTTTATTACAAGACCAGTGATTATATTACCAGCCTTTTTTCTTTTAACTAGAACTCACGGTTTCCAAAGTTGTTTAGAGCCCACGTGACAAAGAGCTGGTGCTGGGATAATTCCTTCTCTTCCATTCTTCTGTCATCCTTTGCCTGTGCTATCATCGCTCTGAGAAAAAGGTGATATCAGGTAATAAACTCCTGGCGAGACGTATTTGTGACACTTGGGAAAATGGATTCGGGAGTTATTAGATATTATGTCATGGGATTTTCCCACCCAGGAACAAAGAATTGGGCATTTTTGGATTTGAGTACTAGGGGTCCTTCTTCTTTAAACAAAAAGCAAATAAATAAATATAAATCTTATAGATGGAAATGGTCAGTTAAATGTCATCTTGCCACAGGTTCACGTTAATGGGAATGTATTGAGTATCTGACTCCAGATGTTTAATTTCTTTGGGAAGCTGGGAATAAGAACTAGTTTTGGTTTGGTTTTGTTTTACCATAAAAGTTCTCATTTCATTAGGTATGGGAAATCTCATGGCCAGCCCTGTCTTTTGCTGTGAACTTTGTCCTAGTGTTCTAGTACTTTTATTTTAAAAAGGTTATTTCCTACTTGAACTTGATTCTCCTCTGTTAAGCAAAAAAGCTCTCTTGTGTCTGGGAAATCTTAATAGAAGATGTTGTAATAGCACGGGAAAATCATCATACTGATTTACTCTTTACAATTTCCTTTTTCCTTTTTTTTTCTCTATTTTTTTTTCAAATTACAAGAGTTAGACTTTTTGAATCTCAGGCATTTGATTTACCAAGTCCTTTAAAAAATGTTTTCTTATATCTTTTGGAATAATGTTGTCTCTGCAATCCCTGTACTTGATAATTGCCAAATAAATACTACTTTGACTTAGGCCTGCAACATTCATCAACACTTCTCCATTTGTTGCATTAAATCCAAAATTCTTTATTTCAGCGGAATGTGGAAGGGAATGATTGGATTTGGGGATAAGCAGGGAGGAGTGTAGGAGATAATTAAAACTTGATCCAATTCATTCTTTCCCTGAAATGCATTTAGGCAGAAAATATCATCGTTTCTTTGCTTTTGCTGAACTTCAAGGAATCCTAGGGCACCCCCTTCACATTTCTGAGCTGGTTTCTCCAATGACATGGGTTCCTCATAGTCTTTAACAAGTCCTTTGCTGTGATTTCAGCTTGCCATGAAAGTATTCGGAAGAACACTGACATAATAATAAAACTAAATTCTTAAATCCAACATTTATTTAAATTAGACACATTACACATTCAATTAAACTTTCTTGCTGAGAAAATTTAATGACTGGTGACAAAAGAGAATTAAAACTACGCATATATTTCTGTGAATGTTTAGAATGTTAGAGAATGGCTTGACTTACTTGTTAAGTGTTTTAATTTTCTGAATTTCTCATTATCAACCAGATATGTTACCTGAAGATTTGCTAAACTTTCACTAAGAAGTAGGGTCCTCAGCATGCTAATTGTCTTGTGATATTTACACCAGATATTTGAAAGATTATTAGGGTGCTTCAGCAACCTAACTGGCTTGTAAGAAAATAGACTTTGCTACAGTGTGGGGCATAATCTGATTTTTAGTTCACCTGAACCAGATGTTGAACACAATCGAAGATTACTATTTACTTCTTTGGTGGAATGGCGGAAAATGGAGATGAACTTGGGGGACATGCAGTGGTGTAACTATCCAGCTGGGAATGTGAATCTTCCACTTAGAAAAGCCTCAGAGGCCAGCAATACCTCTTCCCACTACCCTTCTTCAACACCCCCCCCAACTGTCCCCACACCACCCCATAAAACCTGGATATTAAAGAATGCTTGTTACTAAGATTCACCAGCAGAGATTAGTCTTTTCACCTTTGGGTGGCATCTTTTCCCCCTTCTGATCTGGAGATCACCTGGACCTGAGTCTAGTAACCCAGATGAGCTTCTGGTAAGAATGGTTTTGCCGGGTAATGGGAGCCCTGATGCTTGCTTCTTCACTGGCTCATCCTGAATATTTTGAGGTATTTGAGAATATTTTGAGACAGTCTCCATTAATTATTACCTGCAGTTCCAGCTCCACCTGTCATTTTATCTCCACTGTCAGTCTGCTTTCCTTCTGAGGGCTAGCCAGGGCATTAGCCAGGGAAAACTGACCTAGAAGTTAACATCCCCCTTTCAGGGATATGATGGGATTTTCTTTTCTCTCCTTCCCTACTTTCCGTCTTTCTCACTCCCTGCCCCCCCCACCACATCCCTTGGGATTAAGACAATCTCTGGTAAAATAAAGAGCTGGAAATTTGATGATCATAATAACAGCTCAAAATTGTGGAGATGGTAGTTTGTCTTGGAGATAATCCACTCTTCAGGAACAAAAAGATTTAAAGCTTTCTCACAGAAATACACAGTGAGGACATGCCAACCCTCAGCCATGTTCTCCAAAACAATGGGCAAAACTTCAACGTTGTAACAGAGAGACCTGGGGCCAGAGAAATAGAAAGACTGAAGACATCATGGGGCTTGAGGAGGTGAGAAGGAGAAGGGACCAGAAAGGGGATTTCTGAAGTGGATTCTGTAAGGGCTGAAGCACACTCCATGGAAAAAGTTCTTTTTGGAACCATGGAAAAGTACCTTGAGTCATTTTCTGGGGTAGGTGTGTATTCATGATCAGAGAGTTGTAAATTGGTTTCATTTTGGATCATGGGCTGTACCTGTACATACTTGCTGGCATTACATGTGAAACTCTGAGATTATATACAAATGTAGGAAGATTCTAGCTTTGTATGAAGCAGTACTTACTGGTAGAATCTGTGTGTTTTGTTTTGTTTTGGAATGAACATCTAGAGTCCATGTTGTAAAGCTATTATGAGCCTGAAATTCAATTACTTCTTTTTTTTTTTTTTTTAAGTCAGATTAGGAACCTTTGTTTTGTAGATAGTCAGGAGCCATAATCAGATTGTGCACTAGTTGCATTTTGTAGATGACATCTGCACTGGTTTGCAAGGAGCAATTCTCCTTTTGGGAATAGTCTTTAATAGGGGAATAAAAGTGTGACAGCTCTGCTCAAATTCAGCCCTAAACCAATGTGTCTTAAATTGTAGGTCCTGAAATAACTTTCATCAGGAATATCACCTGTGTTTGTTAAAATGCATGTTCCTGGGGCCTAAACCAAAGACCAGGAATATGAATTCTTACTGATTACTCATGCTCAGTAAATTTGAGAACCTTTATTAAGCAGCATTAATTAGGTTTACTCTGAGTTACATTCCCTCTTCCATTTCTTATCTCCCTTCCATTTGAGGAGACTCATGTGTGTCTATGAACTCTTGCATGATACAAGTGGTGATTCTCATGTTTGCTATGATATTTCTGACATCTGTTGTTGTCTCTGGTAGATAGAAGGGTTTCAGTGAGTATTTGTTGAAGTGGTCTAATTAAATCAAGAAGTAGTGATGTAGTCAGATTCACGGGAGAGTAGAGCTGTTGGCCTGAGTCATTCTGTACTAAGACAGTAAGAATTAAGTACCAAAGTCTTCCCCAAAGTTAGTGCCTAGTTGCTCCCTTTAAGCAGCATTAATTAGGTTTACTCTGAGTTACATTCCCTCTTCCTTTTGAGGAGACTCATGTGTGTCTATGAACTCTTGCATGATACAAGTGGTGATTCTCATGTGTGGGGAATAGTTTACTTGAAGGGGATGTGTGAAAGAGGAACATAATATGATTCCTTCTGGCCCATTAATTGTAGGGTAGCTTTCCTTTGTTCCTCTGTTTTTCCCAACATGATTTTGTGCTGTCCACACCTCCTTGATACAATAATAACAGAAGAGTATATTTTGTTTTGGTCTGAGTTTTGATCCAACAGGAAAGATCAGTGTTGTCTGTTTTCCCAAGGAGATGTTGTCCCAGGACACTTTTCCCAAAGGACCACAGGGCTGATTCATCCATTCTTTATTTATTTTTATTGCTTTAATTTTATTTTATTAATTTTATTTCATTTATACCCTCGCTAAATGCTAATGAGATACATGCCATAAAGAAATATATTCCAGGGGCGCCTGGGTGGCTCAGTCGGTTAAGCGGCTGCCTTCGGCTCAGGTCACAATCCCAGGGTCCTGGGATCGAGCCCCACGTCAGGCTCCCTGCTCAGGAAAGAGCCGGCTTCTCCCTCTCCCTCTGCCTGCCGCTCTGCCTATTTGTGCTCTCTCTCTATTTCTGCCAAATAAGTAAAATCTTAAAACAAACAAACAAAAATCATGTTTTTAAAAAAAGAAAGAAATATATTCCAGAGGACGTGAAAAAGCAGACCTCGTGTCTGTTTGTCCCGCTGGCAATGATTCTCCTCTTCAGGACCCTAACATTCCCCGGTTTAAACCTTGCCTTCCATGACAGTTTTCTGTGCACAGATGAGCTGCTTATGGATACAGGTGTGGTGCCACCTTGAAGAGTGACAAACCTCTGATAAGAAAAAGATACTACGTTCTTTGACCATTGGTCTAGTTGGGTGTTTTTCTCTGTCCCGTGGTTATCTGGGATGTCTAAAAACAGGGTATTCCTCAAGTGTGTGGGTTACCTGACTGCTGATGTCTGAAGGGGAAATATTCAGGAATTGCTTCTGAAGACTCCCCTTGGTTTTGTTTCCTTCCAATACAAATGTTATAGGATATATTCAAACCCATCATCTTGAACTTGAGTTTGCTAATGGGGAGGCTAGCTGTGTTCTGGACTTTACACTGGCGACCCTTATTTATTATTTATTAATTATTTATTATTTTCTTACTGAATATTTATTATTTTCTTACTGAGAATCCTTACATATCTTCATCAGAGACCACAGGGGTGACAATATTATTAAAGGAAATCGGGGCTTCTTAACATTCTGGAGAGTCCTCAGCCTCTTGGAAGGGCTGGGATCCCTGCTCAGCTTCCAGCTGCTGAATTTTCCTTTCCTTTTCCTCTAAAACATCTTCCAGCTGGGTGATCTTCTCAGTCTGAAGGGAAACCTGCGTCGACAACTCCATGATCAGGTTAATTTTTCGATCACCTTCTTCAACAGGCGGGAGACCCCCACAGGACTCTTCCTGAGAGTTGTCTTCTAGAGCAAAGAAGAAAAAGAAAGTCTGAACAGTTTTAATTGGATTTCCCAGAACTCAAAGAGAGGGAAGATGAAAAAACTTTATTTCTCACGTTCTTAAAAGGGAACACAGATGTTGCATCATCTGGTTAGATATACTGAGAATGGAATCTGGATCCGGTGAGGGGAAAGTTTCTGGGTGCTCATGAAAAAAGAACTTGGAAGCCTCCAGAGAGGGAGGAGAATCAGTCTTTGCCAACTCTTTTTTGCACACATTTAACTTTTAATTAACCATGGGAATGAGCCCTCCTTGAAAATCCAATCTATGAACAAGAGCCATCCCAAGTTTCACGGTATCCTTTGGCCCGAGAATCTTTCACAAGAGCGACAATTGAGTAGAGATATACTTTAAATTGAATTTTAACTCAACTAGGAAAAAAAAAAGTTGTTATCGCCCCTTCTGGAAGATGTGATGAGAAAAGACTAGTTTTTTAACCCAAGTCAGCTTTACAGTTGGCAGGGGTATAATTTGAGGTGATCCAGGAAAGCTATTAGCATAGTATCTGCCACAGAGATTCTTTTTTAAAGGTCTGGAGGTTTTTCAGCATTTCTTAATAAAAATCACTAGTATCTCCTGGATAGAAAAGCTTATCCTTTATAATTTCTGACCCCTCAGATAAGGATAAAAGCCTGAGTAAAGAGGAAGAGGGAGGCTCCAATAAAGAGATAAAATATTGGTGGCTGGCATCAGGGAAACCTTGAAAAAAAAAAAAAATCCCAGTAGACCATCAAAAAATGTAGCTGCTGAAAGCAAACCTCATCCTACTAGACTTTAGCAGGATCACCCTCCTTTATCGCTCTCATCCTGAAATTTCCACCATTAAAATCATGTCTCTGAGTTATATAAAGGGCAGACATCAGCTGTAAGGGATGTCAATTGGCTTGGGTGTCATTGTCGGACTACTCGAGCTAATAGCATAGGAATGCATGGTGTTGACAGCCGATTACTATAATTAAAGGTCCAGCATTTACTCGGTCCTCAGTGAACACAAACCCCACAGCTGCACCTGAGGGCAACCTAACTGCCAGTCCAGGAGACTGATACCTGCTACTATTGTACGAAGACGGGGCCATTTTGCTGGGATGGTCCATGCAGGCAGGGAATCTCCCACTTCTCACCAAATAAAACTCATTTGCCGTTTTTTGGTTTTTGTTTTTTCCTAATTTTCCCCCAGAGATCATGGGATGAAAGCTTGAACACTGACTTGCATGGGGGGCAGGATGGTTTGGGCCTCCGAAAAGTGTTGAGAGGAAAGATCAGGATGTTCTCTGCTCTTAGCAATTGTGCTTAGCAATGTCCTCCATTTCAAGAATCTGTGGAGAAGTTTTTGTTCTGAATATGTGAAATTTTAGCACTGATATTGAAGGAGATGGTAGTTTGCCTACCTTTCTTTACAAGCAACGAAAAACATCTCCACATCTCAAAGGAACATGTAGTTTGTTGCCTCTGCAATAGGGCCTGTGCTTTTAGACCCGGGCGAGTCAGTCCCTTTGGCAGGAGGCTTTCATCATCTGCTGATACGCCAGGGCCTCCTCACCTTTTACCTGGCCAGAGCTGTGCTGTCCAATGCGGAAGCCACTAGCCACATGTGGCATTAAGCAATTAAGTGTGGCTAGTCTGAATTGAGGTGTACTGTAAGTATAAAATACACATTTGATTTGAAGACTTAATGTGAAAGAAACGTGAACTATCTCATTAAAATTGAAAAATTTGGTTATGGGGACGCCTGGGTGGCTCAGTCGGTTGAGCGTCTGCCTTCGGCTCAGGTCATGATCCCGGGGTCCTGGGATTGAGTCCTGCATCGGGCTCCTTGCTCGGCAGGGAGCCTGCCTCTCCCTCTGCTTGTGCTCTCTCTCTCTCTCTGACAAATGAATAAATAAAAAATCTTTAAAAAATAAAAAATAAAAAAATAAAAATAAAAATTTGGTTATGTAAAAAAAAATAAAATAAAAAAATAAAAATTTGGTTATGTATGAAAACAGTAATATTTTGGATCTATTGTATAAAATAAAATACACTTTAGGACAATATTCACTCATTCATTTTTTCCCGTTTTCAAAACATGGCCCCTAGAAAATTTAAAATATCCTGGGTGGCCTGTGCTGGTGGCTCTCACTTTTCTGTTGGCTGGTGCTGGGCTCGAGTTTCCGTTTGGATGAGCACTCTCTGACACCCAAGTGGATGGGTTCCTCGTAGGTGGCGCTAGTCAACGTGTATGGTTGTTACTTGGGAGGGAGAATTGTTGACCCTCAACTGTTCGCACGCAGGTCATTTTTCTGTTACTCCCGAAGGTGGAGGCATAGAAATCTGGGCTTGGGAGAGTGGGTGCTTGTGGGTTGAAGTGAGTTTCCACAGGAGAGGAAAGAAAGGACAGAAAGTGTCAACCGGAGGCAGCAAGAAGATAGGACAGAAAGGAACGGTGGGCACGATAGGGAAGGCTGGGCCTCCGGGAGGCTTGGGGCTGGAGAAGGGCCTCAGGAGACTTCCTCCTTGTTGTGCTGGCTTGTCCTCTTTCTCTCTGACCTCTTCTTCCAACTTTTCTTTCTCCAGTTTTTCCTCTTTTTTCAGGAGGACCTATTTCCCACCAATTTACACAACTAAAAAAAGGTGCTTAGTGCCATCACAGAAGGCAAACTGGTCAAAACAGTGTTTTTTTTAAATAAGGCAATACAGGTGGAATACTTTGTTCATCTAAGTCTAGTGACAAAGGGGGAAAAATGCAGCAGGATGGCATTACCTAGGCAGTTGCTGTTACTAGGTCTGCATCTTCTGTCTCTGCCCTCCCAGAAGAGAGTAGTAGAGAGAGAGAAGGTAGAAAGAGAATGAAGGAAAGGGAGGCAGGGAGTCTTGGTTAGCGCAGGCTGCCGTAACACAATACCGAATATTGACTTGGGGGCTTAAAGAGCAGAGATTTATTTTCTCACAGTTCTGGAGGCTGATAGTTTGAGGTCCGGGTGGCAGCCTAGTTGGGTTCTGGTGAGAACACTGCCTGGTTTGCAGAGGGCCACCTTCCCACTGTGTCCTTACACGGCGCAGACAGAGACCACGAGCTCTCCGATGTTTTCTTCTACGGGGCACTCGTCTCAGGATCCGACCCTTATGACCTCATTGAAACTTAATCACTCCCAAAGCCACCATCTCCAAATGCCATCACACTGGGGTTAGGGCTTCGACACATGAATTACACTGAGGACACAATTCAGACAATAGCACAGCGAAAAGACAATTGGCAAAGGAGAGAGAGCGCGAGGGCCTTGATTCTCACTCTATTGTTTTCATGTATTAAATGAAAATGCTGATAAGAAGATAAGCTAAAGTGCATCTATATACCAGCTTTTTTAGATTCCACATATAAGTGACATCATATAGTATTTGTCTTTCTCTGTGGATGCATTTTACCAAGCAGAATGTACTTAAAAGCTGAATTGATCGAGAAAGAGTGGAGTGGTGTTTACTAAGAGGATGGGGGATGGGGAGGGAGGAATTGGAGAGGTATTGGTCTAAGTGTACAAATTTCCAGTTATAAACTTAAATTCTGAGTAATGTGTAGCATAATGATTATAATTAATAATACTGTATTGCATACTTGAAAGTTGCTGGGCGAGTAGATCTTAAATGTTCGCTCCACAGAATAGACATGGTATTTCTGTGATGGGATGGTATTCCTAGCTAACGTTGTGGTGGCAATCATTTTGCAAAATACACATGTATCCAGTGAACCCATGGTGCACTTTATTTTTTTTATTTTAAAGATTTTCTTTCTTTATTTGACAGAGAGAGACACAGCGAGAGCAGGAACACAAGCAGGGGTTGTAGAAGAGGGAGAAGCAGGCTTCCCGCAGAGCAGGGAGCCCGATGTGGGGCTCGATCCCAGGACCCTGGGACCATGACCTGAGCCGAAGGCTGACGCTTAACGACTGAGCTACCCAGGCGCCCCACATGGTGCACTTTAAAGTTACACCATATTATAGGTCAATTATATCTCAGTAAAACTGGAGGGGTGGGGGGAGAAAAAAAGAAGTATATACACCAAGAAGAAAATTTCTCATACAGCTGTATTTTACTATTTAATGACCTCTTCACACATACAATAAAAATATTTTTGTTCCATTTCTAAACACATTACAAATCACAGAAGTGTTTTAAACTCTTCAACAAAGTGGGGGCTCCAGGAGTCTCATATCCTACTTGTAGTGGAATTAGCCCAAGGCCAGCCCAGTGATTTGTCCAGACTCCACCACTAATCTCCGCATGACCTGATGGGCACCATTCTCCTTGAATCCAGGCTCCCTTATCTGGAAGCTCCTGACAGCTCTACCCATCCCCACATCTCAAACACTGGTGGTCCTTCTTAGATTTTCATTAGCAGCTCATATAGTCTTGCCAAGGTCACGTCTGCCTGAAGCATGGAGGGTTCTGTCATTTGACAGCATAATCTCAGGTTTAGCCCCATTCCAGGGACCTCCAGGAGACACAGAGACAAGAGAAATTCTGTCACAGGGAGGGAGCAAACCTGATTAGCCATAGTCAGCCTATGAAATCACAATTGCTACCACAGTAGAGGTTTTTACGAGTACATGCTGTTTTTCATGATTTCCCCTCCTTCTGCTTCAACTTAAAATAGGTGTGAAGCACAAAAGAGAATGATGGCTTGGGGTCATGGCAAAGAGGAGATGAGAGAAGGTGGCAGTTTTGCATGCTTAAAAAGGTTTAGAAAGAAGACAGACAACACGAGCATTCTTTTGCTTGCAGCTGGGGCCTGCTAGGCTCACTTTTCTATGTAGCCTTGAAAAGACAAAGGGCCAGGAAGTAATTGTGACATTTGCTTTTGACCATTTCCAGCTTCTCATTCTTAATAGCCTTAAACCCTTCATGCTTTCAGCAAAGTGCCATATGTGAGTTATATTAAAAATACTAGTAACTAAAGAGATAACAGCAGAGGTCATTATAGTTTGAGTAGCTTAGAGACTTAGACTTAACTTAGAATGTGTATTTTGGGACCATCTGATCTCACCTGCACAGGATTTATGTCTGCAACATGCCTAACTGATGCTTTACTAAGTTAAGTGGCTCCCGGACATGAGTGTCTGTCCAGCTCTTAATAGGTCAGCTGCCAGTTGTAATCAATGGATAAAATTTGCTTTTTACCATCAGTGCAGCTACACATTGTTAGATACCTGGTGAGTGGAGAGCTGTGATGGACAGACTGGAGGAGAGCAGGATACAGCTTGTTGCTAATCAGAGAAAGGACGTGTGGCGCAATACTAGGTTCAAAGACCTAAATCACGGGAAAACATTGCTTCGCGCATCCGGGAAGTTAATAGTTCTGCGTCCGAAGTGATACATTGCTGAAGGGTGACCCAGTGAGTGTCTGGGAGGCTTTTTTTAGATTTTCTAAACGTTTGTTTCTAAAAATGGGTGTTTCCCCTTTGATCCCTTCACTGATGCCAGCACCAGAAAAGTGTTCAATGAACACAGAAATGCTAAGAACCACTGATCTAGCGTCTGTTTCACATGCCTCTCATGATGGGAAGCACACTTCTCCCCAGGCAGGTCTCCATGGTCATTTTAAAAATTAATTCATCAGTAATCAGTCACTTGCACCCTGCACATGGAGAACGAGTCAGATGCGCTGTTGGCTTCCACATTGACAGTTCGACGCTTGGGAGGGGAGAGGAAGCATTGAGTTAGGCCCCAAAGAACATTCAGGATTTAGCCTAAACAAACATCTCAGCTGCGTACTAGCTCATGAACGTTTACTTTTCTCTCTGCTTTTCAAGCTAATGACCAAGGCTGCCAAGTGTTTACTCAATAAGAAAGACTCTTCCCGGTGAGGTGATTAAATACTTTATTTCATCAGAGCCACCCAGGATTACTGTTTGGCCTAAAAGACCATGTCAGCTTCCTTCTCTGTACAAATGCCCATCACTCTGACTCACCTTCATGTGGTTTTGGAAGCTGTGTATATTTCTCAGTAACCGCAAGGGAGTCCAGTTTCATCTATTGCCATACTTGGACTTGAAAATTGGTTCATCCTTATAAATCTCTCTCTCTCGCTATTTGAATAATAAACAAAACTTCAATAATAACCTTCCTAGTTTTCTGTCCTTCTCTAGACTTTCACAATTACCATCCGAGAATAGTACTTCTCTGAAATAAATGATTTGCTTATTTTGGGGGTTCTTATAGCGCAAGTATTTTACATCTTAAAAGTCAGATTATTCTTACTACTTGAAGTTTTCTCTGTTTTCTCCCTTTGGTGTTTTTATTCATACGGAGGCCAGTGTCTCTAGTGACAAATGGCCAACTTTGAAGAGTTTTCAGTTACTTTCCATTAATGCCATGAACGCTTAGAATACATTTGAAGTTGGCATGTGTTTGTTGATTTGGAAATAAGAGCGGCATTAAAAGAAGAGAGTTGATTGGACGTCCGGTTCTTGGTTTCAGCTCGGGTCATGATCTTGGGGTCCTGGGATTGAGTGCCATGTTGGGCTCCAAGCTCAGTGGGGAATCTGCTTGGCGATTCTTTCTCTCCCTATCCCTCTCCCCCCAACTCTCCCCGTGCTCTCTCTCCCTCTCAAATGAAGATAAGTTTGGTCAGTTAAAAGAACTGAAATGTAGTTTGATATATGCTTAGAAATTTTCAGTGTATATCAGAAAACTTCCCACATCTTAGTGATGACCACTGTTACAATAGGATTTTATATTAGCAGAAAAATCTAAGGTGCAATGGTAGACTGGAGCAACTATATATTTTCACCTAGCTACAGTCCAATAGCCCCACGCCTTAGATCCTGAACACATGTGTTTTAGTAAATGCTTTGTACGGAACAAAATACTTGGTTTAAAACCACGATGGCAGGGATGCAGTGCTGATGACATGGGGAAGTGCTCTGGAGCGTGATCAAAGAGCTTATAGAGCACTTGATGAAGAAAACACTCAGGACAAACAAGGACTGAGAGAGAGTCTGTAGGAAGCACTTGTTGCTTCAAGTTTTGGGGGCCTCCCGCAGATGCTGGGCCCATGCCAGTCTCCAGAACCAGCACGAAGTATGGGGCTGATGTGGATGCTTTGAGGACTTGTATAGTGTTTGAGGACCAGGTAGGATGAAAAACACGCACCTCCCACTGTTAGCATTGCTCTTGTGGCAGTAGGATGCTCTCACCGGGAGACATATCTAAGATGTAAAGGGATTGAGGGAACTGCAGATCCCTACCCTCCTTCCTTGGTTGACTCGGAGGCATAAATGCACTGTGATGCCCATGGTTAGTGTTTATTGAAATGGCTAATTCTCTCTTGCCCAGCACAAATACCGTAGTTGAAGTATTACAATAGCTTCACGTCTGGTCCTATTGCTTCTGCGACCTGCCCTTTCAGTTTGGTTTCAGCTCTGCACAGAGAGATCTCATTGAACTTCTAAGTTGGGTCTTGACAGTCTTTTGTCTGAAATCTTCCAATGATTTTTCATCTCATGTAGGCTAAAACCTCCCCACCTACTGACATACTATGTGATCTGGCCCCCCTTTACTTCACGGGCGCATCTGTTCTTCCTTTCCTTGTTCCTAACAGACTAGGCATGTTTCCACCTCAGGGCCTCTATATTTGCTACTTCCTCTGCCTGGATAATTGTAGCTTTGAGGCATACACAGCAAGCTCCCTCAGTTCCTTCAGGTCTCTCCTCTCCAAAGTCACCTTCATCCCAGTGAAGCCTCTGCCAGTTGTCTCACCTACAATTTCAATGCAGCCCCCACTGCTGGACAAGTCAGATCCTTGTTCCCTGCTTTGCTTTTATTCTGAAATGCTATGTCTGACTATTTTATGTTTATCTTCTTGGTAGTCTCTTCCTACCCCACTAGAATGAAAGCTCCATGAGGGCAGAAATCTTTGACTATTTTGTTCACTACTGTGTCTTCTCTACCTAAAGCAGTGCCTGGCACATGTCTTAAGTCATTTGTTAGGTGAATAAATGGATGAACATCAAGTGCATATATGATACAAAACCACGGTAGCAATGGCCAGTCCAAAGGTTTTCATTGGTGCATCGTTAGGATGGTTCCCAGATTTCCTCCCCAGGCACATATTTTCTTCACACAAAACTTTTCACTACTACATTCCCCCCCCCCGCCCTCCCCCCACCCCAGATAATAAACTATTGTGATTGCACAACGTTGCACTTAACATCTGTGAATTTAAGTTTTTGTTAAATGGAAAAATGGAAAAGTTAGGATAGCTCTCTTCCAGATCCGTGACTCAGGTTCTCTGAGCTATGAAAATGGTTCTTCACACTGGCACCTGGGGAGTTTCATCAATACAGAGAACCCAAGGTCTCACTGCTGAAATTCTGCTTGAGTGAATCTAGCAGGGTGTCTGGGAATCTATGTTTTACAGAGTGCCCTAGGTGGTTCTGATGATTGGCCAGGTTTTGGCAGTTGAGTTTCTGCTGACCTGTATTAGGCATGGGGAACTAAATTTCTGGCTAAATCCTAAAAGGTAGGCCAGAAATCTTCCAGGCATGCCTCTTCTTGACAAGGCTGCAGTACACATAGCAGAAGAGAGATCACATCTATTATATTCTCAGTGTCTCTCCCTTGTTACCTGACATCTCTCTGCCTGTGAATGTTACCACTGACTGAATGTATCCATGGTCTTCCCATCCCTCCCTCCACAATTAGCTTAAATTTCTGCAACATCTTGCCAGGTCTAACTTGGCTGAATCATCTCTAGAATCCAGAGAAAATGATGAGTTTGGAGATTTGTTTTGTTTTTGCTTTTGTTTCTGTTTCTCAGTGAATGGATAGATCCATTTCCTCACAAGCTAGTCTGGAAAGGAGAGGAGGTCTCTCTTTTGAGAGATCTCATTTCCTGAGAGATGATGCCTTGAGGGCAAGCACAATGACTCCTCAGCTTCCATAAGGGTTCAACAGCTACCACACCCACATTGGGAGCAAGTGAATCCCCTTCAGCAGATCTGAATCCAGGATTTTCTTTCTGGAGCTTCCTGAAGTCAACTGATCTGCCTCCCAAAGACTAAGAACATTATAATGATAGAAAGGTGTGTGAATACCTTGGTACTAGGTTGGGAGGTGGGAGAGATTTATTTGTGTGGAAAAGCAAGTGGGGACATCTCAAAGATGGTGCCACAAAATGAATATAGGCTTGTCCATGATGGGAGATAGGGGAAGCAACCAGTGGCTAGGCACTAGGTGGGGACCTAGTGCAGTGCTGCGTCCCACCTTCTATCTACACCAGTAGGGTAAATTGTTTTACCAGGGTGAGGGTAGGACACTGTAGTTAACTTAGTCCGTTGCTCCCTTTCAGGGCGGGGTGCCTTCCCACCCTCTTCAGGGTCTCAGATCTTATCAGATTGTTCTACAGAAGGAGTTCTTCAACCAGATTGGGAAACAGCACAAACACTGTTAGCATCACAATGCTCATGAGTTATGCCTAGAAGAAATCAATCTAAGCAGAAGAAAGGTTTTTTGGGGGGAATGTCTTTTACCTTTTCCAGTGAGAAGGACCTGAAGTCCCCTCCTATAAATCTGGCTCCACTGAAGAGTGGTTCAAGCACAATGACTGATGCCTGGCTGGAGGCCTAAAGGTGAAAATGGACTCTGGTAGGGGAAGAGGAAAATCACACTGGGGTTGGGGGGAGATACGTAGGAGACTGTGAGAAAAGAAGAAAAAGAAGAGATAGTAGATGAAGGACCATTTCTATGCTTATCTGCAGTAGAATCAGTATGGACTCAAAGTCAATTGGAGGAATATGAGTAAAGATGGTTTTATATCATTTAGACTGCATGTTGCACTAGAGCGTAATAGTGAGACTCCTGCTTTTCTTCTCCATGCACAGGGGTTATATGAGGCTAAGTCTATAGAATGACGAACACCAATTTAGTTGTTTGCATTAATCTTCAAGCAGTTATTTGTTATAATTTCTAGTGTTGCATGGCTTTGAGAAATTATTTGATGCTGTAATAAGAACAGTATTGGCGGAAAAAAAAAGAACAGTATTGGCAGTGTTATTCTTTGAAAGGGCAATGAAAATTAATGTTTTTTTATGGAGAAAGATAGGATAAATAATTCTTCATTTTTGTGGATTAGGGATTTGCTTGTATAAACTATGCAGAAGAATGGGTTTTGTGGAGAGGGTGTGCAAGTCATTTTGATTTAGCTGACTTGACAGTGCTATTAAATGTCCCTGACAATAGGACACTTGGATGCAGTCATTTGGTGTGACATGGCAGCTATACCTCACCACATACGGCTTCTTCTCTTCCTTAAGTCTTATCCTTTCCCTAAGTTTCTTCCTTTTGCATAGCCCTGTGATGACAATGATGGCATCACCGAATTTTCCTAGCCTCCTAGATTCAGTGCTAGGCTAGACTCAGTACTTCTTGGATGAAGATAAGAAATCTATGCATAGGATGTAATAAATTGCAAAAAAAAAAAAAATACTAGAGTGACAAAGACTCTTTCCCTAACCAAACTTTAGTTAGGCTTCTCTGAAACTCATCCTTAAACCTTGTCTTCAAGCACCCAGTTGCAGAGAGAAGTCTGCTAAATCACTTTTTGAGAATCCCCACCCTTGGTATCTGATCATCCTCCATATCTGAAGAAATTCCTTATCCTCACCACACCCCGGGTGACATCTGGTCACCCTGGCCTGCCTCCCCCCTTACTCATCTCCCACCCACAAACCCCACACACACCCCTTACTATAAATTCCCATTTTTCCTTGTCATATGTAGAGTGGAGCCACCCTCTCTTTCCCACTGTGGACACCAATTGCAATCAGTAGCCCTCAATAGAGTCTTCCTCACTGTTTTCCCAAGTGTCACAATTGTTGGGATTTTTTTTTCTTCCCCTAGAAATAGCAGCTGAAGGATCACAAAGAATTTATTCAGATTGTTGATGTATTTTACCCTGGAATCCTAAAAATGATAATATCAACTGCTGCTAGTACTGTCAATTTTCACATCATGCAGAACAATTCTCCAAGTGTCTTTTGAGAATGACATTGCTGAGATTAATTACTGAGATTTTTAATTATGTAAAACATTAAGCAGAGGCCGCTCTTCTGGTCCATCCATAATTTTTTCAACAAGCTTCTCAGAGTTCTTTAGAAATAGGGAGGTATGGTAGGCAAAATAATTCCCCTCTCCAAAGATGTCCACAAAGTTACCCAGAATAATGGGCCCCCAAAGATGTCCCCAGACCTGTGAATATGTTTCTGAAGGTGACATACTGCTGGCTTTGTAGATGGAGAAAGGAACCACAAGCCAAGGAATACACGTGGCCTATAGAAGCTGGAAAAGGCAAAGAAGCAGATTCTACTCTAGAGCAAGGAACACAGTCTGTTGATGCCTTGATTTTAACCCAGTGACACCTGTTTTAGATTTCTGGCCTTCAGAACTTTAAGATAATAAATATGCGCTGTTTTCAGCCACTAAATTTGTGGTAATGTGTTACAGCACTAATGGGAAGCAAATAAAGAAGGGAAAACTAAGGAATGAGGAAAATCTATCCATGATAGGATTCCCAGAAAGCTCATTTAGGTGCAAATTCACCAATGGACTTGGATTTCAGCTAAGGGCAACTAAAGGTTTCCAAACATCCAGAGAGGTCTGGATTCCAGACCCTCCTGCATCTTCTGGAATTTCATGCCTTTGTTATTCTCTGTTCCTTATAAATGTTAACCTTTCCACTGACTCCAAGCCATTAGCATTTAAATGTACTCATTTGGTACCATCTTTAAAAAGGAAATAAAACCTTTTCACTCCTTAATGCCCCTTCAGCTGTTGCTCTATAACTGTTCTCCCCTTTACTATCAGGTCTCTTGAAAGGGTTGTCTATACTCCGACTCCCTTTCTCCTTGTCAACCCAGTGCATTATAGCTTTGGTTTTCCATTACACTTTTCAACTTCGCCTTGCTGAGCTTACTGATGTCACTAAATCCACTGGACTTAATGTTGATCTTCTAGGGCCTCTGAACATTTGTGGTTATTGACAGCCTCCCATAAGACACTCTTTCCTTGACTTCTGTAATATGACACTGTTTTCCCTCAAACTTTCTGACTACCCCTTTGGTCTCATTTTGTGGGCTCCTCCTCAGAGTAATTACTGCATAGAGATCCTTAAACGCCTGGTCTTAAGTTTTCTTCTTTCTCTCTATAGGTCTTTTCTGTGGCCTTGGTCGCAATCTATTTGTGTGAATGATGCCCCAGTTTACAACTCTAGATGAGACCTGAGCCCTGGACCTGGGACCCCCTCCTTTGAGATCTCTCACGAACATCGCAGATACAGTACGTCCTAAACTGAACTCATTATCTAAACTCCAAAATTGAGTTCCTTTTCAGTATTCCCTAGCTGGGTAAAGTGGCATCACCATGCCTCTTCTTGCTAAAAAGTCAGAAAGCTGAGCATTGCTTTAGATTTCTCCTTTACTCTCATGCTCTTCCATCTCTCTTATCCCTAAGTGCTGTTGTTTCAAACATCTAAGTAACTCTTAACTTTGTCTGTCTCCGTACCCGTTAGATAGGCTATGTATTCCTGTAACATCTTTCAACTTGTAATTCTTATTCAAAAATTATGTTCTTAAGATCCACGGAGTACTCTCTTATCAAGGACTTTCCCAAACTCCATTATTTCTTCCTCAGTTTTAGTCACCTGATGGAATCATAATAGATGGCCATAAGGAACTAATGGTTGGTGGGACCTACTTTTCAGATGACACAAATGGGCTTTATAATGACCGCCCCCCCCCCGAGCATTTGGACATTTATTGTTAGAATC
The DNA here is from genome assembly GCF_003265705.2 of Callorhinus ursinus. Classification (NCBI taxonomy): domain Eukaryota; kingdom Metazoa; phylum Chordata; class Mammalia; order Carnivora; family Otariidae; genus Callorhinus; species Callorhinus ursinus. The sequence goes on along the minus strand of NW_027397092.1, from coordinate 12,456,909 downwards.
TCCAAGGTTCAGTTCAGAAGAGACCAAGAGAAATGTGGGTTTTAGAGAAGAAGCCCTGAAGTTCCTTTAAGTGCATGAGAGACAACAGCGGAGAGTTGAAGTGGGTAGGAAATGTCAAAGTGCACCCTTGAGAGGAATAGCTCACAGAAACAAGCATTGCTTATCAGTGTCACCTCCTATACAAGTCTAACTTCGTTTTTATTAACTTTCTTTTATTTTATGCAACTTGCTGTTAGTTTACATTTCACGGTAAGAAGACAACAGTAAGAAATGGACTCAGGGAAGGGTGAGTGCCAGGGATGTCTCCACTAACTTAAATCGGCAGCTTAAAAAATGCCCTGTTCTTGACAACAGCCTATGGAACACGGTTCTTTCAATTCCTCCTCCCATTGGAATGTCATTCCAATTTTATCAGCTTTATTTTATTTTTTTGAAATTTCAAGAAATTACAAAAGATAATTCAGAAGTGATGGAGAAATTCTCCATGAGGGAATTCAAACAAGCTTTTCTTTATTTAGGAAATCTTCTGATATTTGGTACAAATGTTAACTTTCATAGATGTTTTCCCCATTAATTAACCTCCTTTATCACATAATTTATATGCCTTCAGAACATTATCAAAGCTAATGGCAAAGGAGTTCTTTTCAGGGTGGGCTTAATTTGAAGGCACCATAGAGAAGCACAAAAAAATGTCTAGGAGTCTATTGAAATTCTTGAGAAATATGCTTCTGATACTGGGAAGTTTCATGGCATATTTTGGATGTATTATATATTAGTATTTGAAAAATTATATTTAAGACTGTTGAATCACAGATCTGTACTTCTGAAACAAATAATGCAATATATGAAAAGAAAAAAAAAAGAAGAAGATAGCAGGAGGGGAAGAATGAAGGGGAGTAAGTCGGAGGGGGAGACGAACCATTAGAGACGATGGACTCTGAGAAACGAACTGAGGGTTCTAGAGGGGAGGGGGGTGGGGGGATGGGTTAGCCTGGTGATGGGTATTAAAGAGGGCACGTTCTGCGTGGAGCACTGGGTGTTATGCACAAACAATGAATCATGGAACACTACATCAAAAACTAATGATGTGGGCGCCTGGGTGGCTCAGTTGGTTAAGCGACTGCCTTCAGCTTAGGTCATGATCCTG
>NW_027397092.1:12418198-12455662 GCF_003265705.2 Callorhinus ursinus | reverse complement strand
AATGATGTGGGCGCCTGGGTGGCTCAGTTGGTTAAGCAACTGCCTTCAGCTTAGGTCATGATCCTGGAGTCCCGGGATCGAGTCCTACATCAGGCTCCCTGCTCAGCAGGAAGTCTGCTTCTCCCTCTGACCCTTTCCCCTCTCATGCTCTCTCTCTCTCTCATTCTCTCTCTCAAATAAATAAATAAAATCTTTAAAAAAAAATTAAAAAAAACTAATGATGTAATGTATGGTGATTAACATAACAATAAAATTAAAAATAAATAAATAAATAAATCTTCCCCTCAAAAAAAAGAAAAATAATATTTATAATTTTTAGAGATATCAAAGAACTCCCATAACTACAATTTCACTTTTTCCTCTTTCTATGCAACTCCCCTCCATACTTGTAAGACAGGAGGAAAAGAGAGAGAAAACGGAAGTGGGAAAAGAAATAAACATTTCCATAGCACCTACTGTGTTATTTTACTAAGAACTTGCTCAGCAAGCATATGAAGCAGAGTAAATGCTTACATCTTGTTTCCATTATTATGACCAATAATACCACCACAATACTCGTATAGGCACAGGTCTGAAATATGTAGGCCACTTTTCTGATCTGGAGTCACAATTTATCCATTGGGGGTTATATTCTTAGCATTTCTCAGCTGTTTATGGAATATTCCTGGCTTTAAAACAAGAGAACAACAGGCTATGTGTCTCATTCTTTTTTGTTTCCATCTATTACTAATTTCTGATCTAAAAGAATGCTAAGATAATAGGAATTGGAGGAATTGGCAGCTGGATTACCATTAAGACTTGTGGGCATTTGTTCTGGCTACTTTCCAAGATGACCCTCCCAGTGTCTTCTGGTTTGAACCACCTGGATAAACAAAAGCTTAGGGACCCATTAATTTTCAGCAGGCTAAGTTCTCCTTTTGTTTCTGGCTTAAGGTACATCATTTAATTATTATTTAAATTAGTTAAATTTCATCTGCATTGTGTGGGGCGCCTGGGTGGCTCAGTTGGTTAAGCGACTGCCTTCGGCTCAGGTCATGATCCTGGAGTCCCAGGATGGAGTCCCACATCAGGCTCCCTGCTGAGCAGGGAGTCTGCTTCTCCCTCTGACCCTCCTCCCTCTCGTGCTCTCTATCTCTTGTTCTCTCTCTCTCAAATAAATAAACAAAATCTTTAAAAAAAAAATTTCATCTGCATCATGAATTAATTGGTTATGTCTTTTCTTCAAACTACTTAAACTGAACCTTCAAATGATAAAGTATACCTAAAATTGTGAAAGTATCTGTTACTTTTTAAGACTCAGATTGGGTTTAATCAATTAAGTAAGATTATTTTTACCTGGAGCTAGCCTCAAAGAATTACTATTATCTATGAATACAGGTACTCAAGTTATGATGGCTCAACTTGATGATTTTTCAACTTTATGATGGTGTGAAAGTGATATACATTCAGGAGAAACCATACTTCAAATTCTGAATTTTGATCTTTTTCAGGGCCAGTGATATGGGGTATGATACTCTCTCTCTCTTTTTTTTTTTAAAGATTTTATTTATTTATTTGAGAGACAGAGAGCATGAGAGGGAAGAGGGTCAGAGGGAGAAGCAGACCCCCCGCTGAGCAGGGAGCCCGATGTGGGACTCGATCCCGGGACTCCAGGATCATGACCCGAGCGGAAGGCAGTCGCTTAACCAACTGAGCCACCCAGGTGCCCCCAAAAGAAATTTCTATGGCCGATGTCAAAGAGGTTACTGCCTATGTTCTCCTCTAGGATTTTGATGGATTCCTGTCTCACATTGAGGTCTTTCATCCATTTTGAGTTTATCTTTGTGTATGGTGTAAGAGAATGGTCCAGTTTCATTCTTTTGTATATAGCTGTCCAGTTTTCCCAGCACCATTTATTGAAGAGACTGTCTTTTTGTCCATTGGATATTTTTTCCTTATTTGTCAGAGATTTGTCAAGACCATAGAGTTGAGGGTCCATATCTGGAGTCTCTATTCTGTTGCATGGATCTATGTGTCTGTTTTTGTGCCAATACCATGCTGTTTTGGTGATCACAGCTTTGTAATGTAGCATGAAGTCAGGCAACGTGATGCCCCCAGCTTTGTTTTTCTTTTTCAATATTCCCTTGGCAATTGAGGGTCTTTTCTGGTTCCATACAAATTTTAGGATTGTTTCTTCCAGCTCTTTGAAAAATGCCAATGATATTTTAATAGGGATGGCATTGAAAGTGTAGATTGCTCTAGGCAGCATAGACATTTTAACAATGTTTATTCTTCTCATCCATGAGCATGGAATGTTTTTCCATCTTTTTGTGTCTTCCTCAATTTCTTTCATAAGTGTTCTGTAGTTTCTAGAGTATAGATCCTTTTTACCTCTTTCATTAGGTTTATTCCGAGGTATCTTATGGTTTTTGGTGCTATTGTAAATGGAATTGATTCCTTAATTTCTCTTTCTACAGTTACATTGTTAGTGTATAGAAGAGCAACTGATTTCTGTGCCCACCATTTTTTAAAAAGATTTTTTATTTATTTTTGAGAGAGAAAGAGAGTGTATACAGAAGTAGGGAGAGCAGCAGAGGGAGAGGGAGAAGTAGACTCCCCGCTGATCAGGGAGCCTGATATGGGGCTCAATCCCAGGACCCCGAGATCATGACCTGAGCCAAAGGACGACGCTTAACCAACTGAGCCACCCAGGTGCCCCTTGTCTTCCCTTTTTAAGAGTTAAGCCCTCCATGATGCTCTCAGCAGAATTTACCTTATATATTTTTGTTCATAGTTATATCATATTCCTAAAGAAGCCCTTGACAAGGAAACATAATCACTATGATTGGTTATGACTAATAAATATTAGTGTTCTGGGGTGGATGGGGAGGGTCCCTGAAACTCATTACCTACCCAAATGATGAATAAAGTTGGAGTTGCATTAAGAAGGATGAAGAATAGTATCTTTTATGTAGGTGACAAATAGCATCTGCTACAGTGAACAAAAATTTTTTTTTAAAGATTTTATTTATTTATTTGAGAGAGAGAATGAGAGATAGAGAGCACGGGAGGGAAGAGGGTCAGAGGGAGAAGCAGACTCCCTGCTTGGCAGGGGGCCTGATGTGGGACTCGATCCCGGGACTCCAGGATCATGACCTGAGCCGAAGGCAGTTGCTTAACCAACTGAGCCACCCAGGCACCCAGTGAACAAAATTTTTTATTAAAAATGAGAATAGGGGTGCCTGGCTGGCTCAGCTGGTAGAGCATGAGACTCCTGATCTCAGGGTCATGAGTTCAAGCCCCACATTGGGTGGAGAACATACCAAAAAAAAAAAAAAAAAAAGCCAAAAATAGTGTATCATTCAGTAATATTTGTGCTGCAGAAAAGCTGAAAGCCCAACTCTAACTGGCTTAAGTAATAAAGAGAATGTGTTAACTCCAGAGATAAGGGCTAGTTTCAGGCAAGAATTGAACTGGTAGTCCCAGTGATGTAACTGAAGATCATTTGGTCTTTCCGCTCTTTACAAGATGAGTTTCTTCCTAAGCCTAGCACTATTCTGGTAGCCAGACTACTGCTGCTGTCTTCCTGGGATGACTCCTTCTTTCTGTCTAGGGTCTCTACCTTATTTACTATAGAAAAACAAGAGGCTTTTCTACCCCTCAATCTTCAGCAAGTATCCCTCACATTCCATTGGCTTATATTAGATTATAATAAGCTCATCTCTGAACCAGTGCATGGGCTATGCAATTGATGTTTAAGCTTATAACACTGTAATATATTTAAAGCAATTGCTATTTATAATAGTAATTTTCTAACAGATGTGGAAAAAAAATCAGGACAAAATGAATGAATGAATGATGAATAAAGACCTCTTTCAATTATTATGAGTAGCCATTTCCCTAGCAAGAGTCTCAATAAATTGAATAATTGTTGTCTGGAAGATAGCTTAAAACCAAGCAAATCATAAACATTGAATTTATAGGAAACATCTAGTAAAAGCCACATCAGCATCAAAATCCTAGCAGAATAAGAAGCTGGCCGTTTTGGATGCAATTTTTGGTTTTGAAAAAGATGAAGTTATTCATTGTGACATTTTGATATTGAGGAAATTAGATTAATTATTTCTTGGCTAAAGAACACACACAGAATTCAATTAGTTTACGTTTAAATTTGCCTTTGATATTTGTTTATCATTTGAAGAGACTTTTTAAATCTAAATAAATAAAAAGAAATGTTTTTAGTAGCATGTACTTTTTAGCGTACGATGATGTTTAATGCCAGAAATGTCAACATTTCTAAAATGACAACTATACACGCCATAAGGTAAAATATACGTGTGTGTGTGTGTGTATGTGTGTGTGTGTATTTATACATTCTAAAATATACCCTTGGACAAATTAAAAGTGTCTAAGAGCCAGTCAGTGAATTACGTAACTCAGTATAGGGAGAGAGGGTAGCTCCCAAAAGATGCAAGAGGAGGGTTCAGAGCCTACATTTACATGGATTGCCACTGCAATAATTACTTAAACTTGTGGACAAATCAGCCCCTCTGTGTATGGGCCTCTTCATTTATAAAACAAAGATGTTAATTTTTTTTTTTTTTTTTTGACTACAGAGTCCTACGATTGTATTAAAGACATTGAACTTCCAGGCATACATTCTAAACTATTTTGCACTGGGCGCCTGGGTGGCTCAGTTTGTTAAGCAACTGCCTTCGGCTCAGGTCATGATCCTGGAGTCCTGGGTTCGAGTCCCGCATCGGGCTCCCTGCTCAGTGGGGAGTCTGCTTCTCCCTCTGACCCTCTTCCCTCTCGTGCTCTCTATCTCTCATTCTCTCTCTCTCTCAAATAAATAAATAAAATCTTTAAAAAAATAAAATAAAATAAACTATTTTGCATTAACACAATGTGTTGCATTGTTGGTTTACCTGTTGGCATTTAAGCTCCTTATGCTTGGTATAACAGCCCATGCTACATACTTATTGCCTAGTAGTGGGTACACGTTAAGTGCCAGATTCTTGTTCAGTTAAATTGGAAGCAACGATGGTGATTATGACCTTGTCTTCTTTAACAGATGGAAGGGTAGGAGTGAACAGCTTATTTAGTATTCCTTTAATGTCACTATGAGCCCCCAGACTACTTGTTAGTCTTATAGGAAAACAGCCAAAAGGACCAAAACTGGGCAGAAATAATACTTCTTTAGCTTTTTCTGCTTCCTGGAATTGATGAGCCCGATTGATGATAAACCACAAAGTTACATATTTGCATAAGAGCCTGAATCTCTCAAGTGGGGAAAATAAGAGTGGTGCCAAGTAAGAATTTCAATTACAATTGTAAAAAACTTTTAAAATTGGTTCTATAGTAATAACTACTATAATAAATGTTTGAAAAACCTATAGGACAACTTAAATCCTCAGATTAACATCTCTCTGCAAGGGTGACATAGGGGTGCAGGTGTGTATATCTGTGCATGTGTAAACAACTGTCTGCATGGTCCAAAAATATCCAGAGAGGAAGCAGGTAGTGTGACACGGGAAGTAATAGAGGGTAAGTGGCTATTACCCAATGGGGGATCCTTTATCTGGACTTAACCCCCTTCAAAGTTGTACTCTCTGTCTCAATAGCTGATCCTGCCCCTGTAGTACAAGATAGAGAGAAGTACAGAGGGACAGAGAGAGACAGAGATAGAGAAAGAGACAGAAAGGAGGAGAGAAGGAGAATGAGATCTAGCAAGGCACCATAGTAGGGGGAAAAGCAACAGGACTGAGTAGCCATTGGGCAAATTTTGCAGAGGACGCTTTGGAAAATAGTGATTCTTTAAAGTCTCAGCACTGTCTTAGGTAGTAGCAAAGTAGAATCTGCTATAAAACCCTAGTGACAAAGACTTTGTGTCTTGAGGGAGAACCCCGTACAACTGTGGATAGAGAGACTAAGAATTCTATGCTTTGTGTACAGAAGCTCTGATACAAGAGAATGTCTCTACCATATACAGTCTGAAACTGACAGTGCAAGGGATAGGAAAGAACAGTGGATCTTGCAGATCAAAGGTAAGGATGCAAAATATGGACAGAACCAGAAAGAAGTTATTTCCTGATACACAAATTTCTTAATGAATAGGATTGGAAATTAATATAAGAACTACATACTTTGCTCAAGGTAACTTTAAAACTGTGTATAGTGTGTTCCATGGTACGGCTTTAGGCCTTCCCAATCTTTCATTGTTACAACATTCTGAGTCAAAGAACCCTTTAGATAGTGTTAGAGATAGTCATGGGAACCAGGTGGAAGCATGTGACTATAGCAATCAAGCATCTGGAGTGAGAAAACTGGATAAGCAGCATCATTTTCCAAGTGCTGGTTGAATAAGTCCTGATCCTATCTGGATGTGTCACACATTCCATGTGCATACGTACATTATATATGTACATACATATAAGCATGGCTAGGAGATGGTAGAGACCAGTAAAATCATAGTCAACCAAATGCAAAGTTGTTAACCACCCTTCTTCCATCAAGGCTATACTTTTATACAAAACCAGGTTAACATAAAAGTTTGATTTCATACAAAATTCTAATGGATTTACATCAATTAAGAGAAAAGTGTAAACAAATGGAATAATATAAATGAGCATTTCTGAATGGGACTTATTTGTTTTGGAAGTATGGATGCATTCATTCATCCCGCAAAGTACCTATTATACCCGAACCTCTTAGTTAGACCTTAGGGATAAAACAGCGATTGGAAACCAATATACCCTCAAAGGGAAAATATAAATGCCCAGTTCTTCTATTAGTCAAAATAAGCTTCTTTGTGTCAACATTCTGTTAATCATCTCAGCTGCAAGACAGAGAATTGCAAATGTTCTCCAATACCAAAAACATTCTATGATGAAAGGAAGCATCTTTTTTTTTTTAAGATTTATTTATTTATTTATTTTGAGAGAGTGAGAATGAAAGAGAGAGCACACGAGAGGGGAGAGGGTCAGAGGGAGAAGCAGACTCCCCGCTGAGCAGGGAGCCCGATGCAGGACTCGATCCTGGGACTCCAGGATCATGACCTGAGCTGAAGGCAGTTGCTTAACCAACTGAGCCACCTAGGCACCTGATGAAAGGAAGCATCTTGAGAAGTATTAAAATAACTGTACATGTACTATATATACCTTAGTTTCCTATAGTCAAGAGGAATGTGCGTAGAATGATATATAAGAACTGTTTCCTTTCTGCGGAACCTAACACTAGAGTATTAAGATTCACGGAAACGAGAAACCTGTGTTCATACTAGGGCCCTACCAATCAACTTGCTATGTGAGCATGGAAGAATTACTAAAACTGTGCTTCAGTTTGTTCATCTGTAAATAGGCCTATCAATAAATACATCAATATAGTACCTCATAGAACTGTAAGAGACTTAGGTAGGTTAATTCATGTTAAGTTCTTAGGATAGAGCCTGCCACATAATAATTGCTAAAGAAATGTTAACTGTATTATTATTATTATTGTCTACCTATATTTTCTAGGCATATTCCCTGAATCAAAGTTTCCCATCTTCCTATATGTTAGCTGATGTTTCTATCTAGTAGAATGCTCAGAAGTCTCTATTTGTATAGGTTCACAATCCCATAGCTCTATTTCCGAAATCCTAAAAGCTTTGGAAAAAGAAAGTTTTTCATAGCTCATCTGGTGGCAAAATCTGACCTGACCTGATCTGAATTCATTTGGCAACAAAATCTGATTTGAGCTGATGGGAAGCTATTTCTAGCATTTATATAACCCATTCAGTGTAAATACTGTATGAATATATTTGATTATGGAATATTGTCCCTATAGGGGTTATCTTTCAAACTTGAAAAATTCTGCATTCTGAAGCATATTTGACCCCCAAGATTCAGATAAGTGATTGTAGAGCTACTATTAGGCAGGATAGACAGTATAGATGGTATTTCCATCTGTGGCTCTGCAAGGCAAGATTTATTAAGCAAGGATGTGAGTTTCTCCAATTATAAACATCCTGAACCAATCAGCTCTCTAGATCCAAAAAATGTGAAACTTGTTTCCTCCATGACATTCATTATCACTAGATCAGTCTTCCCTCCTATTTGTTCTTCCTGCTGTAATTTCCAAGGGGCAGTTATTTTGGTTTGGGAATGTACATTAAATTATAATAATTCTACCCCCTCCACTTGTATTCTCTTACCCACCTTCTCCAATCTCTGTCCACATTCATACAAACACATCATAAAGTACAGGTCAAAACAGATTCAAATTGTTGTCCAATCACTATGTTGTACACCTGAAACCAATACAACATTTTAGTCAACTGTACTTCAATGAAAAAAAACCCTCAAATTGTTGGTGGTAGGTATGTATTCCCTCAGCCCTATTCTTGATTGCTTTTTCCACCTTCCTCAAGCTGAGGTAGGTGAAGGATTCAAGAAGAATGGGTCTTTCTAAGCATATGAACTCCATTTTGCCCTCCAGCAAACGTCCTATTATGCGTGACCTATTCGTTGGAAGAATTGCCTAGTCTTCAGGCAGTTCATCTGGTTTTATCTTAGGAAGTTGACAGTAGATCTCAATCTAAAAGGCCTATTCTTGTTAATGACTCCTAAGATCTTCAGAGATGTCTAGGAGAAAATTCTTCTACAGCTCCTTCCTCTGTGTCTCCAGGGGATTTAAAGTCATATGTTTTACAACTCTCCAAAATAGACAATCTCCACATCAGATTAACTGCAGTAACTACAGCTGGGTTTCAAAATCTGATCTCACTCACATTACTTAGAGAAAGCAGCAGTCTAGGTAGAACTGAACCTGAAAATCTTTTTTTCAGTGTGCTCAGGATGTTTTCTTTTTCTTTTGTGGTCAGGGAAGCCTCAAGATGTACAACTCCGTAGTTAACAATGTGGCCAACAGTCAAGAGGTAAATGTAGGCTTACAACAAATATTCATCCAAATGAGTGGGGCCTTCAAGCCCCAGTGAGGTACAGACCCAGTTTTAAAGGAAGTATGGTAAAGTGATGTCTTGCATTTGCATTCTTCCTGAGCCATTTACTCATTATGTATCCTGGAGTAAAGTACTTCTCTGGGCTTCATTTTCTTGGTCTGTGAAATGGGCATCCTCCTACTGCTTTTAGAGAATTGCCCCATATCACAGCAGAAAATTACTCAGCTGGAATTGAAATTTAGATCTCTTTGACTCCAAAATCACTGATCTCATCATGCTACCTCTGGAAAGTTCACACATAAAACACAGCATTTCTGCTGCTGCTGAACACCATGGGTACATATTAATAGAGTGTAAAAGAGCTTTTGGACCGTGTAACTTTTGGTGATAGGACAGAGTGTTGATCAGGGCTACATGCAGAACATAGCTGTAGTCAGTTTTAATTTACTTTTAAATTTCAAAGACTACCTTGTCCTAAGTAACAAGGTGACAGGAAAAGCAGTCAGGGGCTGACTGTGGGTCTTTAATGGATAGACAGAAACCCAGTGATAACAGCACCACATAGCAAACCTTAAGAAGTCTTATTGGAAGCATTGTGGAACTCATTGAGAGCTGACCAGAAGAGAAGAAACTGTAGCAGAAATGTCAGTTGCTTATAAAAATCTGAACAGAGTGAGGAGTCCCTCTTCCTGAGCAAGCCCAGGTGTCCTTACTATTATAGCTCCCTTGAAACACCTTCTTATCACCCAAAGGAATCCAATCAAGATAAGAGGCTGCACCCATTATCAAGGAGCCAGTTTTCTCCTGTGCTTTCTGCAAATGCAGAAGCCCTTGGCTACCTGGAATACTTTAAATTCCACAGTCTCTCTGGTATAACCTTTAAATATCATATTTAAAAGAAAAAAAAAGTGTAAAGTACAACTTTTTTTCCCCCTAACCCCAGGAACTTATTCTCATTGGCGAAAATAGGAAAACAGCTATACAACTGGTTTTTACACACTATCAATGAAGATGCTCATCTTCTGTGTTACTTCAAGAGCAGTTGGAAGACACCACCATATGTTAGTAGCATTTCCTTGCTTGATGTTTCCTTGTTTCCTGACAAAAACTTTTTTTGGCAGGAGGTGGTGGGGGATGGGGGATGAGTGGGTATAGGGCTTAGAATAAATGGGTAAAGGGCTTAAAATGAGGCAAAAATAGGGAATTGTGGTATCAATTCTTTCCCTCTGTTTCACTTTTACTCTCTGTGGTCATCCCCTCTGTGGGCCAAGAAGAAAAAAGTCTCTATATGAATATCTGTCAATCAATATGTATAAATTATGGAGCATACCAACTTGTGCTGAGAGGAATACCATATATGTGTGCTCATCTAGCCTCCCGTGACCACTTTATGGGAGAGGGTATAGGATATGTCCATTTCGATGACAAATAAATGGCAGTATCTCTGGAATCGTGAGGACTTTCCAAGTTTAAATAACGGCAGCCGGTTTATCGCCCAGTTTTCCTTCAGGCATCAGAACATGGTGGATGATTACTAGTATTTGAGTATCTACATCCGTGTTCCTCCTCTGGCATGTAAACTCCTTGCAGATAGAGACAGGGTGTCACCTGGCTTCTGATCTCCAGGGCTTGAACACTTATGTGCCCCACGGTTGTGTTCCACAAATGTGGGTTGATGTCTTCGCAATATTTTAGGACTCACTATACGCCTTGTGAAATTTAAGAAAGCAGTCTCCGTTCTAGGATTTGATGGTGCGGCTGGTTGTAAAGGGGCATTGTGGGGAGGTATTTTGTGTTCTTGTTGGATGATGTGCAATATATAGCTTGAAGGTCACATTTTACATTAAAGTAAGCATCTCAGTGGGCTGCTATAAGTCATTCAGAGCAAGTTTGTTTATGTCCAATAAAATTACACAATGCATGAAGCTACAGGAAACTCATATTCTATCTTCATTTTCAAGCTAAATTAGGCTCCAAGAAAGGAAATAGGCTTCTCTCTCACAGCCTGCCACTTTTAAACAACCTCAAAGGCCTATTCCCCATGGGTTATACTTTGGCAGAACACTGCTGTTAGCCTGTCTATGGGGTCATGTGAAATACTGTGATCTGGATAGTCAGTGGTCCACTGTTTACTACTGGATACTACCTTTCTTATGGCTCCTGCATGGGAACAGAAATCCCTATCTTTGCTGCAACAGGAAAACAATGGGAATGGTTGGGGCAATTGTGCTACGTACAACTATTTAAACTCCTGTATATTTATTCAGTTCTGAACAATTACTAGTTCAATGCTGAGAGCTTATTGTTGTCTGGATTTCCCTATTACACACCCAACCCATTTAGAAGCACAGCTGGAAGTTTCCTTTTATGTTATTCATTCTTTTTTTTTTTTTTAGATTTTTTTATTTATTTATTTGACAGAGAGATAGAAGCACTAGTAGGCAGAGAGGCAGGCAGAGGGAGAAGCAGGCTCCCGGCTGAGCAGGGAGCCCAATGTGGGACTCGATCCCAGGACGCTGGGATCATGATCTGAGCCGAAGGCAGCCGCTTAACTGACTGAGCCACCCAGGCGTCCTATGTTATGTCATTCTGCACCACTCACTTGCTAATGAAAATGGATACATTAACCAACACATCTGAGAAAGGTACAGTATTGGTTCATTTGATCGTGAATTCTTTGTAATTACTTAGGAAGCCAATATCAAGGGCTGCCACTCGTTCTTGTCCGTTGAGCTTTTGAATTTGCTATTACGTGAGGATGTCAAAGGCTTCTAGGGACCCACTACATAGTGATCCTTAAAATGGAATAATAAAGAATAAATAAGTAAAGTAAATAAGTAAATAAGTAGAGAACTTTACAGTATATTACCTTGAAAGCCATATAGGCATATATCATTTTGCAGGTATATAAACAAGACAGGAAGGGTCTAGCCTCTAGCTTCAGGGAGAAGTTGCAGACCTGAAATCATCTTGAGGCTCTGGAGACTCAGGAAGGTCAACTTCCCTTTGTAACACATTCTGATTGTCTTCATCTTCTTACAGTCAGTCACTCCCTCCGTTTGATCTGTTTGACATGTCTCTTTCACACAGGTGCTTGTCTTGGCAGACATAGCGGAAGTAAGGAAACTGTGCCAAATTTAAAATGAGCACATTTTGAAAATACTGAAATTTGATCCTTATGTTGATGCTTATTCATAGGAAAGCTAATAAAAAGACATCTTAAAGATGAATCGAGATTCTGGTCTTCTCTGAGAAGTGAAACAATATATATAAGTCATTTAATCAAGTCTTGAACTTTTCTATTTATCTATCTTCACCAGAAAAATAAAAAAATAAAAGAAGCCATTTATCATTGACTCAGTAAACTTCGGTGTATCGCCATCTTTGCACTTTATAACTAAAACTTAAAAAACAAACAAACAAAACAAAACAACCAAACTCTCTGTTTATTAGAAAGCACTCTTGGACTTTCTAGTGTCAGAAAATGCCACTGCGGTTTCTAGTTCTTTCATTAACCAGCCATATGACGATGGACACATTGTTTAGCTTTCCAGCATGTATAGCTGTTGAGATTGGGACCATTGAATATGAAGGGCACAGAAGACTACAAAGAAGGCAGCAAATTAAAAAGTTGCAAATAGGATAAAAATAGAAAAAATGTTTCCTAAATGCAGCGCATTTTGAAGAACCTCTTTATCCATGTCTAGGGTGGTATGCCTGAAAATTTAATTGATGTCTTGTTTTTATTGATCTCCTAATCTCACTTGGAAGCCAGGGAAAAATAAGTGAACCTAATCTTGCCCACTCAGAGCTGCTATTTCCTTGCGGTTGAAAACAGTCCTCTCTCTGTCTCTATAGGATTGAGGTCAGTTCTGGGGTCTTCTCACCTCCTTCTTTCATACATTGCCATAGTGACTACCCCACTGGTGTGGTTTGACAGAAAGGTGCCTGATACTTGCCTAGTCCTGCTGTGGTCACTGTTGTCTCACTGCTGTCTTGCGTCCTTTGCTGATTGCTGCCTGCTGAGACATAGCTGGTTTCACCTGCTTGTCAGATGTTGCAGTGGAACTGGACATTGGACTGGAACTATTCCCTGGTTTCTTCTCTAAATGTCAAAGCTGTCTTCTTGCCCCAGCCCTAGCCCTCTCAGCTCTTTTGCCCCTGAATCCCCACCCCAGATGGGGCACAAGGGAACGCCTGTATTTCCTTGACTAATATCTAAGACATAGAGGATCAGAAGTGCTCCCACTTCCGGCCATTCAGCATGGGGTATCTTGGAGGGCACACTGTTTCTGACCACGTGGTAAAGCAGTGAACTTGCCCCAATGTAACAGGGTGTTTATGTTATTGCCCATTGCTTTCTCCTAGAGGTTTGACCTTGTGTCTGTCTTCACAGACTTTTTCTTGCTCTTCTCTCTTTGGCTCTTCCTCCCAGGGACAGTAAAGTAAGAATTTTCTTTAGGTCACATCACCTAATCTCCTTTCCTTTTCTCTGGTACAATCTTGAGCCAGCTCTCCAAGCTTGTGTTCTTAAAATATGTTATAGGATGAATAATAATAGGTTTCCATTCCTATTGGTAAAAAATGATTGGATATTAGAAGTTTCATGTGATTCAACCTATGAAAGAATATGATTTTGAGAGTCTGAAAAAATTACTCTTCCTCTTCAAAGCCTGATTTTCAAAACTATTATCTTCTTATGGAGCTTTAAAAATCTCACTTTGAATGCCACAGTTAAACAATTATTCTTTTTTTTTAAAGATTTTATTTATTCATCTGAGATGCAGAGATACAGAGAGAGAGAGAGAGAGAGAGAGAGAGAGCATGAGCCGGGAGAGAGGCAGAGGGAGAGGGAGAAGCAGGCTCCTCGCTGAGCCAGGAGCCCGATGTGGAGCTCGATCCCAGGACCCTGGGATCATGACCTGAGCCGAAGGCAGACGCTTAACCATCTGAGCCACCCAGGCGCCCCAAACAATTATTCTTTGTACTATAGAGTTGTTACTCTGCTCTCTTCTGAGGAGTAAGTCTTAGTTTCAAGGTCCCACTTTTAATGGCAAATGGAAATTTGAGGAGAAATAAAAATAAAAATAAGTTACTAAGACTAGAAATTATATCAGGATATTTCAAAACACTTTTCTACTACTACAAAAATTCAAATCAGAAACCAGTATAACAGTTCTAAGTTCCTTGAGCAAGTGAGATGATAGCACTAATGTACTTAGATTTTATCAGGGAGAAGTGTTGTTAAAATTTATTTCTGATCTAATTTATTTGAAGTTTTTATTCTGTTTTGGTAAAGTGAAAGATGAGACAAGAATGAATGATAATGTTAGTCCATGACTAATATTCCTTTATACTTCTGTAAAAATTCAGATTTAGAAAAACATCTTCATATAAACTTTATTTCATTTAGTTCTTAGTAGAAATCCTTAAACCTTTAAGTTCCTAAGGGAAAACCTGATCTGGTCCAAGTCAAAGAGCTCTCAAATTACATTACCAGGGGAAATGACTGAACGTAAGAGTATTACTATGTTTTAAATATTTCCTTCTTTTAAAAAAAAAATCATCTGTCCTGGGAAAGAACCATAAGGTTTGCTGTCCTAGAGATGAACAAGCAATGAGATGTGTATCATCAGTGTGTGTGTAAGATGAGGCATCAGATGGCGTGACTCTTCTTCAGAAGAACAAAATGATGACATTAAGCCACTCTGAATTGTGATCATATTCTTAGAAAGCACCAACCCTAAGTAGACAATAAGCACCTACATTCCTTCACAAATATACTTCCTATTTATTACAATCTGGCTGCTATATCTGCAGAGTTTATACACTGTTGCTCTTGTGTCTAGAAGGGCAGAATGCTGTGGGTCACTGAATCAAGTATCTCACCGGTCATTTCATATCGACTCAGTTGATTAGAAAGGGGATAAGGATTATTATAGGTTTCATTGGTTGTGCCATTTACTGAAGAGTCACCACGATACCAAAGATTTTTGGTAACTTATTTTTTTTTTCATGTTGTGCCTACAAGTTTTAGCTGCTGGTAGTATAGTTAATGGAAACTCAAAACCTCTTGAAGTGAAATTGAGGTTAAATATTTAATTATTTGAAATAGGTGATTAAAATAGAGCCAATTTAAAGTAAAAATTTGAAATAGTTGTTAAGACTAACATCTAAGTATCTAATTCTTTCAAGAAAGAAAACAATTGAAAGATTTTGGGATGTATCTAAAAATTCTGTGATACACTAAATTATACTAGCTAAAAAATTATAATGTGCAAAAAGTTTTCAATGTGAATGACTTGAGACAAATTATAATCTAAATCTAAGGCTTTAAGATAAACAAAACACTTCAATTTGTTGTAAAAGAGAACATTTGAAAAAAAAATTTGCCCCTATATAAAGGAATTATTTACCTCTGTTGCTTTAAAAGGATTAAAATGCTAACTTATGGGTTAGTTTGACATTATTCGTTGGTATGATTCCTCTTGTAAGGAGCAAGTCAGACGTTTTCAAATTCAAAAAACAAGTGACACCCACATACAAAGCCAGTGGAAGGATTTCTCAGCGGTAAGAACATGTGATTTTTTTCAAAACCACAATAAGATAACATTTCGTACCCATTAGGATGACTCCTATGAAACAAAAGAAAACCACCCCCCAAAATCCCAGAGACTACCAAATATTGGCAAGGATATAGGGAGATTGAACACTCACACATTGTTGGTGGGAATGTAAGATGGCGCAGCATCTGCCGAAAACGGAATGGAAATTCTTCAACAAACAAAAAATAAAATTACCATATGATCCGGCAACTGCACTTTTAGATATACATGCCCCCCCCCAAAAAAATTAAAGGAAAAACTCAACAATATTTATACACCACTGGTCACAGCAGCATTACTCACGATAGCCAAAACATGGAAACAAGCTAATGTCCGTGGACAGGTGAATGGCTGAATAAATATGATATATGCCTGTGATAGACGATTACTTGGCCTTAAAAAGTAAGGAAATACTGACCCATGCTCCAACATGGATGAACCTTGAAGACATTGTGCTTAGAGAAATAGGCCAGTCACAAAAGGACAAATAGTGATTGAGTCCATTTAGAGGAGGTACGTAAAAGTGTCACATTTATAGAGACAGAAAATAGAATCTGGTTACTCAGGGCCATGGGAGGGAATAATTTAGTGGGCACAGGGTTTCGGTTTGGGATGAGGGAAAAGTTTTGGAGATGAATGGTGGTAATGCTGGCTACACTTAATGCAAATATATGTAATGCCACAAAATTATACACATGAAAATGGTTGAAATGGTGAATTTTTATATTGCATGTATTTTACCACAATTAGAAAGATGTGAATTTTGGTCGTATAAATCTAGCTTAGCCTTAACAACATACCTACTTTCTGACTTAGCTTAGATTTGCCCTCAGGTATGATCTCTGCCCCTATTGGTTACTGGCATAAACTAATAGTCCTCAGTTTTGTCTTCTATCAAATAAAGGAGAGGAATTGGCTCTGGCTCTCCTTGAGCTGTTATTATCACCCTGGACGATTAAATGGAAAATATTAAGCCATTACTCTATTTAAAATGGACTGTATTTCAGTTTTACTTTTTTTGCATTCCAGTTGTCTTAGGAAAGCATTTCAGACTGTGAGTTTACTTTTTCTTGTCAGTTATACTTTTTGATGGCCATAAGCATGCAGTTCTGCTAAAATTCATTAATATCTTGGCAGATGTCTTAAATGTAAAATATTGATAGGAAATAGCAATTTTCATCACACAAATATAAATCTTTATCATATAAGCTTAACATTGAAAGTATAGAATCTCCATTATCATTACCAGCCAATGACAGAAAAACAAGACTGTTGTTTCTTAACAAAATACCAAATTCCTTTCTATTTTCTAAATTAAAATTCATTATTGTCTGATGAAAACAACGCAAATGAAAGGAATAGTCATTTATAGAATATTGAATATTTTCCCAAGTGCTGTATAAAATTACGTATCTCCCAACTGTTTGTACAGAGAAATTGAAGCATAAATGATACAACTTAATAGGTTAATAAGAGAGGGAATTGCAAAGTAGTTTCCATGTTGAGCTAGATAGGTTTGATCCTTCATCTCCTGAGATAGCCTTATTCTGAGTAAGTATACCAGTCAGGGTAGTCTTGATTAGTCTATAGGAACACAAAAACCTGGAAATGTCAGTAGCTTAAAATACAAAAATTTATTTCTCACTTGTGAACAATCTGTTGCAAGTAGTTCTCCAGTCAGCGCCTTTTCAGCAGAGTCTCAGGGGTCCGGGCAGGATGTTTGTGTCTTGGGGCACCACCATTTCTTTAAGAGCCTTCCAATTTGCCCAGGCAGAGAACTAAAGAGCTGGGCAGGGGAAGAGCATGGGGCATTTCCTTGTCTCAGCCTGAGATGTGATCTATGTTACTTAAACCCAAAATTGTATGACCCTACCTGACGGCACAGAGCCTGGGAAAGGTGGGTGACACATGCACCTTCAGTGAGCAAGAAATGTCTCTGCCAAAATGGGGTTCTTCAGCCTAAGCTATTCCACGTGGTGTGAACTATGTCCTGAGTGCCAAAATAATTGTGTGAGTTTTCTGTTGCTGCCTAACAAAATGTCACAAACAGCAGCTTAAACAACACAAATTTACTCTCTTACAGTTCTGGAGGTCAGAAGACTAACACAGGTGCCATTGAGCTAAAAATCACAGTGATGGCCGGGCTGTGTTCCTTCTTAGAAGCTACAGAAGAGAATCCATTTCTCACATTTTCCATTTTCCAGAGGCTGTCCACATTCCTTGGCTCCTGATTCCCGTTCTCTATCTTCAGTGCCATTAATGTTACATCCCCCTGACCCTTCTTTGTGATCATATTTCCCTCTGACCACAGCCAAGTAAGTTACCGTGTTTTTAAGGAGTCATGTCCTCAGGACTCACCTGGATCATCCAGGATAATCTCCACTTCTCAAGGACCTTAATATTAATCGCATCTGCAAAGTCCTTCTTGCCATGTAAAGTAACATATCCCTAGGGTCCAGGGTTTAGGATTAGAATATCATGGGCAGGTGGTCGGGAGCAGGGTGAGTCATTATCTATCACAGCCACTTTTTGTCATGATGAAATTCACTCATTTAAATTTAATGTTAATAACTGGTTGCCATCTTAGAACAATAAGATTTTTGGTAGAAGTTTCCATTTCCCTGGATTTTCTTTCTTTTAAAACCTATTGGTTTAAATATGGTCCCATAAGACAGGACTTGAGACCAAGGTTTTATCACGTCTGTTTGCAGTATACAGCTATTTTTTGTTTGTTCCTGTTAGTGCTACCATTATTAGTAAAACCAGTTTAACTTTGGGTAGTTTCCCCTTTTCTGCTCTCAGGCTATATAACTCAGGTGCAGCTGACCTTGCTGGAGGCTCCATTGGTGCCCATAGAGACCGAGCATACCCAACTAAAACTTTACATTATCCAATTTTAATGATTTATTAAAAAAAATTCTCCCAAGAGAGTGAATTGCAGGACTTAGGTGAGACAGCTCTAGAAAAGGAGTTCTTGTCTGAGTGGGGTTGCTAAGCATATACATTGCAAGTGTGATGCTGCTGGTGTCCACCTCAGTCTACAACCCACTGTAGAGGAAAGCAGGGTTGGAAGACACAGAGTCCCGGATCCCACTGACATTGTCCAAGCATCTGGATCTAGCCATGCTTGAGATTTTTTTATTACAAAAGTCTACACTTGCTCTTTTTTTGTTTAAATTTGGGTTAAATTAATTTGGGTTCCTGACACTTGCAACCACATGTGCCTTGACTAATGAGCCAACAGAGTTGAACAGTTAGTCAAGTTAAAGTCACACGCTCCAGAACAACTTCAGGTAAGTAACAACTTTGACTCACACACTTAAAATAATCACTGAGGCATTAGGGTACTTCCTAGGTTCTGCCTGCCCGGAATAACTGGCGTCATCATTGATAATTCTCTCTGCAATGCCACATAGACCCAGAAAATTGTCTACAGCTGTGGCAGTCAGCAATCTTTGTGAGCATTTACTTCTCTCTTTATAGTCATGCGGGGTGTTGAATGCTCTGTTGAGGACCAGTCCAGCAGTACTTTCATTACCAAGTATGATATGTGTTCCACAAACACATAGAGATAGGAAGCATCTGGAAATGGGGTAATGATCAGATCAAGTAAGCGATGCTTATGAAAGTCATTTGAAGAGCATTTAGTAAACTATTTGAAGGAGGGCAGGAAGTTTTTTTTTTTTTAACAAGTATGTTGTCAATGTCAGGACCCAGATTCAAGAATTGAATACACTGTTTTCTATTTCCTGCTGTTGCTAGATTTTTTAGTTATCGTTAAAAGAAAGATTTATATCCCTCAGCGATTATTCTCTTGTATATGTAATTTATTCACCATATTTGGGATCCCCATAGTACTGAAGTTTAAAGGATCTTATTAAAATAGCAGAATATATAATACAGTACTTTAATTATAAAACTGTGTATGTATATATTTATTTAAAAGAGCTAATATGAAAAAAATAATATTTTGTTGGGACAATCAGATTATGAGTTATTTTTGTCTTAAAAATTTGGTTAACATAATAAACGAAATAGTTGTTAAGTACTATATTTTTTGGTAGAGATAAGAATAATCAGCTTACATGTAAGAATGATATCTAAATATGCTCTGGTTGTTTGGATGTATGTAACAGTTTCATGGGTCATTGATTTAAAGTGGACTCTCATTAACTTTCAAGCAGTGTTGCCTTTCTCTTACTCCTATGACATTTTCTCCTGACCTCTGTTTCCTAAGGGTCAGAATGAACATGGTCTTGGGAAACTGTCCTAAGTTTGCCTCTTAAATTCCCTCATGACTTCTGAGCAGTTGTAGAAGAAGTGACATAAAGATACTTTGTATTGATCCCCTTGTTCCAGCCATGAAACAAGAATAAGGCTCTGGGAATCAGTTCTTAGCTTCCTGACAAGAATTTGGTGTAGAGAGAAGGGCCATAAGGTTTCCTCAAGTCCCAAGAGGATAAATGTAGCTGTCTGCCATATTGGAGTCCCTATGTTTCTAATTTGGGGTTTTGTTTTCTGAACTGAAGTGAACTAGGCAGCAGAGGTTTTCAGAAACATCTCTTAGATTTACCAGAGGCTGCCGGTCTTCCCTCATCACAAAACCCAGAAGGCTCTCAACCATGGGTTGAAAATACAAATTCCTGTATGGGCCAGTGAGGTAAATGTGAGTGAGTGCAGGGGGCCAGTGAGGATTGTAGCTGGACTCTGGAACACATGCAATCTCAAAAGGAGGCGACACACAGCTCTTGCCATTCCTCTCTGTGCATGAAAGCAGCCCCGTGCATGAAAAAACACAAAATCTGAGAATTGTTTGGAAGCTTGCTAAACATGTGGATTCCAGGCCCACCCCAGATACTCTAATTTTAACTGGTCTGGGGTAGGCCCAGCATTCTGCATTTGTGTCTTTCATCCAAAGTAATTTTGATGCCGAGGATCCCAGAATCCTTCTTTGAAAAACACTCTTGAAAGATAACAGACTGAATGATTGAATAGAACTCCTCAGGTTTTAACTGGTAGCTAGTGAAGGGGATCAGAACATGCTACCCCAAAGTATGCTGCTTTGGCATGTTGGTTATTTGGAGCCGAAGGAAGTTCGAGAAACAGCAGATTCAGGAAGGTCTTTGTCCCCTCCCCCCTTCTCCCTCAGAGCAGAGCGAAAATTTCCCATGAGAAAGGTACCCTCCTTGTACCATCCTTATCACTAGAAATATGGAGTTGATCTGAGTGGAATCTGTACAAACAAACCTTACTAAATGACCCTAATCCTTCATTAATTTTCCCTATACATTTACCTTTCCACAACTGACTGTTTCTAAAAGCCCAAACCCCTTGTTCTTTGTCTCCGAGTTCTCACCCTATGTTAAAATGCCGTCTAAGCTCTCAGGACTAACCACGTCTTTGAGGTTTTCACTTCCTTCCTGCGAAGTCCCGTGTCATGTAAAAATATTAACATCAAATATATTTGTATGCTTTTCTCCTGTTAATCATCTTGTTTCAGTTTAATTTACAGGCTCCGATTACAAAACCCAAGAGGGTAGAGGAATAGCTCCCCGCCCCCCCCGCAACTAGTCGTCACCTAGTTGAAGGGTGAGTTCTCTGCCAGCTCCTTGACCACCCTGCCTAAACCATTTAAGACCATTATCTATCTGTGGCGCAGACCCAGGCCTCCAACTCCCTGAGTAAGATGTGTGTGGGCAGGGAGGTCAGGAAAAATTGAGTTTTATTTATTTTTGCCGGACTAAGGCTGGGGATGGTGCCTGGTTAGTATTGCCCACTTGCGACTTTGGCCTTGGTGCAGGAATGTGCTCCAAGGACCTTTATAAAAAGAATACCTTGAAGAAAGTTCATTCGTTTCATCCTGCTGTTTACTCTGATACTCTCATCTGTACCTCATTCCACTTGGCACATTTCCACGTTGAGAAAACAAGGTTGCTCACTGCTCCTCTAACTTTCTGTGATTGACCGGCGAGTCCTATAGGTAGACTGCGTACTTTGGGCACTGGGGCTGGTTTGACAAAACTTACAAATATGACAATTAGGAAGTGGTAGAGAATAGAGCAGAAACACAGCTCAAATACAAAGCATATGATCAGGACTATAGGTCAGGGAAGGACCAAGGTAAAGTAGGATCGGGATGTTGCGACGGCTTCGGTGGCAGGGTTTGAGATGAACCATCAAAACTGGGTGTGATGGGGATATATAAAAGGTGAAAAAGTCCTGATTTAGGGCGTGAGGAAGATTCTTGGCTTCCCTTAGGCTTTCTTCAAAGCTGGTGTAAAAACAACCTCCTTCTCTCAATCCTTCCGTCATCTTTTAATTATTTTTGGTTTTATTTTTAATTGTGTTTGCTTTCCATATCTAATGTCTCTGATTTCTCTATTAATTTCCAGACTTTTTATATTTGTTCACTTTTCTAATCAATCAAATTCAGTAGGGACACGAATATAGTTTTATAAGGTATCTGGCACCTCGTGTATCTATTTTTCTCATCAGCAAAACCTTTTACTAATCATTCATGAAAACACAAATGAGACACAGCTTTGGCACCAGCCTCCTAGGCCCTCCTCCTTTGGCCTAGGTCTATCCAGAAGAACTGTGAATTACTGATGATTGTTCATGCCATTTAGGTTTTTGGAATGACTGATTTTTTGCCATTTGGAATGGAAGGATTTTTTTTTTTTTAAGATTTTATTTATTTATTTGGGGGAGAGAGAGAAAGAGAGCAGGAGCATTGCGGGGAGGGGTAGAGGGAGAAGCAGACTCCCCACTGAGTATGGAGATGGACGTGGGGCTCAATCCCAGGACCCTGGGATCATGACCTGAGCTGAAGGCAGACGCTTAACCGACTGAGCCACCCAGGCGCCCGTGGAATGGAGTGATTTTTCATGCCATTATCTTGCAATGCTATAATTTAACAAAACAGTTTAATTTCCTGAGGAATATTTCAGTGAAACAACATGGAATGAATTCCACTACATCATAAGCTTCATGAAAGCAAGGAATGTGTGTTTTTTGTTTGCTCCAAGTAGATGCTTGCTTTTATTGTGTGAAATAAAATTGATAATCATGTCTCATTGTTTAGATTAATTCATATTTCTGCTTAAAAAATAACCTATTCAAGACTTAAACATATTTTTTAACCAAATTATATGTTGTCTGGGAAAAAAAGTTTTATCCTGAATTTAGAAGTTTGAGTTTTTTTCTCAAATCAGTCCTTTTGCAGATGAGACACCAGCTATTTAGTAAGACTTGATCCACACAGCAGTATCATCTTTTATAAAGAATACTGCTTTAATAAAAAATAATTTGAAAGAAAACCCAATTAAATAAAAGAGCTTGCTCTGCTTCTCTTACTTGGTAGCTAAGCCTGGAGGAGGCCGAGCAAGTATGTCCAGGAGGTTGAGGCTCAGGATCCTTATCAATCTATCTGAGTCTTAGGTGCCCTGAGAATGTTTTACAATATTTAATATGCTTTTCTCTTTTGTCTTCCTGACCCCAAAATCCTTTGTACCCATCCACTCTAAGTATGTATCTGCCTGAGGAGTAATTGGAATTTGTTACAAAGAAAATACCAGCAGACTATACTCTGCTTTTGACCTTCAAAATTATGTTATGCAGCCAGCCATTTCCAAAGATCCTGTCTCACGTACTCTGCTGAACTGTGAACTGGCTACCCCCTATCAAGAGGTGGAATCTAATTTCTCTCCCCTCGAAACTGGACCAGCCTTAGGGACTCTCTCTGGTAACTAGTAGAATAAACACAATTCCATTTACCTGTACATCTGACTTTAGGATGAGCTGAAATAAGCAACCCAGCTTTATAGGTGTAGCATCCCTGAGGGGAAGAGACACGTCCAGGAAGAGGAAGTGGCGTGAAAGTTTCTATATGTTTTTTCCAACAAACTCTTACAACGCTATTTCGGTTTTAGAGCAATGAGGATACTGAGGCACAGCCAAACTATTAGGATTAGCAGAGCTGGGATTCAGATCCCTGTGTTTCATTTTCTGTTCTCTCTCCTGAGAATTAGATATACAAGACAAGTGTTAAAATGTCTCTAACAAACAATGAATAAACTTCAACTAAACACCTGTGAATGCAGGTGCTTCTTAGATCTGGCTGGACACTTCTCTCTGGGGATCTGAAGCTACTACTTGAGCATCAGTGGAAACATGAACTTGACTGAGGTTAACCACTAAGGACACCTGCCATCCCACACGGAATTTAGAGCCCATTCCTCCTTATTATGCCCATTCCATTTCCTTTGAAACGTACACACATCCATGATATTTGGGTAAATATTCAAAGATATACTTGCAGGTCCTTTTGAGAACTCATTATATTTTTGAAGACACTGTACATAATGAGCCTGGTCCTGCAAGATCACGATCAGGCCCGAATCTTCCAGCGGGGCTATTTGCAAGCTCACAGATGAGCTCTGAATCTGCAGGGTCTCTGCCGGGTGACTGGGTTTGAATGGACAATAGCTGAGGTCTCCTTTTTCTCATTGATCCTTTTTCTTGTTTATTTCTCTGTCTTTGGTGGGAGGGCGTGTATAACCACCTTTCATATTTATGGCTGGCACTGGAGAAGCTGTATATATGCCTTGTAAATTCAGAAGCAGGCCTTCTGCTTGCTGACACGGGAGCTTTATGACTAAGCCAGCCCCCTGTTGTTCCAGAAACTCTCTCTCAACATTTCCTCTTCTGCAAATGCTGTGTGAACTGATGGAGGCTCAGGCAGCAGCCTCAGAGCAGGGCCTGTGTCTCTGCTTCTGGGTGTCTTCGTCTTTCCTCTGCTTGTCTTGTACATCTTTTCTCATCAAGCAAACGCCAGTTTAGAATGGTTGCTTTTTAGCCCTCTTTCAACCTGTCTTAAACCGTTTCTTTTG
The DNA here is from genome assembly GCF_003265705.2 of Callorhinus ursinus. Taxonomy (NCBI): domain Eukaryota; kingdom Metazoa; phylum Chordata; class Mammalia; order Carnivora; family Otariidae; genus Callorhinus; species Callorhinus ursinus. The sequence continues at coordinate 12,431,246 of NW_027397092.1, read as the reverse complement.
TTTTATTGGAAAAAAGTCTCCCCTATCCCACCTCTACCCTCTAAAAAAAAAAAAAAAAATGCAGCACAGGAAAATAAAGACATAATTCTAACTTTTAATCTAGAGTTTAAAATTATCAGCATTCTCTAACATTTGGGACTCAATTTCAAAACACATCCAGGACTCATGAGTCATTTATTAAATTTTTATTTTCTTCCTAAAAAGCTAGCTGATTCTATGAAACCCACTCTCTGGATATTATCACTGCCCTGGAATCCGGAGCAGGCACCACAGAGAAGGCAAAACCAAGGGCAGGGGCCCCTGCTCACAGAGCAAGTCTGTCCTCCTCGGATGTGACCCGTGTGCGCCAGAGCCCTAAGTCTTGTTTAGAAACCATAATTCGGTCCTAAATACTGAATTGCTACAATTTACCCTGGAACCTCTTTGGCCACAACAGCGTCCAACCTTCTCCCCTACCCCCTGCCCTGCCCCAAGCCTGTCAGCTGGTAGGACACTGCTGAGGATGCACATCTGGAAATGGGCTCCCCTTACTATAAGGCTGGTCCTTCCATATCCTGGGTATTTCATGGGATCCAGCAACCTTTCCTGCTTGCTGTGTTAATGCCCATCTCCTCCCAGTCCATCCGACTTGGCCCTTCTTCCCCACTTCATCATTCCTGCAAAACAGGGCTACTTAATGTTGCCTAAAGTAGGGCATATTTTTTTTCTTTTCTTTTCATAAATTCTGCACCTATACACAAGCCTTATATTACATAGGGAACTCTGATTCTAGTAACTAACCCAGTTCTCCTTCTCTATTAATCGATATTGGGAACCACATTAGGAATTCTTTCAGACCATTAAAATATTCTTTAGCATGTTTTAAAGCTATCCAGTTGCTAAGTTCCTATGTTTGATAAAGCTGAAGTTAACTTTTTTTTTTTTTTTTTTTTTACTCTTTTAAAAACCATTACTGTTGTACTACGCAGTACCTTAAACTTCTTTGATATCAGGGAGGGGTTAAATTACTGGATAGAATCGTGTTAATTACCTCTGAAGAACATTAACCTATGTTTTAGTATTATAAAAGTTACTTTCGAAGTAAAACACATTAGAAGCTGAAAGACTCTTAAATATTTTCACATTCTCAAGTAATTTTTTAAAAGGGCTTTCCTAAAGTAAAACATGTATTCTAAAGCAAAATTTTGAAAGATAACAAAGGAATGAGAAAATCCCCTAAAGTTAATTCTTAGGAGAAAAACTGAGAAGAGAAAACATTATACATGCCCTTTTCTTTTTTGTTTTTTTTTTTTTAAAGATTTTATTTATTTATTTGACAGAGAGAGACAGCGAGAGCAGGAACACAAGCAGGGGGAGTGGGAGAGGGAGAAGCAGGCTTCCCGCTGAGCGGGGAGCCCGACGCGGGACTCGACCCCAGGACCCTGGGATCATGACCTGAGCGGAAGGCAGACACTTAACGACTGAGCCACCCAGGCGCCCCCTACATGCCCTTTTCTTAAAACCGTATTATTCCATATATACATAAGGTTGGTTTCCATTAAATGATATCAAAAGTCCTCCAAGGCCTTATCTCTTCTTATAAGAGTGGCCTGATTAGATATGCCTGCTTTTATGTCAAGAATTGCTTTATTGTTTGCACTTACAACCTGAGAACCCGAACTTACACATTCAGAACTACACTACTGGGAATTCAGCTCTGCTTCTATGAAATTCTTCTTCCTTCTTGTTATCTTCTGTAATGTGGTATTACTTCGGCAGACTTTCAGTATGGATTAATTGGAGACAGACATTATATTCCTTTTTGGCAACCTCTCCTCTCTAAGAAACTAATTTTTTATCTCACTTTTTTTTTTAACCTTTTTAGACTGAATATAGAATTTTCCTCTTTACGGGGCGCCTGGGTGACTCAGTCATTAAGCGTCTGCCTTCGGCTCAGGTCATGATCCCAGGGTCCTGGGATCGAGCCCCACGTTGGGCTTCCTGCTCAGGGGGAGTCTGCCTCTCTCTCTCCCTTGGCTCTCCCCCACCCCACTCTTGCTCTGTCTTTCCCTCTCTCAAATAAATAAATAAAATCTTTTTTTTTTTTAAATCCAAAATCTGTTTATTGGGATAGTGTCCCACTCATCTTGATTCAGGGTGCTTTTAGTGCTGCCTCCGCCTGAAGGAGCATCCTTCTGTAAGCCTTGCTTTTCCTCCTGTGGGCTGGCAGAGGACAGTGGAGCAGCTGACTCACAGAACTACCGTTTGTGCGTGGCTAAAGACGGTGGTGATTTTGTAGCATCCCGGGCACTTCACATCCATGAAGTAGGAGTTGGGACTCTGCACCAGGCGCTTCTTCCTGTGCTTCCTCTTCTCCTCTCCCGGGGACGGGCGCAGGAGATCCTCCGCAAGGGGCATGTTCTCGTGGAGAGGTCGTCACCGCTGGAAAGGCTAAAATCTTTTTTTTTTTTTTAAAGAATTTTTCTCTTTAAAACTGCTTTAAGTAAGATAAGCTTAAGTGGATTCTGCTCTAATATAGCATATGAGATCTAGTTCAACTAGGTGGAATCAAATGTTGGTCACATGGGAGGGAACTACTGTGTAACAATATTTCTTTTGCTTGTTTGGTTATATTAAAGTCTGTTTAACAGGCATAGGAGACAAAGTATAAAACCTGTAAAAGATATAAATTTTAGGGAGGAAACACAAAACAAGTTGACTTCGTGTTTCAAACTAAATTTTTAAAAATTCATGGTAGACTTGGTTCATAAAGGATTTTTTTTTTTTTCAATTCGAGTTGAATTTTTTTCAATTCAAAGGAAGTTTTCTTTAGGAAGAGGAGCTGAGTCCATAGAGTGGGTAGGAGATACTGTAATTATTAACCTAGTCACCATGGAAAAAACATTCCAATTGAGCAATTACATTTAGGTAATTACATTCAGAGCCCCCATACTCTGTCAGTCATACCTTCTTTGGGTTTTTCTTTCATAAACCACAACACAGAGAACACAGAGAAAGAAGGAAAATAATGCAGGGACCATGGTAAACTTCCTCTGAGTGAAGAGGACGGAGTCCCATGCTCAAGATCTGGAGCTTGAGATCAGAACTGAATATCTAAAAGTGACCTCTTACTATGACAAGTAAGTATAATAAATCACCCATGATACTCATCAAAAATGCAAATTCCTGCATTTCACCTAGATTTACTAAATCAGGACCTCCTCAAAAAAGGGCCTAGAAATTTAAATTCCACGAAGACTCCATGTGACTCTTAGTGTATGTTAACATTTGAAACCCAACTAAAGCCAGTTTAGAAATTAAAAATTATTTGAGCCAATTGCCTGATAATAATTAAGCCTCCTTTCAAGAATACATTTGTAACCTAAGATTATAATTTGTAACATTTTGTCTGTGGTGCCATTACTTTTTACCTAGGTCTTTTGTTCCTTATAGATACTGCTCTGGATTGTATTTTTTTTGCTTACCTGATCTCTTAGGAAGTAACCAACACTCTACTACCCATCACAGACTTTCTAAAATGGGAAAAGATATAGTTGTCTGTGAGAACTAGGTCCTGGAGCTGGTATCAGTCTTTTGATCTTTCTGGGCTTTGGTTTTTCTCGCCTCTCAGATATGGTTTGGACTCTATCAGGAGCTGTGAAGGTAAGGCCAGTGAGTGGAGCTGACCTGGGTAAGCCCATCAGGAGTGATGGGAGATGGGCCATTGGAGCGAACTCACTGCATTTAAGGGAGCCATGACTGTTCAGTTCTAACAAAAGGTTGGCAGGCAAGAATTCAAGACCCAGAATTGCCACAGTGTCCTGCTTTTCCAGGGAAGCTGGAAGTCCTGCTTATAATGGGAAATCTCCTGATTGTTAAATGATTGAAGCTAATGCAAAATATCTAACATATAGCACAGGCCCATACTTTAAGGAGTAAATAGAGCACTTTGGTTAATGAGATTTAGCCTGTAGGCCTCCTTACGATCCTTTCTAGTTATGAAATCCTTTATATCTCCTACCTTTCTCAGCTACCCAGATCTAAATTTACTGTATTGGCAACTCTAGGCACGAGGTGACTACCTAGATGGTAACTAGCAGAAACTAGTTACGGGATATTTCCCTAAAGATGCAATCCTGGGCACCTGGGTGGCTCAGATAGTTAAGCGTCTGCCTTCAGCTCAGGTCGTGATCCTGGAGTCCTGGGATCGGGTCCTGCGTCGGGCTCCCTGCTCCTTGGGAGCCTGCTTCTCCCTCTGCCTCTCTCTCTCTCTCTGTCTCTCATGAATAAACAAATAAAATCTTTAAAAAAAATAAATAAAGATGTAATCCTGACTCATTTTAAAAGATTCATGTTCATTTTTAAAAGGGCGAGCCTAGGAGAGTGTTCAACAGAGCAGATGCCTGGTTGTAGAAACTTTTAATTGTTCCCCCTCATTGAATATGTCATGGCTAATGACTGTGTCTATACAGATAGGTTAGAATTAGATGGGACCAAAAGGTCTCAGCAATCAGATTGCCTGTGATTCATTACGTCTACCGTCTCAGTGGTGGGCCTGTATTTCCATGTTATGTACATTCACAATGGAGATAGCTATTTAGGACAGATACACGTTTTAGCAGTGTCTCATTCTTTGGCAAATCATTAAGTCTTCGGAAATCTTCCTTTACCTTCCTATAAATTCATTCAGTCTTTGAAGTTTTGAATTTTTTTTTTCTGTCTTAGAGGTTAGATAAATCTAACACAATCTTGTTGAATTAAAAAAAAAAGGCCGTTGTACTTAGAAAACCTAGATTGGCATCCTGAGGGGCCTGGGTGGCTCATTTGATTAAGTGTCTGTCTCTTGATTTTGGCTCAGGTCATAATCTCAGGGTTGTGGGATCGAGCCCCGTGTCAGGCTCCCTCAGCATGGGGGCTGCTTGGGATTCTCTCTCTCCCTCCCCCTCTCCTTCTGCCCCTCCCCCACTAAAATAAGTAAATAAATCTTAAAAAAAAGAAAACGAGTTTGGCATCCGTATATGCAACATTGACACCCCATCTCCACACGTATTTATGTGTGAAAGATTCAGTTCAAAAAGGTTCCCTCAGTAGTATTTAGAATGTTTGCACCAAGTTATTAGATTTCTGCCCCTTGTGTTCAATTGCCCTTTGCTATGTTTAAGAACTGGAAAAATCTGGAAGTTCCATTTGACATTTTATACAGTAGTGACTCATTAAATATTTCCAGATTATTAAAAGCCTAAGTATTTATAGAATGGTGTATTGCCCTTACCACACTCATTCTTTTTTTGGCGGGGGGAGGGGGGGGAAGTGTCACTGGGGATCTCTGAGGGTATATTGAAGATACACTTGGATTGAGGTGGGCTTCCTTGTTCTGCCACTAATCCCAGGATTGGGGAGAATAAGACTTAGCATTTGTTGATTCTCTAGGTGCCAGATGCTTTGTGCACTTTATTTCTGATATCACAGCCACTCTCCAGAACAGTTACTCCTATGTTGTAGCTGAGGAAATTAGGGTCAGAGATAGGAAGGGACTTGTCTGAGTGACTAAGCTGGGTTCCAGACCTAATTCTGTACGGCTCTAAAAGTCCATATTCTGTACATTACTTGCTGGTGCCCCCCCAGCGCTGCAGAGTGGAGAGAGGATTTTCTAGGCCCCATTTTTCTCATCTGTAAAACATAGGAGTTGGGCAAGATGATCACTAAGTTCTGTTTGACTTCTAACATCCTATACTGATATTTTAGGGCTCTGTGCTGCAGAGAATATGACTCATTCTTAGGCGAAACCCCCTTTGGATGTTTTCAGATACCTCTGATCCTGGCTAAGATTTTCAAACAGGATGTTGACAGATATACTTAGTATTAATCTTGTCTCCCATGGCATTTGGGTGCCTGCCAATTCTTTGTCACTCTGAACAATGGAGAGCATTATTTTCTCTGTTCTTTTATTTTCACATAAACCTACTCTCTACTGTTTCTTTTCCTAACCCTGAGCCATGGGTTTGTATTTAACCAGACTCTTGACTTTTTTTTAAATCTTTATTTGCACATTTGACCAACTCTCATACAGATTTCTAAGTTTTTTTTTAAATCCATAATTATCTAGGTTCTTTTAGAACATCACGTGAAACAATGCTACATCTTCATAAGACTGGATAACAATGATAATGTGATTTAGAGAACCACTGCAAGTTGCCAAGTGAACTGTTAGATTGATGGAGATTAATTTCTCTCTGTATCACCCATGTATCTGAAATCTATGTACGCACTTGAAAGTACTTCTAATTATAATAGGAATTCATGCTAAACTCACATAGATTATTCTAAGGCATTTGGAAATCTAAGCTGCATCTCAACTAAGGTGAGAAACTTAGATACTAAACCAATTTTGACATAAGTTAGAAATGACTGCATCTGTATTTTCTCTACTGCTCGGTCTATCCAGGACTTGTGCTTTCTGATGATTAGATTTACATGGTAACAAAACTAAACAATGACAACAGCAAAACACAGCCCCTTAATTATCTCAGGATTGTCTACCTTTTCTCTTGAGATAAGGAGGTTCTATGATGTTTACTTTGTAACTTGGGGGCTTTCTCCACTGCTCCAAAACTGTAATGACATCAGCTAATTGTACAACTTAATTCTGATAATAAAGAACTTAAGTTGGGCACCTGGGTGGCTCAGTCCGTTAAGTGTCCGAAACCTCTTGGTTTCAGCTCAGGTCATGATCTTGGGGTCTTGGGGTCAGGCTCTGCACTCAGAGAGGAGTCTGCCTGAGATTCTCTCTCTCTCTCTTTCCCTTTGCCCCTCTCCCTTACCCTTTGTGTGCTCTCTCTCTCTCTCTAAAATAAATAAGTCTTTGGAAAAACCTTAAACGTCTTCAAATAATAATTTTTGAAACCCATTCTTCATAGCCTCTTGGCTTGTTTTACACTTAGTAATTAGCATAACACTTTTTTTTTTTTAGAGATAGAGAGTGCGCATGTGCGCAAGTGGGGGGTGGAGGGGCAGAGGGAAAGGGAGAGAGAGAATCCTAAGCAGGCTCCACACTCAGCACAGAGCCTGACACTGGACTGATCTCAAGACCATGAGATCATGACCTGAGATGAAATCAAGAGCTGGATGCTTAACTGACTGAGCCACCCAGGCACCCTGGCATAACATTTTTTGTTCCCATTCCAAATAATGATATTGTGCTAAAAACCCACCATTTGCAAATACCCACCATTTGCATCAACATGGATGGAACTGGAGGGGATTAGGCTAAGTGAAATAAGTCAAGCAGAGAAAGACAACGATCATATGGTTTCACTCATATGCAGAATGTAAGGAATAGCGCAGAGGACCGCAGGGAAGGGAGGGAAAACTGAATGGGAAGAAATCGGAGAGGGAGACAAACGATTAGAGAGTCTGGACTCCAGGAAGCAAACTGAGGGTTACAGAAAGGAGGGGTTGGGGGGCATGGGGTGACCAGGTGATGGGTACTAAGGAGGGCACATGTGGTGATGGGCACTGGGTGTTATACACCACTAATGAATTGTTGAACACTACATCTAAACTAATGATGTACTGTATCTTGCCTAATTGAACATAATAAAAAAAGAAAAATCCTTGCTATTTCCTTTTGGAATGTGCTTTTCTTCTGCCTCTCTGCTTGCTTGACTTTTTCTTATAATTCATGTTTCAGTTGAAATGTCCTCTCCTTTAAGCGATTTTTGCTGACCTACCTCATCAACGTCTTCTTCCCTTCTATTCCAACCTTTACTTTATATCATAGAGTTCCACTTATTTATTGCAATGATCTCAATCTGTAGCTTTTCTTCTTACCAATGTATTTTGATTGAGCCATTGGGTAGGTTGTGATGCCGTTGCCTAGTATGGGAGAAGACAGGGAAAGACCATGTTTGAAGCACAGTTAAGTTGGAAGGTTAGATAAACAAGAGGAAATATAAAGGTCACCTGCAAGCATATGAATCTGGAGTCAAAGTGTGAAAGAGGACCCGAGATAAAAATGGAAGAATTATTAGGCTATCAGTGGTATTTAAGGTGATGGGAATTAAAAAATAATTCAGGGGAAAATGGTTCAGGGAAAAATGGAAGATTCAGAGGAAGAAGGTGCCGGAGTCCAGCTCCAGCAGGAAAGGGTTTCTTGAAGGAAAGGACGGCGTTGGCGAGGGAGGAGACACGGACACAGGATCAGGTTGTAAGCATCTCCCTCCGATAGCCTCGGAGCGACTTTATTTATAGCTTACAACGTGTGCACCCTATCTTATCAAAGTACTTATTCCATTTCTATATGTTTTCGTCTCCTGTCCTTGCTCCATAGACACCACAGGAGGATCACTCCTCTTAATCCTTTCCCAGAGGCTGTCAGATGATGCCCGCACCCTTTTTCCCTTAATCTTATACCATTTGTTCATGTCCTCATTATCAACTCCAGCATAAGGAATGGGAGGAGCAGGGGTAAGGAAGTTAATCCTATTCCAGGGCTTGCCTCGAGGGGCATACCAGAGGTGGCCTCCTATTTGCATGCAACATAGGGAGGTCCCTGTACTGTGGGAACGACAATGAGATTTTCCTTTCCTAGAATCCTGATGTTTCAGAGGTGCCTGAGGAATCTCATCAATAGGAATTTTTACTGGGCCTGGATCCAACAGCTCCCTTACAGATTGGAGGACATTGGGTATTTTTACTTCTTGGCCCCATCGTCGGCCTTTTTGGAATCAGCTTCATTATGATTGCTTGCATAGGCATAACTAAATTTATAAATCATTTCATCATGAAACCCCAGAATTGATTATATAAAGATTGCCGCAAATAAAATGAAAGGAAGTAGCAGGAGCCAGCTGTGGCGTCTCCTGATTTTTCAGGATTGTCCCTCATACTTGGACTTTGTCAAACAGCATGAGTAGCTTGGTTCGCGCCAACAAGGGGCCTTGAACTAGGTCTTGAAGATCTTTAGAGATACTATAAAGTAGAATTCAACAAAGTAGACAAAGAAGTAACTAATAAGGAAGAAGAAAAACCAGGACTCTGTGGTTTGACATAGGCCAAGAACGGAAATGTGTCAAGAAGAAAGGGGTGGTCATTTGTGTTGTACAAGACTATAAATTCAAGGAAGATGAACATAGCAAGGTTTATCCTGGGTATGGCATCATGAGGATTGTTGGGAACCTTGATGAGAGCACTTTCAGTGGAACACCCTCATCTAAATGGGCTGGAGAGACTAAGACTGGTGGATTAAACAGCAAATTGGAAGGATGGGAGGAAGTGAAGACCCCAGTGGGGAGTTGTTTATCTTAGAATAAGAGTGGGAAAAAGGTACTGAGTGATGAGAAATCAGAGATGTGAGATACCAACATGTTCCTATAGGAATGAGCTGGAAAAGAGGAGTATGTGACGCAAGTGTGAAGTAGGGTAAATAAGTGACATACATAGGAAGGTGAAAACCACAGGGTCAGGAGCGCTCGTAGGAGGATAGAACCTTGAACGGGAAGAGGAACACCTTTTCCACTGATAACAAAAAACAATCAGGAGAACACATGTGACAATATGAAGCAAGAATTTAGATTTGGCAGTGAAAAGATGAGAGAGTCCCCATTTGACGGCTTGCGTATTCTCAGTGACTTATAGGTGAGGTCATCAGCTAGGTGTTAAGTGTGGAGGAGGGGAGCGAAGTTTGAGAAGAGATAAGAGGGTAGAGAACAGCTGTCTTGGAGAGTGAGAAAGCAGACTCCTGGAAAAAATCTCAGCTCTTTGGCTGGGCAACGTTAGACGCTCATCTGAGGTCTGGAATCATGCAAAGTAAAACCAATCCGACAGGTTTTGTTACTTTGTCGGCAGGAGTAGAGAGCAGAGACAGAAGGCTTCCATCAGAGGTTTTGTCGTGCAAGGGATGGAGAGAGGGAATATGAGTGTGTAAAAGGAAGTTTTAAGAAATAAATCTAGAAAGATAAGGTGAGCCCGGCTTATGGAGGGCTCTGAATGTCAGCTAAAAAATGAATTTTGTTTCACAGGCAATGGGAAGCTATTGAAGTATATCTGACTATGAAAATGATATAACCCAAACTCTACTTCTGCATAATTTATCTTCCTTTAATGTAAAGCGCTGAAGTGGTTGAAGAAAAGAACCATTTGTGAAGGACCAGGGATTAGATAATCATGATTTTTTTGAATTATTATGTCATGTTCATCACCATACATTACATCATTAGTTTTTGATGTAGGGTTCCATGATTCATTGTTTGCCTATAACACCCAGTGCTCCACGCAGAACGTGCCCTCCTTAATACCCATCACCAGGCTAACCCATCCCCCACCCCCCTCCCCTCTAGAACCCTCGGTTTGTTTTTCAGAGTCCATCGTCTCTCATGGTTCATCTCCCCCTCCGATTCCCCCCCTTCATTCTTCCCCTCCTGCTAGATAATCATGATTTAAATGAAAGTAAGCAAACAGTTGACTTGCACCAGATCACTGAAGGTTAAATTTCTAAGAGATCTTGGTATCTATGGGAACCAGACCAACTTGATGGGAGCATCAGGCCACAGGGGAGAGAATGCTAACGTCTGGGATAGGATTAGGCAGGATATTACCTAAATATCTGTCTGGAATCTGTCTGGATATTATCTAAATAAATGTCTGGAAGTAGATAATACATCAAGGGATATATTGGTCAGTCACTAAATGAGTGAGAACGCAAGGTATCACCTGGAGTATTGAAACCAAATAAATCATCATAAAATTGTTGACCAGTGATAAAGCCAGAGGATGTCAGGAAGAGTTCAGAAAGCAGTATGCACAATGAGCAGGGTCAGGGTGGCTCAAGGCATAGGCTGTGGCCAACACAAGAATGCTGGGTACTGGTCTGAAGTGCTAAGTAGGGCAGGGAGACCCCCAAGTTTTAAGAGTAGATATAGAGGATTTTGGAACTAATGGTCAGTTCAGTTTTACAGGATTGGCCAATGTAATGACAAACCTCTGACTTGGACCATAGGTGTCAGATTTTAAGCCATCTAAATATATGTATATGACATTGGTCATAGTTGAAATAGTAAAGTGAAAAGTCACGAAATAACACAGCTGGAGATAGGTCAGAATCAACTTATTATGATACAGGGCACCAGAATCAGTAATAGTTCAAATCAATCCCAGGATTTGATAATCTACTTCAACCTGGGAGCCAGTAACTGTGCTAGCAACTCCATGGGTATCACTGGCAATCTGAAAATATAATTTGTTCCTTGGTAAATCTGCCACGTGGGTTGGTTTTGAATTTTTTTTTGTTTAAGATTTTATTTGTCTGAGAGAGAGAGAGAGAGAGAGAGCACATGAGATGCGGGAGGGTCAGAGGGAGAAGCCGACTCCCAGCCGAGCAGGAAGCCCGATGCAGGACTCGATCCCAGGACTCCAGGATCATTAATTTAATAAGCAAACTCATTCCATCACCTAGCAATTCATAAACATATTAAGCAGTAGAACACCAGGACCCATTAAGTTTTATTCAGTACCCATCCATCCAACATTTCATGACTATCAAGCATCAGGCACTGTGCTAGGCTGTGGATACAAAGAAAAATAAGACAGCATCTCGTTTCTCTTTAAGAAACCCCCAGTCTGTTGGTAATAAAAGAAAGAATAAGCGAAGAGATACTTGTAATAGATGTTATGACTTTGGTGCACACAAGATTTATTGGATACATAACTCATGGGAAGGCCGGGGAGTGGGTGGGGAGATGGTAGTGGTGGTGGAAATAGTTGGAAAAGCGATTCTGAAGAAGGATCAGAAGACAAAAGGGGGCAAGTGTAGAGACTGATATACAAGGTTATGGCATCTTAGAGGAAGTGGCTCATGCAAAGCCTTTAGGTACCAAGCAGAATGGTAACTTTGGGGGAAAATTCCTAGTAGTTGCATATGGCTGTCGTATCTCAATTAGGTTTGAATTTTGCTCATTTCATGTAGATTTTATTTCTCTGGTGTAATCTTTTTATTAGGTTTTTTCCACTCCTGTGATTTGAAGTTCAATCAAGATTTTTTTTTTTACTCTTGCTTAATGTTCGGAAGCACCAAATGGTGTTTAATATAATGGATGCATGTAATAACTCCAGGAATAATAGAAATAAAATTTCACCAAAATAGAAATATACTTGTAAAACCAGTCATTAAGAAAGGGTAAGAGTATTTATTTATTACTTTAAATTAATCCAAAGGAAAGTTGATGTAATTGAGGCAATAAAAGACGAGGTCTATCACTTTTCTTTGGGAATGTTTTCAAAGGACTGTTATTTATATAACATAAATAAGAGTGTTCATCAACGTGTGCTCATGGGGAAGGAAAAAAGAAAACCTCAAACCACTTTCCATTTCCTTGAGAATTTATTCTGAACTGAATTCTTAGCATCTTGGTACTGCTTTATTGACAAATAAATTAAGGTACTTTATTTCACTTGCCAATATTCCCACATATACATCGTTGTTTAGAACCCACAGCTTCTGCTAAATAAATTACTTCCCTTTGGCTTCAGATCAAAAGCAACTTCAAAAGAAGGACATCTTTTCTCAAATTCAATTACTGACTCTTGGGACTTATATGGAAAAGTTATGATTATGAAAAAGAAAAGATCAGCCCCACTTGCATCTGGAAATGTTTATAGAATTAAGACAGATGGATTATATAAGGTCTGGTTCTAATATTTTCTTATGAGATAATTAGTGAAAGATAAGCCCTAAGTCTCACTTTCAGAGTAGGCAGCTCTGTTTCCCTCAATGTCTCCTGACATTCTCCTGGATCTGTGGTGTTAATTACATTCCACTAACTTTCTCTTCTAAGACCCCAGGACTCTTAGCTGCTAAGGTCCACAAGTAAAACCAATTAGATAAATGTGGCATTTCCACTATCTCATGAAATCCTTTTTAAACTCTTAATGATAACATATATGGGATTCTGTAGCACAGTCCTGATTTCAAACAGGTTTTTTTTAAGATTTTTTTAATTTATTTGAGAGAGAGAGAGAGAGAGCGAGAGAGCACAGGAGCATGAGTGGGGGAGGGCAGGGCAGAGGGAGAGGG